>NC_135498.1:64350135-64682635 GCF_052857255.1 Amblyomma americanum | reverse complement strand
GCTCTCCTCCAGCCGAAGCGTCCCTGACCCTCCGGAGCCTCCGCTTCTCTGTTCTTCCCCCGCACCCCGTGCCTCGCTCTCCCTCGCCCTTTTATAGCCTTGTGTTAGTCCACGTAAGCCTTGTCGTCGTCTTCTCTTCTCCACCAATCATCTCTCTCCACCTCACCGAATGCTTCTTCACCTTTAGTGTTCGGTTAATCCACGTCGTCTTCTTCACACGTATTTCCTTCATAGTTTTATTTTAGACACCATATTATATGTGACACTAAGACAACACCGCACTCACTAGAGGCGCTTTTGTTCACCCCAAACCAACGAGCTGGCGTGGCAGAGTGGTTAGCGTGCTTGTCTCGCACTCCTGGCTCGGTTCCCCATCTCGGCCAATTTCCTACCCGGTTTTATTAAGCGAAAAATCCTTGTGGTATTTTTCGCTCACGCCGTGATTCTAAGATTTTTAGCTCACGGCCGACGCTGACGACCCCGGCTTTTCTTCGACACGAGCTCCTTAACGCTACCGCGTTAAAAAAAAAACACCAGCCGATTCATAACTGCTCCAAAGGGCAGGAAACAGTTTTGATCCGGTAACAGTACAAACAATACTCATCAATACAAAGTGAAGAACTGATGGTGCCTCCTTTTCTTACCTTCTTTGAACATGTCATTATATTAACATAGAACATTAACCAGCCAAAAAAAAACAATTTTTTTTATGCTGCAGTTGTTTCTACCAAATTTCGGAAAGTGATGCTCCTATCAAAAGCGTTTAATTGCAGAACATCCGGCACTCAATTTGCGCTCCGGGCGCAAGGCGGACAGCTTGCAAGTATTTTTTCCGTTTACTTTACCAATGATTACAATTTTGATTCCTTCCCCAGCTCATTAGGCCCCATTTGAGTCCTAAACGTAAGACAGAGACATGCGTTTGTATGGAGTATCTCCTCCGTTCCGCGAACCGATTTCTGCGCCGACGCTCGTTAACACCTCAAGAAATTACCTGCCTGCCCAAACCCACATGCTTCAACTACACCTGGGTGGTTCCACGTAAGATTGTACAAAGGGTGGCTGGAAAACCCCTTAAATTTATTTGATATTTTTACATATTGTTGCCTAATCACTGGAAAAAAGCGATTCGCAATTGTTTTTCCCCGGATTTTTTTTTTCAAATACTCAAAATTAATAATGCGAGAGAGGTGGGGTTTCGAGTTTGTGAGCTCTGCTGTTTTGACCAACTTTAGTTATTAATTACAGAAAATAATACTAGGTACCCGAGAAACGTCTAAGTAAATATATTGATGTTTTTATTTGTGCTCCGTTATTTTTCCGTCTGCAAGCTATAGAAGTTTATAAAATTTGTTAAAATCCGCCCAAAGAACGTTTCTCTATCTGTTTTGAAAGTCGTTATATCAGAAACGACTTCTAGCAGTGTTGCAGTAATTGTGCGTTATCTATGGAAACAGACATATTAGACTGCTGAATTTGATATTTATATCTTTTCGATTAAGAGATATCATGCTAATTGCAAGAAAACACAGAACAATAAAAATAACTGAGAGCAGTAAAAAAACGTTTTTTATGTTTTTAAACTTTGTTCTTGTGTTCTTTATATCAAACTTTGAAATCATTAAAACTTGTTGAAAAAAGTTGGGCTGAGGCTTAGCTAAAGTGTTAAGCCTGGATTTCTCGAAGCTAAAAGCGTTTAGCAATTCGTGCCTCTCGTGATTCTGGCGTTTCAGCCGCTTGTCTATTCTTGCACTTTTCATATATTCGCTGCTTTTGAGCCAACTCCCACGCTATCACTTCTGGGTCTTCTCTCCTTCCATGGCGAAAGCTCAGACGACGGAGGCAGCGCCCGGCGGCGGCGACGGTTGTGGCAGCTGCGACAACCTGCGCTCCGCGTGACGTCACTCTGTTTGGCGCATGCTCAGCTGCGGCAGATCTGTAGTGTGGCTCACGCGAAGCCCGGTGTTGACGAGCCCAGTGAAGCTTTTCGCTTCAAAATTTTGTTTGTCTACTAGTTACGATCCTTCCAATGACACCCTTGAGCAAGTATTGGCACATGATATGCTCATGATAATAACTCGCCTGTTTCCACCACCTGGAACCTACGATGTATATTTGCGTTAATGTTCCAGGGCTGATTGTGGGCTAAGAGGTTGTGATTGAGAGGTTCAGATTATTTCCGACGACCAGTGGTTCTTTTCCACGCGCTGACATAGCGCAGCAAGCTACAAGGACAAGTTGAAATAGAACGCTGCCGCTTCGCCTAGAACAACGCTTCCGATGTGCAGGCAATAGAACGACTGCACGGTTCGAACCCATGAGCTGCGCTCTTTTACCTTTTGTACTCTTGTCGCATCCATAAAATGGTGACTGTATGCCCTGTCTTTTAGGTGTCAGCACCCACTCGTCCCTGTGCCCTGTATTCGTCTAAAAAAGATTTCCACTCCGCGTGTCGATGAAATTTCATAAGCAGGCCTGGTGTGCGGCCTGAAGTCAGTGACCAGAACCGACAACGCACTCCCTCACCAGATCAGGATTTGGCCACCCTGATGTAGTACTTGGCCACAACCTTCCATGAACAAACAAATTGACCTCGGTCCTCAGTACCCAGCGGCTGCGGAGCAACTGACCAGGGCGGCGGTCAGACCTGTGACGGAGCGGAGGGTGCAAAGAATTTCTGGCTCCGAACAGGCCGCCATTAGAATCTCAACTTGGCAACGTTTAACGCTAGAACCCTTGTCTAGTGAGGCTAGCCGAGCAGTACTGTTCGAACAACTAGCGGGCATTAGATGACATTTCATAGAGCTTAGTGAAGTTAGGAGGACAGGTGAGGCGTATACAGTACTTAAGACGGGCACGTACTGTGCTATTGCGGATTAGCAGATAGATGAGAACTAGGTGTGGGATTCCTCATTGAGCTATTAACAATGGTAGCCAAACAGATGCCATTTTTATGGATTTCGCCAAAGCGTTTGATAAGGTCTCTCACAAAAAGCTGCTTTCCAAAATTAATAGCACACTCAGAAATAACAAAATCATTAATTGGATTTCAGCATATTTGAATAACCGTCAGCAATATGTCTCTTTTGGGGAACATTCCTCTCAAACTGTTTTTGTTGACTCTGGCGTCCCTCAGGGCTCAGTGCTTGGGCCACTCTTGTTTATCATTTACATTAACGACACCGTGAAAGACATTCCAGTTAATATTAAACTATACGCGGATGACTGTGTGCTATACTCCGAAATTAAAAATATGTCAGATCAGGTAAAACTTCATGAGGCTTTTCAGAAAATTAGTGCCTGGTGTGATGCATGGCAGATGCCTTTCAACTTTCAAAAAACCGTGTATATGAGAATCACTCATAAGAAAAGTCCACTGATGTTCCAATATTAATTTGACAACAATATTCTTTCCGAAGTCTCACACTACAAATATCTAGGGCTATGGATTACTAACAACCTTGACTGGACTAAACACATTGATCAAACTGTAAATAATGCAAACCGTAGACTTGTCGCAATCCTTGTCGCAATCAAGAGGGAGAAATGGGCTTGGGCAGGGCATGTACTTCGGAGGAAATATAACCGCTGGTCTTTAAGGGAAACGGAATGGATTCGAAGAGAACGCAAGCGTAGCAGGGGGTGGCAGAAGATTAGTTGGGCAGATGAGAAGTTCGGAAGCATAGGGTGGGCGCAGCTGGCAAAGGGCAGGGTGGATTGGAGAGATATGGGAGAGGTCTTTGCCCTGAAGTGGGTGTAGTCAGGCTGCTGCTGATGGTGTGATGATGAATCACGCCTGTAAGTTATCGCGAAAATTTAAGCTACCTGCAGTTTTTATGAACTACTTACGTGTCTTCCCGTGGCTCACCCAGCATTCTTTCTACCAAGAGGGCTTTTTCCTCCTCGTGAAGGTAAGGGACTGCCCTGCTTACTGAGCAGTGATCTTTGGAGGTGGAGGTGGAGGCACCTGCAGGTGGCAACAGCAGTTAGAGTTAGCACGATAATCACCGCGATTTTGGTAATGTTGAATACAACATCCAAAGAAAACTCAGCTTCTTCATTTGGGCACTTAAATGCGTTTCTGCTAGTTAGATTGTCGCTCTTAAGAATAAATATATGAGAAAATTCTTACTAAAGCTGAAATAAATTGTATCAGGCCCGTCATAGCAAAAACGCCTAATAAGTTTAAACTCTTGAGGTGATTTTCGAATTAGTTCATATCATGTGGATGTTTTTCAGAATGTATATTAACTGTCATGTATCAGCTGGCATGCAACTCAGTGCATGTAGCACACTGTAGCACTCAAAGGACACCGCGATGCTTTCCTCAGTGCCAAAAAGCTCATTACATGTGTTCAACATGAATTCAAGAGAGCAGTGAAAAAAGAGTGACTTGAAACGGAGCTTGAATACAAACGAACCTCGACAAACTTATACAAACGGAACGCTTTTCATTCACCCAGTACTGAGACTGGGCGCTACCAATCAGAATCGCCTCTAGCACACACGCAGCGGAAGCTTGCATGAAATTGCTGCTTTGCTGGGTCAGTCGACAGCCGCGCATTTTGAGGGCGTCGTCCCCCGTTGCACGCACCGTAGACAGGACCCGGGTGACTAAACAAAGGAAGCTGCCCGATGTTTCTTCGTTGGTATAAATGGAAGGCTGCCCACCCCCTTTCCGCGCCCTCGCCTTCTGTCCGGCATTTCTTTTCCCATTTTTGAGCAAGGCGTGCGGACCAGACTTTTTTTTCGCTGGTTTCTTGGTGTGGTTAGCAGCGTCCGCCCCATCAAAAGTGAAGCGGAATGGAAAGTGTCACCCCTGCCGTTATTCTTATTAATTTTCACTCCCTTTCACTGCATATTTTCAGCTTTTGGGCATACGAACAGATTGCAGCACTCGGACATATTTTGGATCCATTTCCAGTGCATAAAGAAACGAGATTTAAGCTGCATGCCCAACCAATCAGAAAGGCACCGGCCAATTTGAATGCCACCTCATTTCCGCTGTCGAAAGTGGACGCTGCGCTAGACATCATCGGCTGGAAACGAGCGTTTCTAGAGAAATTAAAACATTAATTATTACCATTTCGGTCACCTCTTTGGACATTCAGACATCACAATACTTATTATTCTGCATAATAAAAAAGACTTCATGCTTTATCGATGTCGCAGGGCCCCTTTAAGTTCTAACGGACATAGAGATACTCATTGCATGAAATTAAAGGCAAGACTATCAATGAAATCATTTCTGCAGAACAGCAGGTTTACAAAGTGTCTGGGTTAAAGCTCCAAGTCATTACTGGCATGATAATTTCAAACTGACCTTCATTAACTTTATGGGTGGCCTCCGACATGGGATCGCCGACAAGTTCAGAAGATGCGCTCACTTGTTCTGGGTGCTCTCCACCTGCTTCCTTTTTCTCTTGGCTCTGTTGCGGCTGAAATGAAAACGATGCTATCAACTCCCTTATCGCGAAGAGCAGTATTAACGGTCACGTGTTTCGAGTGTTAAAAACGTAACGCTCTACGTAATTACGATGTTAATCAGCTGAGAATTTTCCAAGTGGCTCAGTGTTAGCTGGTACTTGTATCTGCTGGAAACATAATGACAATGCCATATGAACGTATTTGCAACAGCTGGCGTGAAGACATGGAAGGTGTCGACCTTAATATCATTTACCGGTCGAATTTCTGCATTTATAAAGCATTTAAAAGAAAAACCAGAAGGCAAGGGCTAAAATTTTTTTGCCTTTTTAGTGTTCCTGTGCTTCGTTATAGACACTGACTTCCGAATCAGTGGATCAGCTCAAAGTGAAGCTGTTCCTGTCATTGTAGTCATATCTTGACGATAATGGAATTTACTAGTCTAAGGCAGCATTAGTCAAAGAGCGCCGTAGTACAAAGTATTTTCGTCTGCACATGGTGGGGAAAGAGAACTATTTCCCAGGATTTCGCCCCAGATAGGCGGAGCAGCAGGCTCAAGGAAACCTTGTACCATTCTATCAGCAATGGGAACGCGGCGGCACTGGGGATCGAGCCCTCCACCTCCAGCAAGCCAGGCTGATGGTGAAACCTCTAGACTGCCGCTGAAGTAGACTAATTCATGTCTTGGCACTCGTGTCACATTCTAGATGTGCCTTTGATTTATGTGGGTCTAACGTCCCAAAGCGACTGAGGCTATGAGAGACGCCGTAGTGAAGGGCTCCGGAAATTTCGACCACCTGGGGTTCTTTAACGTGCACTGACATCGGACAGTACACAGGCTTCTAGAATTTTCGCCTCCATCGAAATTTGACCGCCGCGGCCGGGATCGAACCTGCGTCTTTCGGGCCAGCAGCCGAGCGCCATAACCACTCAGCCACCGCGGCGGCTCTAGATGGGCCTTTATTAGGAAAGGATTGTACTTTGACAAAGCACGTTGATCTTGTAATATAATCAAACTATACAACAGTCCCCCAGTGAAGTACTCACAACGAGTGCGCAGACGCACCACCGTGGTTTCGCAACATACTCTTTATTCAACCCCTGGTCCAAACTTGAGAAAATGTCACATTGATTGCGTAAGACAGTAGAAAAACAACGCATCCTAGGGTCGGCACGCTGCGGGTTGAAGGTGACCGGTGACAGACTGCAGCGATCAGGAGCTAATCCTAGTAAAATTCGATGCATGAGACTTCTGCCGCAACCGCTGCAGATATTCGCACGGCAAAATTAGCGGACCTGTAGCAAAGGCGGTCGATGCCTTAATAGTGCACCGGTGTTTGGCTCGCTCCACCTGCAGCACAGCTATCGGACAGTGATGACTGCAGCGTGGTTCTTGAATAAAAGCAGGACAAAGGCGTCGTCGGCAAACACCGTCAAGAAGTGGCCGCTTTATCGGCATGGTACAAGGTGCTATCCAGCTTGCTTGTTTGGTTTGGTGTATGCGGTCCCTCAGTCCCAAAGCGACTGAGGCTATGAAGGGCGCCGTGGTTAAGGGTCCGGAAATTCAGACCACATGGGGTTCTTAGACGTGCCTGACATTACACAGGATATGGGCCTCTAGAATTTCGCCAGCATCGAAATGCGGCCACCGCGTCCGAGATTGAACCCGCGTCTTTCAGGTCAGCAGGCCAGCACCATAGCCAATTAGCCACCACAGCGGCCCTACAGCTTGCGGCTGAGACCTAGGACTTCTTAGATATCGTATGTAGGACAGCTTGGTGGACTGCACCCGAGAGGCAAGGTCTTTAAACGGTGAGCTTTCGGTCAACGTTCTCGGGAAAAAGCTTTCAAATGTTGACTTTGGAGACGTCCTAACTAGTGAAGGCTTGCTCAAACGCACCCAGACGCGCGTGGTATTCTCCACTTTCAAAAGGACATTGTCTATCATGACAATAGCGTCCATCCTGTTATGTCTGCTGACGCATTCATACATGACATGGCAGCAGTCTACATTGGTTCTACAGAAGGACATCGGATGCTACAGCTTGTAGCGGGGTTCTGATATGCGAGTCTCTGGAGGTTTTGAGACCTCAGACGAAGCTGAGACCTACGGAAGGACATTATCACCCTCTTCCTAAGGTAGCGACCTTTCCAACCTTCAGGGTGTCATTGTATTGTGCACGTAACACCTCCCTCAAATTACTACTCTGAGTTATCAAAGCAGCAGGTAGGGCAGCCCTCAGCCGGGAACATAGAAAGCCTGTTTACTCTATAAGTAGCTCCAATCTCGCGTGTTAAATAGCACAGGCAAAGACGACGGCGTAGTCTTGCGACTCCGTACCGACTCAGTATCTTTCGTTTCTAAAGCAGTCAAATATGTTACGAAATTTAAGCATTGCTTTCGGGATTGAAGGCAGGCAGTGACCGCAGATCCGCACCACTTATCCGCATACAATGAAAGCAGTATCCTCAATAGCAGGTATACAGCAGCTGTGTCTTAACACTACTCATCGATCGGAACGAAACACAGAGGCTAACAAAAAATGTTGACCTTAAATTGAAAACAGCACAAATAGGTGTGGAAAGGAAAATTATGGGAGTAACATTAAAAGAGAGGAAGAGAGCACAGTTGATTAGGGAACAAACACTAGTCAATTATATTCTAGTCGGAACTGAGAAGAAAGGAACATCGGCAGGGCATGTATGGCGGTGGCAATATAATCGATTGTTCTTAAACGTGACGGACTGTATTCGAAGAGAAGACAATCTTGGCGGGGCATGGCAGAAAGTTAGGTGGGCGAATGAGATTACAAAGTTTAGGAAGATAAGGCAGGTGAAGCTGGCACAGGACAGGGTTGACTGCAGAGATGAGAGAGGCGTTGGTCCTGCATTTGGTGCAGGTATGCTGACAATGAAGCTGGAGCCATTACATGGCATGGTGTAACAAGAGTCAGCTCTCGTAAGCGTGCATCGCACTAAGTACTCAAGCGTTGCGAGCCCCCTAAGGATTGTAAAGACCCATTGTGCTATGACAGAAAACAAAAGCGTCGTCGACCTCCAACACTAACTTCAATGCTTTCGTTTCGTGGGTTAGCCTCCCCAAGCGACTATGGCTATGAGGCACGCCGTAGTGGAGGGCTCCGGATGGTTTCAACTGCCTGGAGTTTTCTAACATAGAAGGACTTGGTTGTAGGCCAGTTGGGAGGACATCGTCAGGAGAAAACCGCAAAATAGGACGGGACTGCGTCAGCCCCGTCCTGATCGCAGGTTTTTCTCCCCCCCCCCCCCCCCCCGATGTTCTCCAACATGCACTTATATCGCAGAGAAAACACTTTTCTACTGTTTTACCTCCATTGAAATTTGACCGCTGTGGCTTGGACCGAACCCAAATCTTTCGGGTAAGCAGACGAGCACCAGAACCGCCATGCCTTCGTGGCGGCTTTGGTGAATGCGATTTATATAATCGTTTATTTAGAAGAATACCGTGCTTTGCATGCATAGGCATGCATAGGATCAAAAGTATTTCTAACATGAGATCGCAATAAACCACCATAAATACAAACCATTATTACCAAAGCAAGCCGCAAGTTAGACTGCAGAAGAAAACACAGTTCAAAGAAAGAAAAAGGTAAAAGAGAAACAAACAAGACAAAATAACAATGGCAATCGAAGCTGACGCCATGGATTAAAAAGTGAACAAACATGAGCACAATGAACGCACTTCGACATTCGGTATAGGCCGCGAGAATGATACACTTGCACAGTGAACGACATCCGCGGTTTTCGTATTCGACCGGCGAGAAATTCTAGGATTCTTTAAAAGTATTAGCTTTGCAGGCATATTATTCAAACTTGCTAAAGTGACAGGAACGGGTTGCATGCAGTTTAGCGGCTTAAATGTGACATGTTTTAAGAATTTCACCCGGTCATAACAAAGGAAGCAAAAACGTTTACTTTATCCGGTTCTCTTAGCGCCTTGAGGCCAGGCTGTGAAAGTTAGCGTCTAGTAGTGGATATTCTGGGGATGCTGGCCAGGTAATGTTGATCTTATAAACGAAGTAGGTAATGTTATAAACGAACATTATCTACTTACGTTGTACAATAGGCCGGAAAAGAAAATGGATCACCACTCAGGTTGGCGGAGCGCCAGAGAAACGATACCTCGGCGCTGCTATCTCGCGCCACTTGCTTGTGGCCGGAGTGCATCCAGTGATTGCCAACTTGGCTCTAGCTCTTTCGTGGTGACTTGTTAAGGTTGATCCAATTTTAGTGTACACGGGATATAAATTTCCATGCCTAAAAGTAACCGAAAACGAGGGTCAAGTTAAACTTGTCTGTGTTATAAGAAGTGTGGTCTGCCACTCATTGTAGTCTTAAGAATGCAGTGCAGCCTCGCTTGTCCCCTCGCCGCTTGACTTGACATAGATGCATTATCGAATACGAAGTGGTTCATTTTCTCGCGCCATGCACAATCCTGCACAGAATTTCGGATAAGTTACGCTTTTAGCCTTGAGTTTTACTTTTTTTTCAACAGGATTTGCTATCTCTTTGTATTAAAATGCTTTTTGTATTCACTTTGAAAGATATATTTAAAAACAAGTTAAAAAAGCTTTTCATATTCTAGGGGTGGCATGAGTTAATGTTAGCTGTAACATGCTTGCTCTCTGAAATGCCCAGGTGTCGAGTGCGCCTGCAGCGTGGTTTGCAGTGGGCGCTGCTCGTTCATTGTCTAGGGCCCTATGAGTCGCGACAGTCTCGACCCACTCGTGCGGATCGAAGACTGGTTTCACAGGGCTGTGTTACGTAGAAATTTTCCTCGAGCACTTGATTCCATGTCTCCTGGACGGCCTGTTCCCAGATGCCTGCTACATAACGAGCAAATATTAACCCCATCAAGAACATCTTAGGAATCTTGAAGTAGCTGGTTTAATGCTTCTTTTGTGGTAGTTCAATCGATCAGCTGCGGCAAGCCGTCAAGGAAGAATGGCTAGTGGCGGCGCTCTAAGATTCGATGCCAAGCAAGGAATGTTGCTGCTCGATTTGGCTGGCATTTTTAATAGAAAGCATCAGATGACTATGTCCCGAGTTTCGTGTGAGTAAAACTTTATTCCTATGATTACGTCGTTCTGTGAAGATAAATGTGAAAATGTTTGGTTGTGTTAGGCCCTGTGTGATGATCTCACTCTGGGAAAAATGTGGTCGATGTGGTGTAATTAGTTATTGAAACGCGAAAATTACACTTCGTCACAATAGCCATGGACGTTGTCATAGCTTCTCTGCACGGTTGCGTCGTTCTGTGAAAATATATGCGCAAAAGTTTCGCGGTTTTAGCTAGTGCGTGATAAGATCTTGCTGTGTAAAAAATTTGATGCATGAATTGTAAAAAATGAAGCGCGAAAATAACACTGACGTCACAAAGCTCGTGTTTATGTCCCGTGTTTCTTGTCAGCAAAACTTTTTACGCAAGGCTACGTCGTTCTGTTAAGATAAATGCGCAAAAATTTTGTTGCGTTAGAAAGTGCGTGATGCGATCTTGCTGTGAGAAACATTTGGTTGATGAATCGCAATTACTTAAGAACGCTTCGACGATACAGTAACCACGGATGTCGACATAGCACCTGGACGTGAAAAGTAAAATAATAAAACTTGACAAAAACAAGAAAAATTAGAAAAACACAAAAGCCAATAGAACAGAAAGATCGTGTACTGGCGCAGTGGAAAAAAAGCCCCGTTGTTGAAAGTTCCATGCTTTCGCATTCCTCCACGTAAGCAGACGAAAGTGAACTGGTAATTTTTTTTCTTAGAAAGGCAGCGCTGTCGGACGGCGCACAAAGACAAGAAGTAGGCAGCGCAGTTGTGTCCATTTTTTCACCGTCCGCCAGCGATGCCATTATTAGAAAGATGTCAAGACAAGTAAGCCGTGGACAGCAGTTTTTCTTCGCACTTAGGACACTCATGCCAGTGAATGCAATTTTTTGTATCGGCTTCCGCAAAGAAACATTTATGACTAACTAATTTTTGTGGTTAGTCTTCTATAAAATCTCTTGACGATACTCTCCAAAAGGCAGTTTCATAAGAGACCAAGTCCAGCAGGCAATTGAAATAATTTTCAAAAGAACACCCTGAACAAAATATGAAACCGATTGCTGGTGCCAGTGCCGAAAACACATTATCGAACGAGCAACAGCGCCTGCAGGAGAGTTCGCTGCTTTTGTTACTTTACGCACGGGCGTGAAAAAGCACGCGTCACGGTGTGGCCGTGTGTCCTAAAATCGAGGAGAGACGCACGCAGGACGCTGGAAAGTTATGGCAGCATAGCTGGCCAGAAACAAAACGGGTTTCCGTTACATCACACAGCAGTGGTTTGATACCGTGCGGTCGTTCGCTTGCTGCGCTAAAACGAGACAGAGCTGTGTACTGTACGACAAACGATGCGTGAACTCTTTCGTCGCGACCGTCGGCAGAAGAACAGGCGGCTGCCACACTAGAAAGATATCATGCGTCACAAGCAACCGCGCGAGGGCGAGGCCGCAGGTTGTTCGTCACTGTAAAGAGCTTCACCTTACAGTGGAAATTAGCCGGGCTGATTTATGCAAACCATTGGGGTTTTAAGATGGTGAAGGAAAAGTAGATTTTAAGCGGGTTGAAGTGACCAAGCTGACTGGTGGCTAAAAGCAAGTAAGAGTAAAATTTTACAAGTCATGGCTAGGTGGCTTTAAACACCGCCCTATTGCATCCATCCATCCACCCGTCCATCCGTCCGTCCGTCCGTCCGTCCGTCCATTAATCCATATCCATCCATCACTCGGGGCACTCTTCCCGCAATAGCTGTGCCGGCCTGAACAGTGGTCCATTTAATTTTTCCGACCGATAGTACGCTTTCAAGTCTAGTGATGATCATTTTTCTGTAGGTGTCCCAAATAGCTGCAGCATATTTCAGTAGCGGCATAGCGTATGCTTTAAAGGCCAAAAGTTAAATGCTCACTGCTGATTTTGACAATGTTTTTCTCAAGTGCATTGAAAAAAATTGGGATTGGCTTAGCTCCGCTATGCCAGGATACACGTAGTGGGAGATACGTTTCTCTGGCTGAGCTTGTTGTTGGCACTGTATGCTTAGCAATAAGAGGCATGTCCGCTTGAAATGTCCGGGTCGCAGATGCACTTTCGGAAACTCGAATGGTGTGATCGGCCACACGAAGGGCCTTCACATGCTCTTCGGTTGGTTCCCGTTGACTACCGCCTTCCATAGGCTCTACCTCGGCGCCTATGCGGCGTCTATTACGCTTGGCAGTCTGGCGTCTCCGTCTTGCAAGGCGCTCCTCTCTCTGTTCGGGCGTCTCCGCTGCTCTAATCGCCTTCTAACGCTCATTCTGTCTTTGTTGAGTAGCCAACTGCGAGGCTAGAACCTCAGGATCGGAAGAGTTTATGTTCTCTTGTACATACCGCCGTTTAGCAGCGGCTGAACTCTCCTTCTGTGAATCCATATCAAGCGTTGCGATAGAGCCGCCGATTGGATCTCCGCTTTTGATACGGAACGCTGCGCATGCTACGACGTGCAGTTCGGGTGATGAACATGGTGTGACTTCATACCGAACGGCGGCGGCAGATGGCGCCGCGAGAGCGCAAAGCATAGTAACCGTCTCACATATCTCGGTGGACACCCGAACCGCGCCTTAAAGGAATTAATAAATTAGGGAGAGAAACGACGAAGCGCGCTGCGCACCCACTCCTCCTCCCCGGTTGCCATGGTAACGGCGCATGCGCACAACTTACCTCCCGATGTACCATGGTAGCGCATGCGCACAACTGGCGTCTCGCCTGTACCGCGAAATGCTCGACTGGTAGCCTAATGTAGCTCCCGCTACAAAACGGGATGTTTAGGACCAAGGAATGGGCAAGAAGCCTCCGACATTTCATGATTAGTGAGGCTGCGGTCTGCGTGGGAGTTATCTAGAACAGAGAAGACGCGCACAGCGGCGACCCGGTACTTCTGTCGCTTACGCCTACAGAGCACCTGTTTGTTATCCACCCTGCGGTACGATGTCGTACACATGGGTACATTGGCTGCGAATTTATCTGACACTGCAAATCTTTCAGATATGCGTTAAACACTGTACCCGGCTCCCCCATTCTGCTGTACGTTTTGTTACTGAAACTATGTCGAAATATTACTGTCCTCAAAATTTACTCCTTACCGTAGCACAGCATGCGGCTCGGATATATGGATAGATTATGGATAATTCCAGAAAAGGTTTCCCGGAGGAAAGAATGAAAGATTGGTTTGGTTTATGGGGGTCCCAAAGCGACTCAGGGTATGAGAGACGCCGTAGGGAAGGGCTCCGGAAATTTTGACCACCTGGGGTTCTTTAACCTGCACTGACATCGCACAGCACACGGGCCTCTAGAATTTCGCCTCCATCAAAATTCGACCGCCGCGGCCGGGGTAGAACCCGCGACTTTCGGGCCAGCAGCCGAGCGCCATAACCACTCAGCCACCGCGGCGGTTAAAAAAAAGAATGAATGCTCCCTTTTCCAATAGGCACATGTAATAGACTGAAGTCGACGTCTCAATACAGTTAACTAATTTTCGCGTGGCATAAAAGGTTGCACTCACCTGCACTTCGGGTAACGACTCCCTGGATGATGCGGATTCCGTTTCTTGTGAAACACTTGAGCTCGATTCTCCGGTGGACTCAGCCGTCGCCGCCGTGTCCGTTGTCGGGGAACGCTTCCGAGGGCGCTTCTTCGGACTAGCGGCAACAGCATCGGGGTCGCCTTTCTCCATCTCGGGTTCTTGGTATACTGACAACGCCCAAGGCACAGCTCTTGTCCCGGCGAAAGCGTATAAATAACTTGCCTCGAAAGCTACTCTGTTTATGCGTGAGCGAGAATAGGGCATGCGCACTCAATGACCGTCTGGGTGCCGTTTTGGGCGATAGGCGCACAAGCGTTGCGCATCAAATCACCTTGATCTATGAGTATAGCTCGCCACATCTCCGTGATTTGTAGCTTAGATAAACAAGCAAGAAGGCGCTGATGCCACAAGGGAAGACGTTGCATGTGGCCATGTCTCTGCGTATTAGAACATTGTGATGGTTGTCGCTATCAGGTTAACTTTCTTGTCTTCAGGCTCAATGCCTGTACACAAGCTTCTTTTCAGGTAAAAAAATTCTTGGACTGAATGAAGAGACTCATGGAAAGGAAGGGAACGGCATGAGAAAGCATTCTTTCCCTCCTACATTTCCATCGTGTGAATTATTTGCCTATTAATTTCAACTAAGCGATAAGCGCCAGTTTAGGTCAATTCAAGCGACTGGGCGCGTTGAACTTGAGCACCACTGCGTGTCTATCGATCCAATGTTTTAAGCAAACATTTTGTTCTTAACTTTCGAATTTCTTGGAGAAGTTTTCACAAGCAAAAAAATAAAACAAAAGCACCACAGCGTTGTGAGCTGGCTAACTAGCTCCGTTCCTGGGGTCAATACATGGAAGCGTTTCCTGGCCGTGGCACCAGCATTTCGTTGAGGAGGGAGAAATTCATTGTTCCCTATTATGTAATCGTTTTTGATTAACCTAAACTGACTGAAATAAAACGGAACACGCACGACGGCGCCCCTTTTTTCTGGCGTAATTCAGTCTCATCTGCATGCATTCCCTCGCAGCGCGGTGGACGTGTCTACTGTTGTCGAGAAAGTTGTTCCATATTTTTTTCCTGTCAGCCATTTAGCATTTTGTAACCTAACAGACGGTCTAAATATGCTCTATTCCCGAATGTTATTCGCGAAAGCGAACCCTTACTAGTCTAATTCATTTTTAAGCTTTTTCTCTAACCGCTTGAACTCGTCGATATCTTGGTGACAGGATGCAGTAAGTTGACCAATGTGAAAACTTTCAAGTTTTTAAGAAACGCTTTCGTTCGGACTATTTTTGTGACATCATTTTTCAGTATTTATGGTAAGTTTATGGCCATGAGTTGTGCATTCTGTGCGGTAAGTTTTTTCGCCTTAAGGCACTTTTGCGGCCCTCCCATATTGGCGCTAATGTCTTTTCAGGAAGCAAGAGCGCTGCCCAATGGCCGAAGAAAGCCAAACTTCTTGGGAATGGCGTCCACCATGTATGCACCCTCTCGTTAATTTTGGACATGCACAGGTCATTTCATAAAAACTAATGCAATGCGCTACTCTCACTTCTGGAAGATTTTCGAATATATCGAGAAAACCATGTTCGAAAAGCGCGCGTTTTAAGGAGCACAGAGGAAAGAAGTTTTCTCGCTCCTTACGTCTCATTTGATGGCTTCAGAGTAGGCTGAGATTAAGTTCTTTTCCAACGTGCACTTTTGGGAATACGCTTGCTAATAGCCCCGATCGCACATACGCTTTCAATATGACAGTCTTAGAACGGAATTAAAACATGTCCTCCATTTCGTCGCTCAAGTCGAAGTACAAGAAAAAATAATAAATGCTTTTTGTTAATGCAGCACGCACTTTACATAGAAAGACGTAGAAGCATGCCACGTTTGATTTGGTGGGTAGGAAGCGTCACGAGCTGCCCCCAATGGCGCTAATGATCATCGCAATCATCTCTCGTCAAAAGTCCTTTTTTTTCTTGTACGCGGCCAGGACTACTGCTAGCTCAAAGAAAACACTAATCTGCGCATAAGCATCGGCCCTTGAAAGAAAACTAAACGGTATTCGCGAGAGCACTAATGTAACCGTTTATATAGTTTTATTTTGCGTCTCCAGGAAAAATACTTGGCCCTCATTAAGATGAACGCCGTTTTCCCCTAAAGGCAGATATTTGCCCATTAAACATTATGAAGGCATTCTTGCCAGAACAGTCCTAACAAAAAGACAGGGCCCACGCCACCGTTTGTGCCGACGACATACCTCTTGCTGTCAAACGCTACAGGGCGAGGCACAGAAGGCACCTTATGTGGTGTTGTCTGCTAACGACACTCTTCGGGGGAGTTTCCGCCCCATGTGACTCGTGCTGTACCAGCATGAGACCATTCCTTTCCCTTCGAGAAAGCGAAACTTCACCCCGGTCTCTATAGGCGCATGAGAATCCATTGCGTTGGAATCGCAGTAGTGTCATTAAAACATTGTTTCGATTTTCACTGCCACTCTTGGCTGGCCGAAAAGTTGTGTTGGTTGATTTGCGCGCAACATCTATCGCGGGACGACAGACGTATGTCGGCGATTTTCATCGTTCTATTTATCGCCGCATACTTGCTCTACACTACAACATTCGACCATCTACGCGATAGAAGTACAAAAAAAAACTGTTTTGAAGCATTCATGATTGCTCACAAGAGCGCTGAGCAGTGCATAAGAACTATCTTTTTTTCCGTGACATACGTGGAAGTGGCAATGGTAGCAAGAGCGCCTTCGAAACTGTTACATTGAAAACAGACATTAGTTTTTCCGCGAATTCCTCTCATAACGTTAATACCAAACGTTTTTTCTAGCTTATCTTTTTTTTCTGCTTCTTTGTTTTCATCAGTATGGCCCGGTAACTTGATGGGGTCTAAAGAGGAAAAACAATTAATCTTAAAAGTGCCTGCTCGTTCCCACCAAACTGCGCCTCTAGCAGTTTTGCTTGTACTTTACGTTTAGGCAGTGTGCTCAGAAAACAGCGCCTGCTCTTGAGAGCATCTTGCAACTCCAGCAAGATGTTTAAAAACTAAAAAAATCAAATTTAGAATTCTCGGCTCTGTCAACTGAAACTTGAGCCAATGCAGTTTCACATGTAGTTAACGAATGCAATGATGCTTATAAACAACATGGAGCAAGCTGTGGGCTTTTGGTGAGATTGAAAAGCAACATTATATGTTTTTATGCTTCGTGTTTACCTCACTAGCGAAGGCGTGATTTTATGTGCCATGCCGAAAATTTATAATTCTTTCAGGCGCCTATAGTGGTCAGTAGCTCGCGAATGACATATTGCTGTAAAAAGTATGGAACAGGACAATATAGAGAAAAAAATTGAGGTTGAACATTATTTCTTTCCTTTCTGGTTGCCTCCGGAAACCCAAGCATGTTGATAAAGCTTGAGGCACCAAAGCTGACGTTCTTGGGTCTACGCACCTACTAACGACGTCTAAATATGTCTGAAAAGTCAAACATCAAAGCTGCAACAAAAGTAGAACTATTTTAAAGACGCAAATCAGATTCGCAAGAAATGTGGATAGGCAATATCTTTGTCGACACAGCGTAGCTCCAAGCCAAGAGTTCGAGAGCGTCATCTTCGTCTTCTTCGCAAACTGAACTGCGTGAGCTTCGTCTTCTTCAGCTTTCTCTCCGGAGGCACTGGCCGCTGGGGCACCAAATGTCTTACAATACCCCCGGGGTGAAAAGGCGCCATCCTGGCGGCCTAAGGGCACGAGATGATAGCGAGGTCGTAAGAGGGTTTCAGGCGGTCGAAGTGGACGATTTCGCGGCCGCGGCGTTGATGATCAGGCGAAGGCGTGAGGGGCTCGACGAGGTAGTTAACTGGAGATATCTGCTGAACTACGCGATAGGGGCCGTGGTATTTGCTTAGCAGTTTTGTCGACAGGCCCGGGCTGGAGGAGGGCACCAAAAGCCAAACTAAGGAGTCAGGAAGGTAAGCTGGCGGCAGACAGGTAGAAGTGGCGCGGGCACTTTTCTGAAGGTACTGCCTGTTCCCACCCTGGAGCTACAGACCTCACGTATCTACGGACCTGAAGATCTACACCCCTTACCAGCCTCTACCACGATGACTGACACCCAGCCCCAGCCTGTCTCCACTGTTCCCGCCGCCGTCGTCTGTTCCGGTCCCGTGCGTCAGCGCGACCCTGCGATCTTCAGCGGCACGGACGACACCGACGTCGAAGACTGGCTCGCCTCCTATGAACGCGTAAGCGCCTATAATAAATGGGACGATAGCGTCAAGCTGACAAACGTCATCTTTTATCTGACCGACGTCGCCAACTTGTGGTTTCGCAACCACGAAACCGATTTTTCTACCTGGGCGGCCCTCAACACCAGCCTTACCGATGTACCGTTTCAAACCATGGACCGTTTGAAACCATGGTTTCAAACTGCCGGTGCCGGCCGGAGTTTGATATCACTGAAAGTCATTCTCTGTTTCCCTATGAACGATCTCTATTGAACCGTTATCATTGCAGGAAAGAATTCGACTTGTGACTGTGACCAGGCCGACTTCTGGGTGAGATCTGTGTTCAAGGCAAATAGCTCTATTATACAGGCGCAGCACACATGAACGAAAAGCACTGCTATAAGCTTGTTGAGCTTACAAAAAAAAAGAATTAACCTGTCTGAACCTCAGAAATTAGGCTTGTGCTGTTTATTATTCAGTTGAAGCACCTCTTCCGCGGTTTCAGAAAGATAGGGATTATTTTCGTAGCCTGAATGTTTGAAAGTTAAAGCAAATTTTGCGCACACAACTAAGGCCTAAGGACAACTGACTACAGAAATTTTGAATATTGTCAAGAAATGAGGAAGGAAACATGCTTTTCCAAAACAGTGCAGACCCTACAACGATGCTCGAAAGAACAGTATGCACACCGTTTATTGACAAGTAGCACAGGTTTTCACGAGTAGTTCTTACAGTTGAAAAGTTGACTGCTGCTTTGTGTTTGGAAAAACGGTAGTTTGCTCCGTTGTGGTTTTGGTGGCAATACATGTAGAGTCTCAGCCATTTTGAGGCTACCAATGTGACGTAATATAGCATGTACGCTGGGTGCTAAACGAACTAGACAGCGTTTCAAGAGTTCTTTTCGTTGCCCTCGCTCCAAGACATAATAGAATGAAATCGTGATATCCTATATTCTGTTGAAAACTAAAAAAAACAGGAAGAATCAGAGGTACACTCTTAAATAAAAGGTAGTAAAAGGGTAGTAAAAAGCTAGTAAGTGCAGCAGTTACTAACTCTGACTTCGTTTTACTACTTTTTACTATCTGCTACCATCTTCAGGGTATAGTTAGTAAAAGTAGTCCTTGCTACCTTTTTACTAACTATGGTTAAAGGAACGGTTACTATCTGGGTAGCAACTAGCGACCATATGTAGTTAGTAAAAGTAGCCCTTGCTGCCTTCTTACTAACTATGGTCGCTAGTTACTACCAAGCTAGTAACCGTTTCTTTAACTCTAAAATAATGTCAAATAATAAAACTGACACAGATTGTTGTGTGAATAAATTGGTTTTGTAATTAAACATTTCTGCAGGGGCGTGCGGTTAGGTACACTAAGCTGTTTCTGCAATCTGAACTTCATAATTAACGGTGGTGGCTTTGATCAACCGATAAGGGCGACTTGCACGTAACGGAGACTAAGCGGTTTCTACAATCCCAACCTCCAAATTAACGCTGGTATCTTTGATCAACGTGTAAGAGCCACTTTCACGTAACTCAGATTCAGATTTACGGCGTATATAAGACTGAGAAAGATTTACCTGTGCATGCGCAGTGTGTGCATGTGACTATTTCTGGTTTGTGCTTTTCTTAAATTCAGAACCTTTGTGTGCGCCCAGTAAAGTTGTGTGACGCCATAACTTCGCCTTATTTGTGCATGTAATCCGCAGTAAGTCTGAACCTAAGTGTGTGTGTGATTTACTGCCTCCACGCTCTGATAGCTTTCACTGGTTTCGGAATTTAATGAAATTGACTTTGTATCATCTTTATTTTTATATTATGTACAGATTGAATAGGCCATGCTTGCACGCCGTACGAAAAACCTGACATATTATGCGAAAGTTTCGTTTCATTTTCTTCGTAAATACTATTATAGCTTCCCGTTACTAACTGCGGGTAGCAGCCTTTACTAACTCAGTGGGTTAGTAACTGTTACTAACTTTCCTGTTACTAACTGCAGTTACTGAAAGGGTAGTAACATATGCGACAACCAGTTACTTCTGCAAAGTTAGTATAGATACTACTACCGTTTTTCTAAGAGTTTACAGTTGCAAACAAGCCGATCAGTAAAGCTCTAAGAAAGGCCTCTTTAGTAAATTGCACCAGAGTGCCGCAGCAAGTTTGACGATATGCTGCCACAAACGATACTCAACAACGAAGGACCTTCGCCCTATAGAACTGGTACCAACTTGAAGCCTTGGGGATTGCCGTCAAGGTACTTGCTAGGCGGGAAGTTTTTGGATGGTTTAATATGAAAGCCCGGATGGTGGGGCAAGCATAAAAGAGCACCACGTTTTAGGCATGTTCGCCTGCCGTCCATTGCACACCACCTATGAGTGGTAAAGTGGTCACAGGGTGTACATGGTGCACTTCCTTCTGCCTTTGTCGGAGCTCTTCCGCACACTTCAGTGCAGACTGGTGGTAACGGCTGATCGCGTGGGAATGACGTGCGCCTTGGTATTCAGCACCGTCCTCCCGGCCGAGCCCATGCAGGCACTACCCTTCAACGACTCAACCTGCTGGTTTCCTGAACACCACACGACGAACAGCCACGAAACCTTCCAATGACTTGTTCCTAGCGTCGACAGCTTTTCGCCTGGCAACAAAGTGCTACTATCACCGCGAGAGATCCGCCTAGCCTAAATAATCTGTCGGCAACAGAGGCCACTTGGGGCACGCCGACGAAATCGAGGTCTCAAAGATGCTCATTTTGCTTCACGTCAGGTATCTTCCGAGCGCTAAATGCATTTGGCGTAACGATCCTTTCCTACTTGCGGTGCCGTGCCCCCTTGACATCCCCAGAAGTTGGCAGAGGCTGTTAAGCTCGATGCTTTGTTCTTTTTGTGTCAATGCACACCTAGTTTTTCTCTTACTTGCTTTTTCTCGATGCATTGAGTTGAACCCTGGACAATCAAAACCTCGAATCCATACCAGGGGCTATTTGACGAATAGAGCTTTCACAAAACACTATTAAACAAACACTATTCACAAAACACTACGTTGCCCGAGCTTGCTTTGATGAGTTCTGCCCAAACAAATATAGAAATCATTCTAAGCCATTTTTCCAGCCATGCTGACATACTTCTGTAGAAAAAAAAGTTGAAGCTTGCCAAGTAGAAGACTTACCTGCCACTAACACTCTCAATATAAAGCATGCCGCAGAAGTCAAGGTGCTCGTAAGGATCGCGGCGATTTGAGAAACCACCCTCACTGCAACAACATGCATTTTTTCTGGTATCCCGGACGCCAGTGACGAAAAG
This sequence comes from Amblyomma americanum, assembly GCF_052857255.1. Classification (NCBI taxonomy): domain Eukaryota; kingdom Metazoa; phylum Arthropoda; class Arachnida; order Ixodida; family Ixodidae; genus Amblyomma; species Amblyomma americanum. The sequence continues at coordinate 64,661,059 of NC_135498.1, read as the reverse complement.
AGGACGAAGTTGGAATTGCAAGTGGTGTGTGTCCGCGCTGAGCGTCTTAAAGTACCTGTCTAGAGCCCAGATATTGAGCGAGCTCAGATTTGGCTGCTTCCGCGAAGATAAAATACGTCCCATTATTGTGATATTATCCGGCTTTAAAACCAAGTCGATGATTCATTGCTCCGGATCTAAGCAAAGGGAGACCACATTTTTGATTCGGGACTTCTATTCAGCACCTGTATATAAAACTCAAGCAATATGCTATACTCGTGCGACCTTGATAGCAGCTTACCTTTTTTGATACGCTTTGAAAAGTTGATCATGGGGGAAAAAAGCAGCACACCTACGATGTCGAGTCACATTCTGTTCACGAGTTGAAAATGCAGCGTTCACTGAATAGTTCAAGGCCCCCACAGTCTTCATCGCATCAGCCGGTGCGACGTCCCGTCCACTCACCAGGGGGCCACGTAATATCAGCTGTTCTTTCATAGCTACTGAACTAAAAGGAAATGCGTCGAAACCAACCTTGACGATACCCTTAATGATATAGCAGTTTTGACGGAGGCATGGCCAGTCCCTGATATCTAATCTGATGAGCTGCTGAATAATATGTCAGTCATAGTACACAGGCCTGACAGGGTGGGATGAAAAAGCGGTGGTGTCCTAGTTCTCGTAAGTCTTGCTTTAAGTTACTATTGATGCTAACAGGCACCACGAAATTCTCAGCGTGAACATATTTCTCCCTGAAGCTCTATCATACTCATCGCTTGCTATCGAGCACCTGATTGGGGCCATTCCTTCGTCAACGAACTCTACTCGGTTCTTCTAGATTTAAACAGCCGTTTTACCAGAGAAAATTTGAAATTTTGTGGCGATTTAAATTACCCGGACATAGTTTGGGACAATATAACCGCTCCTTCTCATTCAAAAAAGTTTATTGGTCTTGCAATTATGTTTAACTTTACTGAGTAAAGATTACAACTTGGATCAACAACACTCTTGACCTAGTTTTTGTTTCAAATCCAGAAATAATCGACTCAATGAATGGTACGAGCCAAACCAAATGTTATTTAATGAAGCAGTGCCGAAGCCTCTCCACTACCCTTGATCTAACTTCATCTGGGATTATAAAAGCAAATTTCCCTTCTTGAAAATCGAACTGAACAATTTCTTTCACTGTTTTAAACAGCTCTGCTTCTTCCAGGACGGTCAACCAAAATTTGTTCTTATTCGAGAACAAACTGTTGCCAGTGATTGAAACCTATTTCTTAGTCCTTTCCATCCGTGATGATGCAGGAAAACCATAGTTTTATAGTGCCGTAAGCAAGCTTAAACGGAACAAAAAAAAACATCTTTTTCGCTTAGCAAAGCCACCAAACTCAGCCTTCATGTGGGAAAGGTATTTCACGTACGTCTCTAGAAGACTACACAAGCCTAATGAGGTTTTCCTAAAAGAAATTCTTCCACAAGGATCTTCTGCACATAATGAGCAAAAATCTCTGAAAAATTCTAGAATCTGGTTTCTCCCATTAGTCATCAGATGCACAACATATCACTTTCTAACGCGGACGGTTCACATGTGTGGCGAGAGGAACAATCCGACGTAATGAATTCTTACTTCGCTTCAATTTTAACTAAGGAACTGGAAGTAAAACTTCCGAACTTTGCTGCTCCTAGATCTTCACAGAGGTCTCCCATTACAGTTACTGCCGAAGGTATTAAAAAGTTAGTGAAAAGCTGAAAGTATCAAGCAGGCCGGGACCTAATCGCATTTCCGCTAAATTACTCAGAGCAAAAGAAGCCCGAAAAAGTCGTATATTGCAGAAAATATTTACCAAGCCCATCGCTGAAAGCGCTCTTCCTGATTACTTGAAGATTTGCAAAGACGTTCCGGCATTTTAAAGCAGACACTCGCCGGATCCATCAGTTTATCTCCCAATACCTTTTACATGCACTGCGTGCGAACTAACTGAACAGATAATTTATTCTTCAGTTTCCTTGAACCTCGACAACAACGCATTTTTCTTCGCTAGTCAATGCGGCTTCTTCTTTGGTGTTTTCTGTGTATTGCAGCATTTTAATTCACCACTAACCTACATTTAACTCTTGATTTATTGTTTCAAACTCATGTAATAATATTAGATTTTTAATAGCCCGACTACTGATCCGGAGTTCCCGGGTTTTTCTTTAATTTAATTGGCTTTTTGGGGAAAGGAAATGCGCAGTATCTGTCTCATATATCTTTGGACACCTGCACCGCGCCGTAAGGGAAGGGATAAGGGAGGGAGTGAAAGAAGAAAAGAAGAAAGGGGTGGCGTAGTGGAGTGCTCCGGAATAATTTCGACCACCTGGGGATCTTTAACGTGCACTGACATCGCACAGAACACGGGCGCCTTAGCGTTTTTTCTCCATAAAAACGAGCCGCCGCTGTCGGGTTCGAACCCGGGAACTCCGGATCAGTAGTCGAGCGCCCTAACCACTGAGCCACCGCGGAGGCTCGGAGTTCCCGGGTTCGAACCCGACCGCGGCGGCTGCGTTTTTATGGAGGAAAAACGCTAAGGCGCCCGTGTGCTGTGCGATTTCAGTGCACGTCAAAGATCCCCAGGTGGTCGAAATTATTCCGGAGCCCTCCACTACGGCACCTCATTCTTCCTTTCTTCTTTCACTCCCTCCCTTATCTCTTCCCTTACGGCGCGGTTCAGGTGTCCAACGATATATGAGACAGATACTGCGCCATTTCCTTTCCCCAAAAACCAATTAATATTATTAATAGGTTTTTCTATGATTTTGGGGAAAGGAAATGGCGCAGTATCTGTCTCACATATCGGCGGACCCCTGAACGGCGCCCTAAGGGAAGGAATAAAGGAGGGAGGGAAAGAATAAAGGAAGAAGGTGGTGCCGTAGTGGAGGGCTCAGGAATGATTTCGACCACCTGGGGATCTTTAACGTGCACTGACTTCGCACAGCCCACGGGCGCCTTAGCGTTGTGCCTCCATCGATACGCAGCAGCAGCGGTCGGATTAGAACCCGGGAACTCCGGATCAGTAGCCGAGCGCCCTAACCACTGAACCACCGCTGCGGGTGTTTTAATAGGCGTGTTCGGCATTTACGACACATCTGTCAACTTTCTTCCCTTAGCCTAGACCCATTATTTTATCTTGGATTAAATGCTTCCTCACCGGCGCTTTCAGTCCACCGCTATAGGAGGGCATCCTTCAGCCTTAACCAAGGTATTTTCTGGAGTTTCACAATTCTCAGTTCTTCGCCCACTTCCTTTACTCATCCATATTGATGACTTCTCCTGGGCTAATTCATCATCCATACGCCTCTTCGTGGATGACTACGTCCTTTACCACTGGATCTCACCTCTAACCGACAAGATCTAGCTTCAGAAGGCTTAATTTTAATAGATAACTGCTGTAACAAGTGACTGATGCAGCTTAATATTTCTAAATCTAAGTTTCCCGCAAGCGCTGTAAGATCACCCAGGTGTGCTCATTAAACTCGTTCAAAATTTCATAAGTTCACACCTATCGTTACCTCCGCGTCTCAGTCATAATTTATTTGCATTGGTCGAAACAGCATGAAACTGGTCGCTGACAGCTCTAAACACTAGGCTTTATCAGAAGGACGTTACCGTTTTCCCATCCTTCCGTCCGTAAACTGGCATATGAAACCTTCGTACTATCGAAACTAGAAAACGCATCCGAAATTTGGTGTCCGCAGCAGAATTACCTAATCAATGATTAAAATGTGTTCAGAATTGTGCCGTTCACTTTAAACTCTCAATGTACGGCTTAAAAAACAGTATCGGCAGCATAAATCATCGCTTAAACTTCATATTTTGAATGCAAGACTACAAAATTAGTATTGGCAGCATTAAATCATGACTTGATATAGCCACATTGGATTTTCGTCGCAAAATAACACGACTATCCTTATTTCAGAAGTTATTCGATCACTTCGAGCATGTGCGCCAATCTTTTTTTTTTTGCCCACCAGCACGTTCATCGCGACGTTTGTTCGATAGTATAAGTTTACAGCGTCTGTATGTATAAACGTTTGTTTTTAATAAATCATTTCTACCAACAGCAATGCAGGAATGGAAAGAAGTAAAATATTCTAGTCACGGAGTGAGATCCTGGTAAATTTCAAGGGTTGTTACTGTCTTGCTTTGAAGAATTAGATTATCTTAATTTCCTTTCACATTTCAAGTTTGAAGTGCTTGAGCAACTCATATGTACTTCCTTTACACTATTTGAATGCATTTTTTGAGTGTTTTAACTGGATGTTTATTAGATTGTATTGTGTCGTTGATTGCACTAATATTTTATTTATTATACTCCTTGCATATTTAAACTGCGTTACTGAACGTATTTTACTCTTTTTTGTTTCAGCTTGTTCGACTTTGTGTTTCACATATTGCTACATGGAGGTCACCCCCCCCCCCTTTATGTAATACCCTATAAAGAGTCCTAAGGGTTAATAAATGATGAATAATGAAGAAGAAATGTAATCCGGATGTGCAGAGATTTCAAAGGCTGTTGGAAGGCTTAGAAATGGGAGAGAGATGACCATATAGTTAGCAACAATGCGAGGAGTGGTGGCAAAGTGGTTATGGTGCTGGGTTTCTCACCCGAAAGAAGCAGTTTCAATCCTGGCCCCGGCGACAAATTTCGTTGGAGACGAAATTCTGCAGGCCCGTGTGCTGTGCGATGTCAGTGCATGTTAAAGAACTCCAATTGGTCGAATTTTCCGGAGCCTTTCAATACGGCATCTCTCATACCATGAGTCGATTTGGGACGTCAGACCACCATAAACCAAACCAAACCATTGGGAGCTCATAATGCCGTCCTCATTATTGCCTGAAATTCAAACGTTTGGTTGCTGAGCTCCCACACGTATAAACCTTTTGCCTGTAGCAAGTAAGCTAAAGAAGAAAAAAGAAGCTTAGATGCAGAATTGAGTGATCCAGAACATAAGTACTGTCATCCCAATCGAAGAGGGAGACACAAATTTAAGCAGGGGAAAACAGTTTGACATCCAGATTTCTAGCCAGTAGCTTGAAATGGCGTCTTCCATGCGAAAACTGACGGTATTTTCACTGGTGCTAAATTTAAATGGCAATTTTCCAGCTAAATGTGAGTGTATGAATGAGATTTCCAGCTGGATGCAGAAACTGTTGTAGATGCACTCGACTTCTAGGCTTTCCACTAGTCTCTGCAGGTTACGGTTATGAATCCTTGCGGAAATTAGAGCAGAAGTGCTGTAATATTTCCAGGCCCAGAATGGACTGTGAGGCTATCTTTTTTAAGGACGCACAGTTCGTATCCTAAAATAAAAGCGAGTTAATAGCAGCTGCCATAAAAAACCAGTCCTCTAATTTTCCTCACGCTTGCTCGTTTTCTCACGTAAAAACCATTCAACAATTCCAATGTCGCTTGGCGCCAGCTCCTGTTGAACGAAACCCAAGAGGCGTTCGAGTGGTTCTTGCAGTAGGAATTGAAGCTTTTCTTCAGAATTGGCGAGTAATCACAGTTTCTTGTCTAAGCGGTGAATTATTTTGCAGGTCAAGCATAATAGAAAACGAGTGGTGCCATTTCGAGTGTCTTTTTTGGCAGATCAGGCCGTCGCACTTTCAATTTTCTCTGAAATACTTTTGGTGATGTTTGATGGGTATATTTCACCCTGACCGGTATTTTTTTAGCATTCCATGCCTCGAGAGGAAACCAGAAGGACAGTTCTTCTCCAAGGTTCTTGCTTTTTAAGGCTCTCTAATCTCTACTCTCACAACCAAGAAAAAATATGAAGCACAGAGCATGAATTTGGAGACACCGTAATCACAGACGTATGTAACAAGCTCACATAGTAGATGACGACGCTATTTTCGTCATCAAGAAGTGCAATTTTTTCTCTCGAAAACCGCGAACGGCTGGTCAGCAGGACAGTGCTGGCTGCCAAGTTTAATGGAGCCCTAGACTGAGTGATCACCCACAAATAACTCGTTCTTATCCAACTTTTTTTCCTCCACTTCCTAGCCGGATGAACACATCTATTTCCTTTAGCACACAGTATGCTGGTTATGTGTTGGGTGTTAACAGGCGCCCTTTTTTGAACTCCGGACTAACTGCGCAGTAATACAAAACGGCACCTCTAGAATGCTAAGACCATTATGTCTCACCTTATGGGATAAACAGCGGGTATGTGTGTACCGTGAGCAATCGGAGAAACCTAAAAATCCCGTCTGGCCACACTAGATTCTCTGTTCAGGGAGCCGTGTTAACGGCTATAACTACTTGTTTTTGTGGAACTTCATATTGAAAGGTACGAGTTGTGCTAGAATGATTCTGATTTTTTTTATGGACAATACATGCTACTGCCCGTGGGGCATGACAAAAGGAGGTAGTTAGTTTCCTGGCGAGGCCCTGGCCCCACTGTGCGCAACAGCCACCCGTAAATAATAAATGCAGATAGTGCGCATTCAACTAGGTACAACAGTAATCACCGTACAGAAATACACATGACACATTGTACGCAAATAAAGAAATAAGAACACAATAACATTACAATTAAATATCTGGGTTAGTCATATTCTGCATATAATTTGAAATAAAAAAGAGATTCACTTCGTACAAATATAAAGAAATCTGAACACAATAACGTTGCAATTATATATCTAGGTTAGTCATCATCTGCACATTATTTGAAGTAAAAAATTAATGTGTTCTGCTTTTGAATGTTCGCATATGTTGCACAGATTCTATCGATGTCGAGGATATCAGGATAATTATTACATAATTTTATTATTTGCTGATCAAGTGTCTGTTTACCATGATTTGTCCGTGGTTTGTATACAGCAATGAAAGTCCTACGCAAATTGTGACCAGTTTATCTATTCATATAGTGATCAGAAAATCTGCTGTAGTTGTTTGACACTTCAGAAAATATGTTCACAGATAGCTTCTGTTTGTATATCTCGTGAAAAGGTAGAATGTTATGTGTTCTTATGAACGTTACAGTGTCTAAATTTTCTTTATATAATGTTCTACCTGCCTTTCGCAGTAGTGCCAACGGTCTATCATTATTAGTCTTAATTCCGGTTCCCCATACCGAGGAACAACAATTAAATTGGAAGTGCACAAGTGAGAAAAAGAAAGTTGCTTTTTGAACCTTGCAGGCATAATATTTCGAAGGCGGCTTAACATTGCAATGCGCATTACTACTTTCATTGTTACATTTTTTACATGATAGCACCATGTTAGGTTCTACTGACAAGTAACACCTAAGAATAAATAATGGTCTACGCGCTCAAGCAAAGAATATTTTTAGTACAGGTTTATATTGAGAACAATGGGCTTGTTTTTTGCAAAAAATGTCAAGTATTTTGTTTTCTTTTTATATATTTGAAGCTCGTTTGTAGATACCCATATACTAGGCTTATGCAGCCATGCGTTTTACGTGACCTGAAGCTCCTCAAGACTCTTCGAAAAAAAAAAAAACTTCTATCATCAGCGTACAGCAACATTTCGCTCACTGTCAAAATGTAATTTCGTTTATATAAGCAATGAATAAAAGCGGGCCAAGTATAGAGCCCTGAGGAACGCCGCATTTGATGTTACCGTTCCCCGATACAATGCCATGTATGGATGTGAACTGAGCCCTCGAATGTAGATAGCTGCGTAACAGACTTGGTGCTGTGTCTCTAAAGCCATATGTTTCAAACTTACTGAATAAGATATTGACACAGTGCATTCCGCATGTTCGCTTAGCGCTGACCTGAAGCACGCGCCGCCTCAAAAAAAGGAAGTGGAAATGACAGCGATCTGGAGCTGTGGTAAAGACGTTCGTCGAAGCCTGCTGCTGTCTCGTGTAATCAGCGATCTCCCGCATTCACGCGTGACATCTTGTTGGAGGTGCTGGGTGTCGATCCCAGTGCCATTCTGGTTCAAATCCACAGCAGTCGAGAACGAGTCATCGCTTATGCCAGCCGCTCTTTGTCTCACTCTGAAAATAACTACTCAGCATCTGATAAAGAGTGTCTAGAGACAGTGTGGGCGACGTCGAAATTTCGACCCTGCCTTTATGGAGAACGTTTTACTGTAGTTACGGACCATCATGCCTTGTGTTGGCTGGCAACCCTCAAAGATCCGTGAGCCGGCCTTGTCAGATTCAGTCTGCGCCTTCAAGAATACGAAATGACAGTGGCGTACAAGTCCGGCCGGAAGCACTCGGACGCCAATTGCCTCTCGCGTGCCCCAGTCGAATCCCCAACGGAGGACTGTAACTACCACGACGACCTCACCTTAAATACGATCAGTGCAACGAGCCTCGCTGAAAAACAATACGCCGACCCTGAACTTCGGCACCTCATGGAGTTTCTTAACGGTACCAACCCGACTGTCCCGAAGGCTTCCAAGCGCTCGGTAGTGTCACTCTGCAATCGCCGTGGTGTCCTCGTGGAGAAAAATTTCGCCGCAAACAATCAGCAATACCTTATTGTCATACCGACGAGCTTACGTGACGAAATAGTTCAAGATTCGCACGATGAACCGACTTCTGGACATTTGGGTGTAGTCCGCACGCTTGCCAGGATCAAAGAGGAGTATTACTGGTCCCGCCTTCAGTCGGACATTGCAAACAATGTCATAGCGTGCCGAGGCTGTCAGCATCGCAAAGTGCCCTCAACAAAACCAGCTGGATTCTTGAAGCCTATAGTACCACCATCGCGGCCTTTCCAGCAAATCGGGATGGACATGCTGGGCTCATTCCCTCTTTCTCATTCGGGAAACAAGTAGGTCATTGTGGCAACTGACTACCTGACACGATACGCGTAAACATCAGCTCTGCCAAGCGCCATAGTCCTTGATGTGGCAAAATTTTTCATCCATCAGATCGTTTTGCGTCACAGTGCACCGGAGATCCTAATCACCGAGAGGGGTACAGCATTCATGGCTGACCGCCTACAGCAGATTTTACGCCACAGTCATACAGACCATCGAAAGACGACATCCTACCACTCTCAGACGACCGGTTTAACGGAACGACTAAACAAAACTCTAGGTGACATGCTCTCAATGTATGTCGACGTTCAGCACTGAACATAGGACGAAATGCTCCCGTACGCCACCTTCGCATGCAATATGGCCGTACAGGAAACGACAAACATGCCACCGTTCCACCTCAACTATGAGGTCGTTTCTGACGGATTTCGGAAGTCTCGGCGCTCCCTGCACCCTGATGTGGTACACGTTGTCCGTCTCAAGCCTTACTACAAGCGGTAGCGGTAGAGCTGGACTTTCGCGCGCACATCATGCTTCCCCTAGTGAACTTTTTTTTTTAAACACACAGGCTACGCATCGCGATGATGCTCTTTCTTTCTGAAGGGCCAGTGACAACGTGCATTCCGCATGTTCGCTCAGCGCAGACTTGAAGCACGCGCCGCCTAAAAAAGAGGAAGTGGAAGTGACAACGATCAAGTGACAGCGATCTGGAGCTGTGGTCAAGATTTTCATCGGAGCCCGCCGCTGTCTCTTGTGATCAGTGATATCCTGCATTCACGCGTGACAAAATGATGTATAGAATCGCATACCTTCAAAAAATCTAAGTTACGTTCCAATTGTAAATAACCCGCTTCAATGTTCCGAATGATTTTGTCTTTAATGCGCAGGAGGGCCATTTCGGTCGACTTAACTTCTTGAAATTCGTACTGCTGTTCAACCATTACTTTCGTTCACGGTAAAAAGTTACTAAACCATTTATATAGTTCACACTCTGCGACTTTGGAGAACAGTGAAAATGAACTCTAGTTTTGCCAGCCGCCGCGGTGGTGGAGTGGTTATGGCGCTGGCTGCTGGCCCGAAAGACGCGGTTTCGATCCCAGCCGCGGCGGTCGAATTTCGATGGAGCCGAAATTCTAGAGGCCCGTGTATTGTGCGATGCAGTGCACGTTAAAGAACCGCAGGTGGTGGAAACTCCCAGAGCCCTTCATTACGGCGTCCCTCATAGCCTGGGTCGCTTTGGGACGTTAAAACCCCATAAACCATAGTTTTTTGCCTTCTTTCGTCAGCTTAATGTGCCATTACGCGTGTTATACGTTCCGATTAAAATAAAGTTATTATGCTTTCAACTACGGCAACTATCAAAATAGTGGGCTTTCTTGTATTTTGAAGATGAGCTGTGGAAGTTGGTCTTCTTATTCCGCCACCTTACTTTCAGGGTCCTTTTCATCGCTTCAAATTGTTGCTCAGTGCTTTCTACCATCTAATAACACCCCCCCCCCCCCCCCCCCCCCCCTCCCTCAGAATTAAGCTTTGAACTATGTTTGGGAAAAATATAAGTTCCACATGCAAGTAGTTACGATGCACGTACCAAACGCAGGATGTAAATGCTGTGTTTTTTTTTAACTTATACTACTGGCGGAAACGTATTGTTATAATAACCGTGCATTGAATCGCCTTTGAGCTACAATAATTGTTACTTAAACAGTGTGTTGTACGTCACTGACGCAATTTACTTGCGAAGACTTGTCGGCAGTGGCGTTCAAAGCACCCGTCCAAGAAGAAATTATGAGCTTAAGTCATAAGCAGTAATATACGAAATGTGAACGTTGCATCTTCGATGAAGTTGACAGCAAACACTAAAAAAAGCAGGAAATATTTGAAGCTCTGTGGACTTATAAGTAGTTGCTTATGCTTGTGTATCTTATTCCGGCTGGGTCACCAATAGTGCACTACTGCTCACTCTGTAATCACAAAACACCCCACCACACAATGATAAAGAGCTTTCTTTACATTAATGCCACAATTTATTGTAATTTGAGAATTGGAAAGTGACAACAGAAATTCACAGCAACCATGATAAACACATTTGTCCTGCAATGTCTCTTCTGTTTGCTGGAAGCGGCGTGACATATGTGGCTTAAGAAGCAGCTGCATACAAAATAATGAGGATTGCGGACGAACGGTGACGCACAAGAGGCCGACATGGCTGATAGCAACCAAAAAATCAGTTGTGCTTTCGTCCCGTGAACGTGAACTTGTTGTGTGTTGTAGAAATCTATATTTACTTCTACATCGCAGATGCTTCGGCCGGGAGCATTAGCGCCTTTTTTAACCGCCGCCTGGATTATCACGTCGATGCTCCCGCGATTGTTCTTCCTCAGCTTGAAGTTGGGCGCTTGCTCCAACTTGGATCCACAACACAGTGGACGGGCTGAGGCACACAGAACAAGCCAAACTGCTAGGCGGCCGGTGAAAGCGCCGGCAGAAAAGCCCTTTGGCTCGCGCTGCTCCCCATCGCCGAAAGCAGAGTGGATATGTAAGATGCATGAAAAAAATATTCTGATGGTTAAGACGCTCCCAAAAATATAAATTGGGATTATAATTAGTTATGGAGGAAAAACGCTAAGGCGCCCGTGGGCTGTGCGATGTCAGTGCACCTTAAAGATCACCAGGTGGTCGAAATTATGCCGGAGCCCTCCACTACGGCACCTCTCTCTTCCTTTCTTCTTTCACTCCCTCCTTTACCCTTCCCTTACGGCGCGGTTCAGGTGTCCAACGATATATGAGACAGATACTGCGCCATTTCCTTTCCCCAAAAAACAATTATTATTATTATAATTAGGGGAGGCGAGACCCAGGCCAAAATTTATTCACAATTTCTCGGTAATAACGCAGGCGTGTACTGCATGGATGCAGTGGGTCAAAGCGTGTAGGCAATCTGCATGGTTGCGGTGTTGCTCGAGTGAGACAGGTGAACGGGTTCTCGGTAAAAACTAGCGACGCGCTATTACTGGAGAAAGCGGTGATCGCACGCCCAGGCAACCACTCCGATGCATCGTACATACTGTCGGACTCGCGGCAGGACTGCTGAAATTACGTGCGGGATAGGACAGCGCCACACTCCCGCAGAATACTGTTGGCGAGTGCAAGCAATTCGCTTTCGGTTACTAGTAAAAAACCAATTTTAATGGGTTTCCACTCACCAGGACGTGAACGGGAACAAGGCCGCCCGAGCTTTCCTTCCCCGTGGGTCCGAGCAACACCCCATTCAGCCTCAGCACATGCAAATTCCCCTGATTTCGTACGGTGAGATTACAAAACACAGAAGAAGCCTATGCAGGAGGGTGCTGTTAAGACCCGCCGGAGTCTCATCAGAACCGAGGATGGCTACCTAACACGAGTTTTTTTAAACGAAATTTATAGCCCTAGGGCATCAATGATAGGTGAAGTTGTGATTAATGGTGTAGTAGAGATTAAATGAATAGAAAAAGGTTAATTGATTTGATGAAGTCCAGTAGACAACGATGGTACGGTGCCCTCGTCCAGGCAGTGTATGAAGCAGGTTTGTTTGGTGAAATACCTGCTACCATCAGGTGTCGGATCCTTGTAGGCTCAATTGAGAGCTGGGCAGTCCCACAGTAAGTTATGTATGTCGGCTTCAGTGTTTTCGTGTTTACATATCGGACACCCTGGCCGAGGAGACAAATCTCGGTACTGAGGCCACTTCCAAGTGACGGCTTGTGTGAGGGCAACCCCGACCCGGATCCTCCTAAGCGCAACCTCCTCTGCACGGGTAAGACCACAGGGGAGGGTTACCGCACACGGAGGGATGAGAGCACGTGTGCGGCGCCGGAGGAGTTCCTTTCTTGATAAAAGGTGGGCAAAATTGTCCAAATAAAGGAGCCGAGGCAGTGATGAGTTTGTATTCGCAAGGCGGGTAGCTTAATCTGCCTGGCTTTGAAAGGTCAGCAGATCCCGTGGGACCCACTCAATACGTACTGGCTGCGGGATGCGTGCCGCGAGCCGGCGGATCTCCTGACATATCGTTGGACAACGGGTAACACGTCTTAACAACCGGACAACTTGAAGGGCGTCAGTGCGGATGACAACGCGGGCCGCAGGGAGCTTATTTATGTCGGCCACGGAGCAGAGTGCTTCTTGAACTGCAACGAGCTCAGCGCAAAAGGGCGAAGGGGGTTCCGTAAGCTGAAACCAAGAGGTTTGATTCAGGGCAGGTCTGCACGGGCAGTAGATAGCTGTTGTTTTTTTGCAGTCTTGTATGCTTGCTTCTACGTAGACAGCAATGGATCCGTCAGGCTGGGAAGCATCTTGTTCCTCAAATATCTGGTGAGAGCAACGATGCCGATTTATCAGGTGTTGGCCGGCGATTATCTGTTGGCTTGTTCTCGCTGAGCTGTAAAAAACTTCCATGGGGAAGAACTGGCGTTGGCGGCTGAAGAATGGAGTGTGACATTGCATAAGTCCTGAGTGCATGCGTGGAGTGTGATAGACTGGCCTTAAGGCTGCGCTCTTCACGGCATTGCTGCACCAGCTCATCAATGGTATTGAGCTGCGCATTCTCTTGTAAAGCTATGACCGGTGTGATGCGTGAAGACACGTAATGGTCCTCATAGCCTTTCGGTTCACGGCTTCAAGGCGATCCTATTGGGCTCTTGTAAGATGTTGAAACTGAGCTTGACTTAAATTCGACTTAAACACGACTTGAATTCGGATCTTTCATAAATCCCGCCACATTAAAACACGACAACCTCACATTCAAGAGAAGGCGCAAATTCTGCAGGCAGCATGCTGACCTATACCACATGGTGTAGGCCTTCCAGTTAATTACAAGTATAGACAGTATAAGCAAGCCAACTAGCGAAGGCTTGGAGGCGAAACTGCCCAGCCCGAACCTCGGTGCCCAGCGGGCCGTCGTCCAGAGAGCTCGGGCAGCGGCGGCGGCTGTTGGCGTCCCCTGAATACGCCCTTGCCAGTAAGCGCAAAAACCCTCCCCAAATCCCTTTTCCAAATCATTATATTGTTTCAGTAACCGTTTTCTCCTGCTCCTCCTCGGGCTACACACGAAAACGGGATACTTCATATAATGATGATTTACCCATTTATTGTTCGTGTTTCTGTTAAAAACGTGTTAAAATAACGTTACGAAGCCATGCTTCTTATCTGGGTAAGTTCATTATTGGCCGCTTCACTCGTATGAACTCCAAAATATACGAACAATATAAACAGTCTGGCGTCATTGACTGTTTTTGCGAAGTTGATCTCGAGTAAATACTTCATGGCCGTCACTTTCTCGGTGGACATTTACGCGACAAGGAAGTCCCACTACGATATACTCAGACATATCTTCGAAAAGTTTGACAAAGTCACGTTCTCCTTTTTTAATGCAATCCACGGATACCTTGAAGGGAAAGGTGCGTCAGGTGTTTTGCACAACGAGGACCTTAAAATTGCCTCCAAAGACGCCACGAATAACAGCAGACGGGAAAAACGAGTTCCCTGGCTGTCTGCGCTTCCAAAGATCTTCCCGTCAGTCGGCATCGGAGGTTTTATGCATGAAGTGTAGCAAATATTCTTACTCCCCGCCTCTTTTACGAATGACGCTGAAGCTTCTTATAACGCGTAGAATTGCATTCGGAGTTGAACATCATCATCATCATCATCATCATCATCATCAGCCTGACTACACCACTACATGTACGGCGAGACCATCTGCACCTTTCGCCACCACGCAGGTAATTGGCCCGCTTTCATGGTTTCACAATGAACGTGCTGCGACCATGACCAGAGCGACAACTGCTATAGAGGAATGCTGACTTGTGCCAGTTAGACATCATACCCAGCGATCTGTCCGGCTTTCCGTCGCAATGTACCCTACACTTTGCATGCACAGCAACAGTGCGAATAAGTATTTTGAAATAAATGGGGATCACTAATGGAAGGAGCATTCAAGCTGGCTTTTCTTTACACTAAAAGGACTTACATACTTTATCGTCCTCGAAGCATGAAATCGCTGTAATCACCACATTACCTCGGAAGTGAGAAAGCACATATAAGACTGCTTGCCAAACACCTGACGTCGATACAGAGACTGGCTAATTTTGACGTCAGACGCTGAACAAACTCCACTGTCTAAGCTGCAAATTATGATTAAACACGCTTTAGCCAACAACCCCTCTCGGACATCATCCAACGGACATTGAAATAGACTGAATTGAACCCCACGTTCTGCACGATATCTAACTGCACTACCATTTGTTGATGAACCGTTAGATATGTTATCTTTAATTCGATTACACAGCCTCTGGAAAATACGCATGATCGACCGACAATGCGAATCTGTTGTTTCTGCTAAAGACCTTTTTTGTAGGTTGACTGCGCACCTAAAACAGTCGTATGCCAAGAACGAGTTTGAACCGGAGTGGCACTCATTTTAGTTCTGAGATGTTCTTTGCCTTTTTTCTAGTTCTTTGTTGCTTATATGTGTCATCTTATGATGTATTAGCTTTGCGCTCCGAATTGACTCTTCTATCGTGCTTCCTTGGTTTCGTGTGATGATTTGCCACTGTCCTTTCAATTCTTGTAGATAGCTCATGTACAGAAAACGTGTCATCCATGTAATAAGTACCAGGTTTTGGAAAAAAAACCCTTCGTGGCATATGCGTTGCATGACCGCCGGGCACACACAATGCTGCGTTAGAACCGCAATACCTGCTAATTTCTTTTTTTTCGAATGTTCATTTTGTTGCGGACACGCTCTGCTGACAGGTCCTCTGCACACCGCTCATGAGAAAACAAATTCTTTCGCAATAATACCGTTTTAATCGTGCCACGGCCGGGTTGCCAGATCATATTCCTAGTTTCGGAACGTTCTACTCGGTGTTATGGCAAGCTAATAATTATGGGATGTGGGACATCAAAAGTTGCCACAGAGTCACGCTGAGCTCAGCAGATGGAACTGCTCAGATCTTGAAGGAGAAGGGTACGCGCTGCGGGAGGCAGTAGAGTGAAAGTAAGGGTGTTGACTGACTGCAGCGTCGACAGAAAAAAAATTGGCGGTGGTTTAGCTATGATTAAACATGGAGTGGCGCGATAGCTACAGCTGGTCGAGTGGAACTTGCTCCGTTAAATTGCAAAGTCAGTCTTTCGCCGCTCCGTTTCGCTGGGCGTTCCTTCTTCATCTTCGTCCGACTTCATTTTACTTCATCTTCGTTCCAGTGCCCGCTGCGCGGCGCCAGCAGCAGCAGCTGATCCGCACAACGTGGCTGGCCACGTGGCCAACCATGTGACGAACCACGGCACCGCGCCGCCGACAGCTGCTCCGCACCACGTGAACAATCATGTGACAGCGTGGCGGCGCAGCCACAGGGTGCCGGTGCCGCCACGCCGAATGCTCGAAATGCTACCGTAATATAGCTATCGCTACAGTACGCATATTTAATGCCTGCAAGTGACTGCAGGCGTTTCAAGGGTGATAGGGTGCTTAGTAAGCGGCTGTTGTAAATCTCACAAGGCAAAGAATTAGTTTTTTTTTTATTCGAGAAGTGTGCCATGAGGCATAAGTTGTAAAAGGAAAGGGGGGAAGGAATGCACGGGATTTAAAGTTAAAAGAAGGAGTGAAGAACCGTTGCGCTGAGGTAGTCGCAGAGGTTGTTAATGAAACGGTTGTCTATTGTCCACTTCACGAAGTCACTATCGCGGTTTCACCGCAGGCCCACCTCCCTGAGGAGCCGTTTTCTGATAGCAGCCGTCGCTGGGCACGTCCACAACAAGTGCCGCACATCACATATGTCCGGTGCAGCGCTACAGTGAGGGCACCTGTCAGGTAGTGGCAGATCTTTGGCACGCCACCGATGACGGACAGATGGTGTAAGAGCCGCCCCTGCCCGAATCCGGCGCACGGATACCTCCTCCTGCCGAGTAAGACTACGGGGGAGAGGGTGCGAACACGAAGGAATTAGAGCGCGTGTTCGCTGGCGCAGAACTTCGAATCGGAAACGTGGGACAGGAACGGATCTGGGGGAAGAGGGGAAGGTGGCGGATTGTCTAATTTATGAAGATGAGTCATAGCATCCGCTTGAATGTTAGGTGTATCCTGGGCATGGCCGCGAATCCAGTGTATGCGCACAGGACATGAATACTTTGCGCAGAGCACATGAATAGATTGTGAAATCTGGAACGTTCGTCGAACAGCCTTAAGCTGTTTAAGGGTGGCGCGGGAGTCGGTGTAAATGTGAACTGTATTGAATGTTGGAACGAGCGGAAGGGAAGCAATGGCATTGTAAATGGCTTGAAGTTCCAATGCCAGGGGAGTGCACGTATCCGCAGTATACGTCGCGCGAGAGTTGAGATGCGGATGAGATGGACTATACACAGCAGTAACTCCCCTCTCTGCAGAATGAGATGCATCCGTGTATAATATGCACCCTTCAGGCAGATACGCTGCTGATACCGACGGGGAAACAGTGGGGCGATTCTCAGTGAGCTGGCAATAGGACCACGGTGGAAGTGTCTTTAAACGATGAAGTTTGAGAGACTGTTTTCGAGCTCTATTTGCCACCCGTGGTCGATGATTTCACTGAGTGTGTTAAGTTGGGCGAACTCCTGTAGCACAGGTATGGGTGTTAAACGAGGCAGATATGTTATGACGCGCATAGCCTCACGATTGATAGCTTCAAGGGAGTCTCACTGTCTGCGGGTGAGACGTTGAAATTGAGCCTGATATACTATCCGTGGCTTAAGGATAGAGCGCACATGCTGGCGGGCCGTATGAGCACGTGCGCCACCAGAGCGCATAGCTATGCGACGAATCAGACCTAGAGTAGCGTGAGCCGATTTACGGGTAGCTATCAGCCACGGGGTGCCAGTCCCAGATGTATGGAGGAGAAGACCAAGAATACGAACAGTTTCTACCTGAGGAATCAGAGAATTATGTACCGTAAAATTTAAAGGGGAAACTTTCCGTAAGGCGGCGTTATTTCCAATTCGAATGGAACATGATTTAGTAGGAGAGAGTGTTAGACCCAGAGGTGGGAGGCGAGATGTCAATACATCCAGCGCGTGTTTAAGGACCGACTGATGAATAGACGCATCTGGATGACAGCACCGCAAGGTGATATCATCGGCGTATGCAAACATGCGGATAGAAGGGATGGTCTCTAGGGCTCGAACAAGAGGAATTAAAGCCACAATAAATAATGTGGGGGCGATAACGGAGCCCTGCGGCACTCCTCTATTGGAAGTGAAATTACCAAAGGGCTTTCCGTGGACACGCACGCTGAAGGTTCGATTTGCTAATAAGGCGTGAATGGAGAGGAGGAACCGGTGAGGGAGACCAAGAGTTTGAAGGGAAGCAAGAATGGCAGAGTGAAGAATGTTATAATATGCCTTTGTTATGTCTGTAGCGATTACGGTTCGTACAAGGTAACTCTGTGGAGAGTGGTCAAGCACGTCAGCAGCCAAAGTAGCAAGGCCGTCCTCCATTCCAATTTGTTGGCGGAAACCAATTTGGGAATCTGGGTAACAATCATGGGATTTCAGCCACCATGATAAGCGTGCGGCTAGAATGTTTTCATAAAGCTTGCAGATGGTAGGGGTAAGAAAAATTGGACGAAGGGCCGAGAGAGATACTGGAGGCTGACCTGACTTGGGTATTGGAACCACAATAGAATGCTTCCAGTCTCCCGGCATGACGCCAGAAAGCCACACTTCGTTAAAAGTATCAAGTAGGATTTCCAAAGCCCTCCCTTCCAAGTTACGGAATAAGGAGTTAGGTATGCCGTCGTGCCCGGGAGTAGTAGTAGTTTTTAAACGGTCAATGGAGGCCAGCAGCTCTGCTATGGTGAGGTCAGAAGTAATCCCATCGGTGGGCTCTGTTACCGATAAGTCAGGTGGAGACGTAGCGGTGCAGTCATGGTTTGGAAAAAATTGACGGGCCGCTTGTTGTGCAAATGTGTCCTCATCCACATTTAGCGCGAGGCGAATGCTCTCTGTGTAATCTGCAACCTGAGAAGGGCGCTCCATGGCGTGAAACACTCTCCAAAGATGTCGATTGCCCTGCGTAGAGGACAGGCGGGCACACCATGCAGCCCAGCGTTGCCTGCCCAGCCGCTTTGCATAGCGCCGCGCCCGTGCGGTAGCGCGGTGAAGAGTAGGAATAGCCGAACGGTCATCGGGGTGACGAGTAGCGTAAAGATCCGCCTGGCGACGAAGAGCCCACAGATTCAAGAGATGTATGTCCGGGTTTGGGTCGTCTTCATTTACAGTAGTGGTAATAGTTTGCACTTTTCCAATGTAAATAGTTTCGCGAGACAAGAGTTTTGGTGAAAGAGAAAAAAGTATAGGCGGGATCGAGCTGTTTGCAAGACCCGCCTGTGCTCAGGGAAGAAACGGTTTCACGCACGCTGAAGTGCGCATTCGTCCTTTAACACTGGGGTAACTGCTGTACAGATTGAAACAATGCGGATTTCATTATTAGAGGAGCGTCACAAACGAGCTGACGAGCACGCCCATTGGTACAAGGACTGCAAAAGAAAAACACGTACTGACCCAAGAAATGCAATCCAAGCATTTGGCAAGAAAATAGGAGCGACCCTAAACAGCAGCGAATATTGCTGTTGTTGAGTACAAAAGCAGGTAAACTTGTAGATGTGACGCTGTTCAGATGGGCAAAAATACAGAATGTCCTGAGTTGGATCTTGTGCTCATTACATATTGCTCATTAGCCGAACACAAGGCTCAAATCCCCCAATTCCGTATCGCAAGGAGAAAGGCCTAAAACAATAGATCATGAAGGTTTAAAGATGCTGTTTTCATCGCGATCTATTCGTTTGTTTCCTTTCTTTAAGTCGACAAAAAAAGTTCGCAGATTTTGCGTGGCAAATATAATGTTAAACTGAATGATGCATTCAGTGCGATGATTTTTCAGATTTTCTTGTCGTTCACCTCGTTCATGCTAGATACGTTGCACTTGGAGTATGCATACCAGTCCATCTGGTGGTACCCCGTTAGGTGGTTCATATTGCAGCTCTTTTCCCATAATCTTATCATGTCATTCCATATAACGTTAAGTCATCCTTCTACATATCTGTGGCCTACAGATTTTCACCGCACAAATGTAGCAATAGCGTAATGCGACTCAGCGTTTGGTAGCGACTGCCCGTGTGCGGTAAATGAAGAGCATACTTTCGTGCTTCCAATGGACCACGAATTTATAATTCATTTCGCTTGGCGCGAGCAGCATTCTCCTAAATGTAAATTATTGGGCACTTTTGTCCCGTTACGGAAATCTACTGGATTATCAGTGCGCGCCAAACGGTGAGGAAAGTAAAATGCGGCCGCAAGAAATTCAAAATTTTTTGTAGAAAAATCGATGACTTTGTCAATGTTCATTCTGCCCAAGAAAAAAATCGCCAAGCACAAGTCGTTTGCTTTCATTGACGTACGCTCTGCTAGTTCTTAGTATCACCGGCTCGAACCAGCTCTCACAACACATGTATTGTATATTTTCACCCGTGCGGGCATACATGCAGCATACCTAAAGCTTGCGAGAACTCAACACAAGCGATTTGTTAATGTTTTTTGCCAAATCTCACTGAAGTTAAGGATCTGCGAAAGGGCTTATTCGATAAATTTCTGGCGCTAAGAGAGATTCGAAAAATGTAGGCAATGCCGGCAGACCAGTCTAAGAAGAAATATTACAATACCTTCACGAAAACCACACACCTTGAAGTTCCCTACAGAAAGAGTTTCGATTTTTGTGGGGAAAATTATGTTCAACACCGATGTTGACATTTAAGACGCAGCCACCTGTTTAAGGTGTAGCCAGCTGTTTAAGCTATAGTTCTTTTCATTTACTAACGCGTAGTTTAGATATTTACACCTGCTTTGGCTCTTTACCAATATGTGTAATAATATCTGCAAATTCTAAAAATTTACTTGCAATGCTTGAGAAGATTGAATAGGAAATTTGTTTTTATGAAAAGTGTCCCCTTAATGACGGAGCTATTGAGCTCTTGGGCACCCATTGCTCAGGAATTGTGTGCACTGCTTGTGCAGTCACATGAAGCCATCAGCGAAATTCAAAAATAATTCTTAGTTGCAAACATAATATCACCATGTGTCGGTCTTAATGCATGTGATGACTTTTTTTATATACGTGCCTTCTGAGAGAGGCCTGAAGAATTTTAAATGTGAAGTTAAATTTTCCACAGCCATTACGAAGTCAGTACATCACTTCTGGACAAATTCTGCCAATTAGCAAAATGTCAGGGAGTCAAATTCCAAATACCACCCTTAAAATCTAAATTTCAGCGAGTGAGGCGACGCCAATTATTCTGTGTTAGCAATCTATTTCATTAGTATTTCAGAGCACGATGTCGTATGCTCGCATCGAACAAAAAAGTGTTTCTCTTTTTGTTCATATTGGCGTCGAAGGCAACTGTGCGTTCCCATTAGAGCCATACTTCATGCTCCGAGAAGTTTTATAATGCAGAAAATGTGGTAGCAGAGAGTTTCCAGCTGAGAGGTACTGGTGTGGATGTACACCAAAATAACGTATGCCCACTGCGCATGTGCCGCGAAAGGTACGCGCTCCTCTTTGTTCCACCACTACCTAAAGCAGTTGCGCCTAACACATACGTTGTTTAGATCTTAATAAGCAAAGTACTTGAAAAAGTGTGGAGTAGGCATAGTTCGGGAATCGTAAACATGATCGAAAACATCGCCTAGAAACAAGAAAAGTCACAGACCTCACCATGTTTTAGTGGTGTCTTTCGTTTGGTGTTTGTACGCGCAAGTTTCCGCGAGTTTTAATAAAGAACTCGGGTATTTTTAAATGCTTTAACTTATGACCACACTGCAGTTTTTCAAGTTCAATCTCCAAACTGCCTTTATTACCTTCATAGGGTAGGGACTTTAAGGCTCCAAAGTGTAAAAACAGAAGTACGAAAATCTAAATTGGCCTAGGTGGCCGAAGGATCGCTTTTTAACTAGGAAAGATGTCATAATAGGCTCTCGAGATGTTTCCGATGAGCATTAAAAAGTCTGCTATTTTCCTCGTTCATTGAGCGCGCAGGGGTTGTGACGTTCATGCAAACTAAAGGCATGCTTACTAGCATCGTGGAGCTGCCATCGCAACACGGCAGTCAGTGATGTACAAACCCCATCATAAAAGCAGTGGCATGATGCTTTCTCCAGTAGTGGGCCCACGGAGAGCTGCTGCAGTCTCCACAGGGGCCTTGAACTAGGGGCTCCATCCATTATTCAGGAAATGCTTCGTTCGACTCAATAAACGTTTGCCATTCATTCATCCATTTTTCTAGAGGCAATCGATAAAACAATGTGCACGAGGCTCGCAACTCCTTTTCAGGTAACAAAGCAGGAAACATTCACACGGGCCCATATTTAATCATAGATGGTGACGAGAAAGAGAGACAAAAACATGTTTTGCGACCCTGGTCCGGGTAGCCTTCTCAAGCCTGCCCGACTGGGTCCGTATCGCCCAACAGGGGCGCCATATGGGCAACGAGGAGTGGCCACAGTACTGGGCGGAGTACGACGGGCGGAACGGCCCAGCTCTCCCAAAATAGGATGCCTGTGTGGGCAGGAATCGGAGTTGTAGGCAGTGTGGCAGTTGGGCAAGTCCAATTCGTGTGTGTGTTCTCAGGGCAGACGCCATATACCTGACAGTGGGGGCAGCTAGAGCGCTTGATTATGTGGTGGTTGTACGGATGACATGGTAGAACCTTTGTGCTTATGTAATGAAGGTAGACTCGCGGCGAGTAAGATGTGCAGGAGAGGAAGGAAGGACGTGGAGAAAGGAAGCGGCGGGAGTGTCATAGGTGTTTTCGGTGCGTGGTCCGCTCATCCTTGGGGTTGTAATCGTCCGGCCATGGAGACGCGTCGCTCGGAGACGTGTCGCGAGCAAGGGCATGTTCCCGTCCGTTTCCTTCTATTCTCTTATGACCGGGAACAAAATCAAGAAGCAATAAGGTGTTTTGTTTGGTGTGGGCATGTCCCTGGAGCATGTTCCCGGCGAAGTCACAGAAGGCGTTCTGGCTTCCCGTGCGCACGGTGAGGGTGTGTTAGTTTGGTGACCATGGTGAAGGATCGCTTCGGCACTTAGTTGCACTTCAGCTGTGGTCAAATCAGGAGCGCCAGTGTGTTGACTCAGTCACTGATGGTGGGGGCCTACGGAAGAAGTTAAAGCATTCCAGTCAGCGAAGGTTGCGTCTGTGCAGTAGATGTAATGTGATCACCTTTTCAGGTGTCATGCTCTTCCTTCTCGGCGTTCCGAATCCCTCTTCGAGTTGCGGGGTATAGGCAGTAAGGTGATACGGGATAGGTGGTCTCATTTTAGGGAAATCGCGGATTGGTGGGATGTCCGACGTGTTGTGTCTAAGCGTTTCGAGTACAGCGCAGCCGTGACGGGAAGTGGTCAAGCGGTGGTGCTGAGCTTCTTGATGCAAGGCAGCCTTCGCCACCAGCGTGTTGTGCAAGGCGGTTTGATGAATCAGATGGTTCGCTGCGTAAGTGAGGGGCACCTGCCTCTTTCCGTAAGCAATTGATAATTGATTCGATCATCAAATTTGGGTTTAACGTCCCAAAGCGACTAAGGCTATGAGGGACACTGTAGTGAAGGGCTCCGGAAATTTCGACCACCTGGGGTTCTTTAACGTGCACTGACATCGCACAGTACACGGTCTCTAGAATTTCGCTTCCATCGAAATTCGACCGCCGCGGCCGGGATCGAACCCACGTCGAACGGGTCAGTAGCCGACTGCCATAACGACTGAGCCACCGCGGCAGCCATTTGATAATCGTGTTTCAATTTTGTTGAATGGACCTTTCGTTAGGGGGAAGTAGGGGTAAATATACATGATCTGTGAGTACACCGTGGCCTCGACAGCCTCGTCGAGCTCGTGTTGAATGACGTGCAATATAAAGGTCATCAGATTTCAAATTAAAGAAATAGTATTAGACATTAGCGGGCTTCATATTGTTCTTGAGAACAACCGTGTAGGATGAGTTGTCGAGCTAGCATTCGAGATCCGCGCCGTCTGCGTAGGGTTTAATAATGTCCAGGGTTTGCTGAACGGTAGCTTCTTCACATCCTGGGTTACCATGGGCACAGAGCGTGATGCCATCCGCATAGATAGCATGTAGAAGGTGGGGAACGGTGGCATATTTAGCTGGAATATTTTTTATTACCATGTTGAGCAATGCCAGGATTAGAATCGAGCCTTTGATTGGGACAGGTAGCGATTGGATTTTTTTTTATTCGAGAAGTGTGCCATGAGGCATAAGTTGAAAAAGGAAAGGGTGGGGGGGGGGGGGGAAGGAATGCACGGGATTGAAATTTAAAAGAAGGAGTTAAGAACCGTTGCGCTGAGGTAGTCGCAGAGGTTGTTAATGAAACGGTTGTCCATTGTCCACTTCACGAAGTCGCTTTCGCGGTTCCACCGCAGGCCCACCTCCCTGAGGAGCCGTTTTCTGATAGCAGCCGTCGCTGGGCACGTCCACAAGTGCCGCACATCACATATGTGCGGTGCAGCGCCACAGTGAGGGCACCTGTCAGGTACTGGCAGATTTTTGGCACGCCACCGATGACAGACAGATGGTGTCAGAGCCGCCCCTACCCGAATCCGGCGCACGGATACCTCCTCCTGCCGAATAAGACTACGGGGGAGAGGGTGCGAACACGGAGGAATTAGAGCGCGTGTTCGCTGGAGCAGAACTTCGGAATCGGAAACGTGGGACAGGAACGGATCTGGGGGAAGAGGGGAAGGTGGCGGATCGTCTAATGCATGAAGATGA
The DNA here is from genome assembly GCF_052857255.1 of Amblyomma americanum. Taxonomy (NCBI): domain Eukaryota; kingdom Metazoa; phylum Arthropoda; class Arachnida; order Ixodida; family Ixodidae; genus Amblyomma; species Amblyomma americanum. Next base: position 64,636,457 of record NC_135498.1, on the reverse strand, counting down.
GTCGTAGCCTCCGCTTGAATGTTATGTGGATCCTGGGCATGGCCGCGAATCCAGTGTATGCGCACAGGACATGGATACTTTGCGCAGAGCACATGAATAGATTGTGAAATCTGGAACGTTCGTCGAACAGCCTTCAGCTGTTTAAGGGCGGCGCGGGAGTCGGTGTAAATGTGAACTGTATTGAATGTTGGAACGAGCGGAAGGGAAGCAATGGCATTGTAAATGGCTTGAAGTTCCAATGCCAGGGGAGTGCACGTATCCGCAGTATACGTCGCGCGAGAGTTGAGATGCGGATGAGATGGACTATACACAGCAGTAACTCCCCTCTCTGCAGAATGAGATGCATCCGTGTATAATATGCACCCTTCAGGCAGGTACGCTGCTGATACCGACGGGGAAACAGTGGGGCGATTGTCAGTGAGCTGGCAATAGGACCACGGTTGAAGTGTCTTTAAACGATGAAGTTTCAGAGAGTGTTTTCGAGCTCTATTTGCCACCCGTTGGTCGATGATTTCACTGAGTGTATTAAGTTGGGCGAACTCCTGTAGCACAGGTATGGGTGTTAAACGAGGCAGATATGTTATGACGCGCATAGCCTCACGATTGATAGCTTCAAGGGAGTCCCACTGTCTGCGGGTCAGACGTTGAAATTGAGCCTGATATACTATCCGTGGCTGAAGGATAGAGCGCACAAGCTGGCGGGCCGTATGAGCACGTGCGCCACCAGAGCGCATAGCTATGCGACGAATCACACCTAGAGTAGCGTGAGCCGATTTACGAGTGGCTGTCAGCCACGGGGTGCCAGTCCCAGATGTATGGAGGAGAAAACGCCAGTCCCAGATGTATGGAGGAGAAGACCAAGAATACGAACAGTTTCTACCTGAGGAATCAGAGAATTATGTACCGTAAAATTTAAAGGGGGAGCTTTCCGTAAGGCGGCTTTATTTCCAATTCGAATGAAACATGATTTAGTAGGAGAGAGTGTTAGACCCAGAGGTGGGAGGCGAGATGTCAATACATCCAGCGCGTGTTGAAGGACCGACTGATGAATAGACGCATCTGGATGACAGCACCACAAGGTGATATCATCGGCATATGCAAGCACGCGGATAGAAGGGATGGCCTCTAGGGCTCGAACAAGAGGAATTAAAGCCATATTAAATAATGTGGGGGCGAGAACGGAGCCCTGCGGCACTCCTCTATTGGAAGTGAAATTACCAAAGGGCTTTCCGTGGACACGCACGCTGAACGTTCGATTTGCTAAAAAGGCGTGAATGGAGAGGAGGAACCGGTGAGGGAGACCAAGAGTTTGAAGGGAGGCAAGAATGGCAGAGTGAAGGATGTTATCATATGCCTTTGTTATGTCTGTAGCGATTACGGTTCGTACAAGGTGACTCTGTGGAGAGTGGTCAAGCACGTCAGCAGCCAAAGTAGCAAGGCCGTCCTCCGTTCCAATTTGTTGGCGGAAACCAACTTGGGAATCTGGGTAACAATCATGGGATTCCAGCCACCATGATAAGCGTGCGGCTAGAATGTTTTCATAAAGCTTGCAGATGGTAGGGGTAAGGAAAATTGGACGAAGGGCCGAGAGAGATACTGGAGGCTGACCTGACTTGGGTATTGGAACCACAATAGAATGCTTCCAGCCTCCCGGCATGACGCCAGAAAGCCACACTTCGTTAAAAGTATCAAGTAGGGTTTCTAAAGCCCTCCCTTCCAGGTGGATGTGTGAACCCCTTGAGGAATCCGATGGGTAACCCCACGCAGTGTGTGCGCCGTTGAAGTCACCACCAACTAGAATAGGGATACCCGAGTTGGTAGAACGTAGAAAACGAACCCATCCCAGATTGGGAGATGCGGAGCCAGGACGACTATAAAAAGAAACTAGAATAAGCGGTGTGCGTGCAGGTTTTACGAGAAGGGCGACAACCTCTTGACGTGTGTTGCACCACCGTGAAAGGTCGAGCGGTGTGTGCGGAACTGAACTGTGAATATAAATTGCAGATTTACCTGGGCTGAGGGAGGAGGCGGTGCAACGGCGATCAGGGATAGATGGTGAATGGTATGCGCAGAAACCTGAAAGGCGTGGGAGTGCATTATGCTCTTGCAGTAGGAACGCCCATGCCCTCAGCTTTCCGTCGCGAAGGCGGATGTTCACTTCAGAGGCCTTATTAGCGATGCCTGGACAGTTCCACTGCACCAGCACCGATGATGATGCGCTATCCATGACGAGGCCGAAGAGCTTCCACGATGAGGGATGTCACCTGCTTCATCAGCGCTAATATCTTATCCACTGTCGGGGTAGTCACGGCTAACAGGTGGTCGGCACCTGATTGTGGGCCAGTGCTTACCCTAGGTGATTCCTCTGATGATTGCTCCCAAGTTATCAGAATTCTTCGAGAGGAGTGAGAACGACGCTGTTCCCGGCGCTGGGTGAGTTCGTCTAGTCGGCGGCGAGCCTCCGCGATTGCATTGTCTAAAGCTGTGCCTTCATCTGTGGTATCCACATGTGATGGATGCACTGGACGTTTTGGCGTACCATTTGATCCGGGAAGGTGAGCCGCTTGTGCATATGTACGCTGGCGAGGAGACGTATGGTGAGCAGCAGGCTCAGATAAAGGAAGTTCAGGGAAGTCGTTGTCATCAAATGCGAGAGCTGCAAAGCGATTACTTGTAGGAACATCCATTTTTGCAGGCGACTTGTGAAACTTCTTCGCTTGCTTCTTCTTTGGACAAGCGGGGGAGCGAATGTCATGGTCTGGCGATTTGCACAGGGCACAATGAGCTGTTGGTTCATTCATGTCGGCCACAGCTGCTGGATTAGGGCAGGTATTTTGCATATGTCCTTCTTTGTGGCAGTGATAGCAAAAAATACGACGAGGTCGGAAGGGCTGTGGTTTGACGATCGCACCGTGTAGGTAAGGTACTTCGGGAGAGTCAACGGGCCTTGCAGGATGAGCAGGTATGAGCCCCAGCGACCCATAGGCCGTGCTTGCTGTACAACATGAGTTGAGCAGCGAATATTTGCGCGCGTCTCCTCGGGAGGGCTCGTGCTGTCGACATGATAAACCATGCAGCGGAGTGTGTCAGGACCAGATGCAAGATATATTTACACCGGGACATGCTTGCTGTCATCCAGGGGGATCCGCGTAACTGCGCAAAGTTTCTGGGCGTCCATCAAGGATGACAAGTTTACCGTGATAGTGTTCGATGGGCGATGGACGACAAACCCGCAGTAGTTCGAAGAGCCAAGGGAATGGTCAATTGTGGCTTGAACATTCCGGGCAGGGATGGCAGTCATATCAAAGCGCAATGTAGGCTTGATGGTAACGCGGAACGAGTTCGCAGCAGGCGGAAGAGAGCCTTGACTCACGGGAGGCATCTGTGGAGGAGGCTCAGACGCTGGTGATGGCCCTTGGTGGGAATACTGAACTGGCGCGACGGGCACAGTTTCTTGAGGGAGTGCCACGGGCACGGAGGCGGTAGAGCAGTCCATGTCACAGGCCAAAGTCGTAGCATCGGAAGACGGCGCAGGCTGGAGGCCCAGAGGCGCTGACGATTGCGTGGACGTGGAGGCTGCGTCAGGTGGCAACACAGCGGGAATCCGCGTAGCTGTCGTCGACAACGCAGAATCCATGCAGACGCGTAGCGCGGCCTCGCTCGGCAGCGCCGAGCTAAGCCTAGCTTGCCCCTGAGGGTTCCGGTTGGGTTTTCTCACTTGAGAATGCGCCCGCCGTGCCGGGAATTTCTCCGCAGGGGCGTCGTCAGCATTCGGTCTCACGGAGGGCACTGTCCGACCGACGCCACACGCGAGAAGACAGCGAAAAGCGAAAACACAGACCTAGAAGCAGACACGTAGCCACCCACTAGGTCTTCGTCTTTTTCGTCCCGATTTCTGGGCCAGTCTGTGTTTCAACGTGTCTATTGTCAGATCGGTGAGGAAGTTTTCGGTATAGTTGAATAGGCGGACTTCTTGATCACTTTCTCGAAGGTTTGGCGAAATCAATACCGTATAAACTTTTTCCAAGGGTTTAAAATTCGAAGTTTTTTTTTTAACCCACCTATTTCATTCTGTTAAATTTCGGCAGCCCAGAAACGACTAGTGACGAACACTGAAACTGAATGAAATATGCAGCCAATGGTGAGGTGCAGAGCCGGGCTCTGTGAGCAGCAGGCGACCCGACGTGACCACTGGCTGTAATTGTCTATGATATGCAGCCAATGGTGAGGCACGCTCGCCAACCATCCAATAGCTGGGGTCGCTTGCACTAGACGCTTGAAATTCGTGGGTATGTCGGACAGCCCAATGTCAGATAACCGAATAGACGCGAAATGTACAGCTTTTAGAATACGGCGCTACTTCGAAAGTCTATACATCTTTCCTTTTGTAGGGATAGCTACATTACTCTAGCATTTCGAGCCTTCAGTGTGGCGGCGCAGCCACGTGGTCACATGGTTGGTCACGTGGTGCAGAGCAGCTGCCGGCGGCGCGGCGCGTCGGCGAAACTTAGTGGGGGGGGGGTGGAGAGGGGGAGAGAGAGGGAGAAAGTGAATCACGTCCTAGAAAGTTGAAAGAACGCCCAGCGAAACGCAGCAGCGTAAGACTGACCATTCGACTGAGCAAGTTCCACTCGGCCACCTGTAGCGATCATGTCACTCCAGGTTTAACTAGAACCAAACAACACTCATTGTTGATGTGGCGTTTAAAGCTACGTATTTGTTTTTTTTTGTCCACCTGCATACTTAGTTTCCTTTTGCTGTCTCGTTTTGCACCACTGTGAGGCAACGCTCTTCTTGAACAAGTACTAATATCTTAGCTGCATATTGGTTTTCATCGAATCTCATGGGGCATTTTTCAGAAAAAATTATTTTGTCTGTAATTAAGCACGCGCATTAAACGATGCCCACCACATGCCCATCCGCTGCTGCCCCATTCCTGGTATAGCCGTGAGCACCTAATATGCACAACCAGTCAAAAGTACACTTACCAAGGGGTTTCCTTGTGAGGCCTGCTGTATGAATCTTTATGCATCCTCAGCGACCCTAACCTCTCGAAAGAAAAATAGCTTCGCGTCCTCAATCGTACCAGGATTTAAATTGCTAGTCGCCGAAGGCGAGACTACTCATGCTGCAAGTTTCTTGTAAAGCCGGCTGCGACCAGCTCTCACAAAACGGTTGTTCTGTAATCACCTGTGCAGCGATACGTGCAGCGCAGCTCAGGCTCGTTAAAACTAAGCACAGTAGATTTTTCGAATAAATCATGGCTACTCAAAGCGAAGCCAGACATCTGCAAAACTGCGTATTCCTATAGTTTTCGGCGTATTATGCACATTCGGAGAGAAATGCAGGAATAAATGTTACAATACCTGCGTAAAAACTATATCGCCTCGACGCCTGCTACATGGACGGAAGCCATTTGGAGGAACATAACTCGAGGAATGCCAATATGGACAAAACATTCATAGGGCACCTAAATCTGCTTACGTGGATGAATGATGTGCTTTGAGGAAAGGAACAGATGCAGTAACTCTCAGATCTTGAGATCTCGGTGGACACCTCAGCCGCGCCATAAAGCATGCAACTGTAGGTGCATATGTAATCGGCCGAAGCCATCGTCCATTCTATCACGTGAGTTGAAAATTGCATGAACTCTATTACAATTATTAATTAAGCAGTTGTTTAATTACAATCTTTATTTTGCTAACTCTCACACGCTGTACCTTGTCTGTCCACGACTTAGACAGTTGCATTAATTTATATGCATTAAATAATAAATAATTAATATTTACATTTTTGCCAATTTAACCGCAACAAATTTTCTTTACACACTAAATATTTTTTCACCAACACATTCACACAAAACGACGCTTCGAACGGAAACATAAATTGTTAAATCAATGACATTAACTAATAATAATTGGTCAAAATCACCGCTGCATACTACATACTCATTAATGTATTACCCAACACCAACAAAGTGTTTTACATTCATCCATATCAGGCGACGTTTTCGAGCCGACAAATTTTGCTGACACATTTTGCTTACACTTTGCCCCGGCAGGATGCGGCCATATGATTATTTCGCATTAATAAAGGCGTCCCTCACAGTTTATAACAGCCACCTGCTGATATTCTTCAGTCGGTTTTCTTTCAGTACATCCAGTTGGGATTTAAATTCCTGGAAGCTACGCCTGCATATCTTTGCGACAGTATCTTCGAAGTATATAAATCTGTTTTCTATACCCGGGAAGAATGAATTGAGAAAGAAATTTCACTGGCTAAATACTGAATACGGCACAAGCAGAAAAGCCGGTGTGGGCGTGGTCGACGTTGGAACAGAAGAACTTAAAAAAAAAATCTTGTGCAGATACAGTGTATCGGTCTTTGAGAATGCGAGGCGAGCACCCGCAGAACACGCTATGAAGGCTTTTTTTTTCTTTCAGCATGGTGTTTATTACAGGCGTTTATATGCAGAAAAGAGCTGTATACATTATTTACAAAGTGATCACCCAGTAGCCAAGCAAGTGAAATGGAAACAACACCACACCTGCTCGGATTGCACAGCCTGTGGAAAACGCGCACGTTGGACCGGAATGCTGAACATATCGTCTCCTTCAGCACACATTTCGGCCAGATGGTGTACCGGCTGAAACACACGAATACACTGACTATCAACCGCTCTTGTTCCAGTTATTTATCTCTTATCTTTTCTTGCCATCATTTTAGTTGAGTTGTGTTGAGACATGTGTTTTAGTAGTATGGTGTTGTGTTTCCACGCTACGAAGGCTCCTTAGCTCGAAATTAGTAAAAGTGGATCTAGTGAATGCGTTGTGGTCTTTGACTTCGGGAAGTGTCCTGTGTACTGATCTGTACTGTTTCTTACTGATATATCAGTAATACCCTGACAGCGCCACAACGAGCTGTCGCGTTCCACTGCTAAAGGCGAAACTTAAGCGTCCTCCAATTTTTTGAACCAAACAAATGGGCTACATTGCGTGTTTATAATCATCGGCGGCAGAAGAATACAGCGAGCAATCAACATCTCTACTTTTTTAACGATCAAGTTTGCCTTTTTACACGTAGAAAAGAATATTCTGAGATTGATCTGTACTCAAAAGGCAGAAAAGAGAGCACTCCTTAACCGAATTTTTTAAATATTATTTGCCATTTTTTAAATAAACGTTAGCAGTTGGTGCTACCTGACAGAACTGCCTTCGGTCTCCTTCCGGAAAGGTTGCATTGAATGGGCCCGCTTCCCTTTTTAAACATCGCAAATTCGCTGCCATGGTAGACAGACCGCGTTGTGACAAGCGCATATACTCTATAATACATCTTCACAAGCAGCAGGATACGTGAAATCACGAACGAACGATCGGTCGCCCTTCAAACCTCTGCCTCTCGTACGAGTAACGCGTGCATCTATATTGTCATCAGATACCCCGTACAATCTGATCCACTTTTTTTACATTTCCAATAAAAGGCATCAGCTCTGACGCGTAAGTACCTCCGAAAATCAGCACTGTTCTTAGGCAGTGTTTATTCAAGAACTACGACAAAAGCTACGCTCCGAGCAGCTTACCAAGATTAATGTTTCCGAATTGGCTTTGTGCTTTCAGCTGTTAAGTAGCACTCAAATGTCTCGCGCTTTGCCATTAGATTATTTTTAATATCCATTCAAGAAATAAATTATTGGGCATGTATTTATATATGCCTCATAAGAATGCCTTGCATGTTTATAAAGGCACAGAGCCCAATTAAATAGCGCAAAGAGAAATTCCAGAAAAAACTTCTGGGCTTAGACCTGTGGCCCTGAGTTCAGATGCATGTTTTTATGCGCTCCAAACAAATCGAAACTTACCGCGTGTCTGACAAGGTTGTAGGTTACTTAAGGGCTATATTCTGATGTATTTTGTCATACACATAGAACCAGGTACAGATGCGGCCATAGTAATACGGAGCACGCGAAAGGCTGCAAAACTCGAAGAAACTGAGAAATTGCAGATAAGCGCCAGCTAACGACGTCATGAAGGAACACCTGGCTCCGCGCGCAGCAGAGTGCCCGCCACTGTGCCCCCCCTCCTTCCTTCAACCCTGACGTTTTCAACGTTCGAAAGATGCCCAGTTGTTTCGAACGCCAGCAGTAGTTTCCTTCTAAACGTGTTGACGTTAGCGTCGATGTCGAGCTGCGTCAGCGTAGGTGAAGGGATGGCCGCACGGTTGCGAACGGGCTAGATAACTGCTACTGCCAGACGGTAGTCTAGCGCGCGTTTCCAGCGCGAGCCGCTGGATTCTTAATGGGAGCGACGAACTGCCCGCTGCTGCCAACGGAGTATCATATAAGCGGCCATGCCGGTAGGCCTGCCGGCAAAATGTACATAGGTCCCTGCCACCGAGCCCTCTATGCATGTCTAAGCATAGATGGCTCATGACGCCACAACTAGGCAGCGCGTTGAAACAGTTATCTGTAGTTCTGCGGCAGTTCCTGCGCTCCGTATTGTTCTGGCCGCTACCGTTCATAGCAAAGTTGAATCCCAAGTATCTACCAGGCTAATCACGACCGCCAGAAAAAATGCCTGTGACTGTACTTCAAGTATCTGTCGCCAAACGAAGAAACATTACTTAAGTGAGCACATATTACTACAGATTGTGAGATGAAAGAAAGAAGCAGAGGGTGCCTTAATTTTTTAATTTTCATTGTGTTATATTTGAAAGTTTGAAAAAAATATTTAGGGACTAAGAATTTTTTTAACGAAGGTTTCACAAAAGAATAAGCGTTTTTAAAATATCCTAAGAAAAACAGGAATCTGATGAAGTTGACAAGCAGCACTAAAACAAAGCAAGTCATAATGTCACATTTTTCCGCCACACCGGCGCGAAAGATATCTTATTTGTAGCAGATACAAGCAGAGTAAATATGAGACGGTGTAAGAGCTAAAACTTTTATTAGTTAACGCGGAGAGAAACTGGGAAACAAGCACTGGAAAACAGGTAAGCATGGGAATTTCCTTGGCATTTTTAAAATAAGCATAAAACACGTACATTGCGTAAACAGAGTTAAAATCTCAGTAAAGTAATCGTGGACTTTGTTCCGCGGACACAATTTGTAAAGGCAATCATGACTGCGAGCATTTTTGCCATTATAGCAGAATTTTCGGTGCCTTAAGCGAGCACGTCGGGATCTAGAGTTCTGAGAGCCTCCTGCAGACCCTTGTACTGTTTAGAATAGCGATCCTCCTCTTCGTAATAAACGGCTCGTACACCCTTGTGCAACGCTTCGAGGCGCTCATCATATCGCCCATCGTAGGGTTCTGAAAATGCGTGCTCTGCAACCTCACGCAGCCTCAAGTTCTCGAAGACGTTCTGCGTCTCCTCGTCCACGTCGTCGGAAGTTCCAGCCTCTCCTGCTTCGGACAAAAGACCAGCCGCAAGTTCTTTTGTGAACACAAGTTCTGTTTCGATCTTCTCAGTGCTCCACCCAGTCAGAATCATTATCCCCTTTCTAAGTTCGGGCAGGTCCTTAACTCGATTAAACGTCCTGGAGCGAGGGCGAGTGAGATGCACGTCGTAGCCAACCTCACCCCTGCCTTGGGGCAATTCTCGTTGCTTAACCAGGTCGGTGACAAGCTTCGCGGCGTCGCAAAGCAACTTCTGGTTACGTCTAAGCACAGCTAGGACTTTATCAAGGAAAACTTCTTCACGTCCCGTGCCGTGGGTGACACGGAATTCAAGCAGCGAGGAAATGTACTTCAGTGCATTAGGCAACTGAGCAATGAAAGCGCCATTGCCTTTGTCGGCCACATTGGTCATGTGAATGTGCAGACGCTGCAGGGACTTGTTTGCCTGGCACATGTGTTGAAAGAAAAGGGGAGCAGGAGAAGCAAGGCCCCAGCCACTCATTGTAAGCGAGCGAATGGACACGCTGTCGGCCAGCCCTTCAAACAGGAGGATGGAGGTGATCTCGGAGGAGCTGTCGCCGAGCGTCAAGGTTAGGTCCACAAGGGTCTTGCTCATGCAGGCCAGCATGGCGAGACCCACGGCTCCTTCATCCGGTATTTCGAAGGAATTCGATTCGATGGATACTGACTCAAGCGTGTTCAGTGTAGTGCAGTAGGGAATCAGGGCAAGTAGGTGTCCGAACTCCATTATTCGAGTGCTGCGATCTTCATCAGGATTAAGGAGGAAAACAAAATTTAGTTTTTGGAAAGTAATGTCCCTGCGAAGCGCCGAGATTAGGCGCACAAGTTCCTCGGGGAAGTGGTCTTTTACCACTCGGAAAGGGGCTGTAGGACTCTTCTCTGAACGGGCAGATCTTTCCAGCAGTGTCCCTGTCAAGTCGTCCACTATGGTCTTGGTGACGGCCCAGTGAGCTGTGCGCTCCGTTGCAGAGATTGCGCCGACATCCAGGACTTTGAGGTATCGGTTGTACTGAAGGCTTTCTACTAAAATACTGAGCTCGTCGCAAGAGAGGTTTTCACCCCTAAGGTGAAGCTCTTTCAAGAACGGTCGCTTTTCGGAGTCTTCCTTGGTTGGACCGGAAGTAGCCTGAAGCTTTCCGTTTGTCTTCAAGCCTTTAGCTATGGCGCGTATGCCTTTCTCTGTGAACAAAGTATTGTGGAACTTGAGCACGTCCAGTGCTGCCTCCTCTAGGAATGTAAGCAGAAGAGCCTCGTACGATGCGTCTTTCAGCACAGACTGCATGTCAAGGGAAACGACTAGACGCTTGAGAGCGTTCTCCAATCCGGAGTTTTCCAACAGAGGTATGAGGTCCCGTGCCACTAACATCTTGCGAGTGATCTCGAGCTCCGTGATGCATTGGTTTATAGCAAGGTCTTGAAGGAAGTTGTGATACGATGTATCAATGTGGAAGCGCAATTTTTTGAGGTAGGGAGGCTGGTCCAGCAAGCTTTCGAGCTTCGGATCTTCGCTGCTAGAAGCAGGCTTCTCAATAGACAGGACCAGCTCTTCGAGGTCTGGCAGCCGTGAAGCAGCGTGGACGATCTGTTTAATGTTGCTAGAAACGAGGAAACAAAAACAAGTGAAAAGAGGCTTGTTGATTGTCGGCAGGACTCAAAATTGTACAATTGTTGGCTTTGGCTTTCAGAATGTGAGCTAATACATAATGAAATCTTGGCGCAATTACGCAAGAGCACCGCTGATTGATGCAAGTATAAAGGAACGCGCATGCCTCATCCGCAAATATTTATAGGGCGCGACTTGTTTACGAAAAAAGCGGTGCTATAAATTTCGCAGACTAACTTCGTCCATGCGTATGCAAGCAAACAAAGCCATCGCGTGAAATTTTGTGGTTAATATATGTATCATTTATACACCGAGATGCAAGCGCCATCATTTGGCAACTATCATGAAAGTCCTTATTAAACCAGTACTGAAGCATTCGGTGTCGAATGACCTGTTCTTTCAAAGGTATGTAAAGACCATGAAATTTTCTATTATCTCTGCTTAGCCAACGTTACCAAGTTCACGATATATTAGGCATTTTCAGCACTAAGCATTGAACGTGACTACTGTCGCGATTGTCTTCAGTGCTCATTTCTGATCGGAGAAAAAGTTTTGTTTCCGTTTTATTTTTTGTATATCATTACAGCGGTTGCAAATCAGCAAAAAAGCACTAAAAAGAAACCGCTGCCGAGTTGGGTTGCTCTGCCTTTCAGTCGCGAGCTTCTGCACGCCAATTGGCTTACCTGTTACTGTACCTACACTGACAGTACCCCATCGTTAAAAAGTCCTTTGTCTGCTTTAAGCACAAGATTACAAATATCTGGCTTTCAGCTACCTTTTGCCTCCTATAGAATCTTCTCAGGCTTATCAAAGACAGGAAGCCCTTTGGCAATTTTTAGTGCAAGCCCCATCGTATTACCTCATTCTCCCATATGTGTCATAATACAAACACAAACCACCCCAGTGTTCTCTTCTAGCGTCCATGACAATGCGATATCCATGTGCGAAATTTTCGCTAGGCTATTAATTTCTGCAATATGAGTAAGCTGAGCACGTATTAATAAAAAATCCCCGCGTAACTTCGCGAGCCATTCCTGATTTCATTTTCTCCACCAAGAAGTCGCAGCCTCAATTAAACAGCCGGAAATGTATTAATACAGCACAGCGGTTTGAGGCCTGAGGCAATTGTGGGAGGATGAGAGTCTGTAGCAAGAGGTCTACGCTTAAATTAACCGGGGCTTAAGGAATTTGCTCTCATACGTCGGGGTGCACTGGCAGTTTGGTATGGCGGCCTTTCGTTCGGTCTCTGCTGCTCGCACGACTATCTTGGCTACGAAGGCCATTCGCTTCAACCTCAGTGGCGCAATTACTGAAATTTTGACGTCACCGCTCTTCGTAGGCAGCATTCCTAGCTTAATCTGGGAGGCGCCGGCACTTAGCTTCAGCGCAATTACGCGGCATCTCAGAAGAGACTCGCGCAACTTCTCGTGGCCTAAGTGCTACTGGTAGGTGTGAACTTACGGCGCTGATGAGAGTTGAAGTTTATATAAAAATTGTAACCATGTTTTTAATGCTTACAACAAAACAAGCGTCGCATGGGTCGAGTATGTGGCACGTGATAACGAGATCTGTCAAACATCGACGCTAGACCCGGTAATCGCGCTCTTAACCACTGCGCTGCAAAATTTCTTCCGGTCCCTAAAATAACGGGGCAGCGGTTTCTTCATTATGCACCCGATCCGACCAGAGAGTTTACAAGGCGACCACGGTACCTCTGATGATCGTGACACCGCTGAAAAGACAGCTTACGAATCCGACTGTTTGATACCACTACGCTGCGGATCCGGACACCATCCTCTTCGTTGAACATGTGGATCCCGAACAGTGAGAGCTCCAAGAGATCCGTAGTGTCGCAGAGGAGATTCGTGAATTGGTGGCAACGTGGCGATTCGCGTCCGGAAACTCCAATGTGGATGCTTCTGTAATTTCTGTGAAGTCTGAAGGCATCGCAGAATTCCGTTGGAGATTCTGTGATAGCCGTAAGGTCTAGGCTGAGGCAGCGAATACAACGGTGAACACGCAGCAACCACTTCACAAGGGCCTCCCGACGAAAGTCCAGTGCTGCATAGGAAAAGGTTCGTAAGAAAGTTAGGTTGACACTCTTAAGCATTTAGGTATTACTAAGATAGTGTATGGTAAACTATTTAATGATTTGTGCTTTGCGTTCTGTCAAATTGATGTGCTGCACAGTGTCGACACTTGTCGGGTTAATTGCCAGTGCCATTCAAAAAGAACAAGGTACTGCTACATTTAGGTTGAACTGGCATTTGTATTTCGGGAAAGCATTTATGCCGATGCTTTCCAATGTCAGGATGTCTACTCGACATTTTAACTTTCACAGCGAAGTGTGGCAAGCAATAACGAAATATGCACAAAATGCTCTGTGCACTTCTGAAATAAAACTTGCAAAATCTATGAAGTAAACGTCCTCCCAAATTTTCACTAAGTGACGAGGTTCCCATTGCGCAACGCAGAAAGAATTTCGACCTTCATGAACTCCACACGCTCCCTGTAATTGCTGCACAAAGTGTCGATGAGAGCAGTTATAGGGCTACTTCGACGGCTAGTTTGTATGTTGTAGCTGCTACAGTCTATTCCCTTCCATTTTTAAGCGGAGCATAGATTAAATTTAATAGGCGCAGAAATTAATATTGCCTCAAAGTTTTATTTGCAGTATTATATCTTAAGATTTGTTACGGGACTACAACGTCAGCCAACTGGTGGTTGCAATTTATTTCGCGTCATGCGGGAGATTGTGGGAATCAGTATGGCTGGCATCAGTGTGTGTGGCTACCGGCGAGCTTACTGTTGAATTCTTGTTTAAAGCATGCTGAATGCATAACATAAATTTTCTCCTTTTCGTGGCTGCAGAGCAGGAGGCTACCTATAAGATTCTCTATGAGGAGGTATTGAATGGCACGGAAAACATGTAGGAGAGTTGGCATACAACTTCTACGCAGTTAATAGATTTACCTCTGGAGATATGGAGAGAAAAACTACGTCACTGCAGTCGTCATTCCCCTCTTCATTAACGGCTTTGCCAGGGATGCATTGTTTGGCCGTAAATGTTTCAGAAACAGCAAGAAAACAAGCATACGGCAAGCCATGTTCAGTCTCCAAAGATGAAAAAGACTCCGTCAAAGAGTCACTATTCCTTGACCATCGTAGCTGTCTAGGAGTTGCAGTTAAAGACAAATCATTACCGGCGGTGTGCTCAAATACAGTGGGAAAGAGGGCCACAATCATTTGCTCTATTGGAACAGTGCAAAAGTGTGAAAATTTGTGTTAACAAAATCGCCGCTCACGTGTGTTGGGGCTACCTTCCGATGTCATGTCGTGTCCCAGATGCCGCAGCGTGTAAGTGTTACGGTGCAGCTCGACGATCTCAAGGTTGTGCAACACCAAAATTTCGTTCAGGGCGTCCTCATGCCTTAGGAGCCAACAAGCATTGTACAATGTCTGGGTGCAAAGGGAATCCAGGTCTTTGTCATCGCGCTCCTCCATGGTATGACCGATGTTCAATATGGAGCGAAGGGCACTCTCAGGCTCCGGGAATAGAAATGTTTGTTCCTTGTGCAGCAACGCCGAGAAACTACCCAGGTTCTGCATCGTCGCATCTGACTGTTTCTGAAATGAGATATAAAATTGCACCAGAAGCAAATACTGGTTCCTTTGTTTCTTACAAAGCCGCGAGATGTTTCGCACTTCAACAACTTTGAAATACTGCACATTTAAACGAATATAGGATGGGTTTTTTAGATACCCAAGAAAGCTCTCTCACTTGCACTGCCTTGAGCTTAGGGGTACTTTCCATAACTGCATGACACTTTCCATGTGAACAAACTGATATCCTGCTCTGTCGATTCTAAATCCTTAAATACTTTGCTTATTGCTCAACAACAATCGCCGCACCACAACTACGCACTACGAAGGAATTCCTGTGAATATTAACTACACCGGGTTCTGCTTATGGAACACGCAGAAAACTGAAACTTGGTGCAGTTAACGCAAAGCTTTCGGAGAAATTGATAGACTTTTTCCAGTGCCCAGCAACGGAGTCGAGCACTGATAGCTGTCAGGGCAAGCCTTCAGGGTAGAGTCATGATATGGCAGTCAGCGTTGAGATTATTCAGCTCGTGAGACCGCGGTTGCTCTTCCCGAGAAAACTCTCGCGAGAAATCATTAATTTAACTGCCACCTGTCACGGTGGGCGGTTTGCCGACAATCTGACGGCAGGTGGCTCCCGGCCACCTAGGTAGTTTCTCTTGAAATGTTTGGTGGACTTCTCGCGCACAGCCAACCACGACGATGCTGGTTTTTAGGCTACACAGCCTTCATAACGCTTTCGCATTAAAAAAAATAATGGCAGATGGTTTAGCCTAGGAAAGCGCGGAATATAGTGCAGTAGTACTACTTATGATGGGCACTAAAGGCGCTTACGTGATAAAGACATTTAAACGAACGGCCTTTTATTTTAAGGCCTTCTACGTAACGACCTTATGCCTAAAAGCCTTTACCAGCAAGGCATTTACCATGAGGGCCTTAACCCTAAACACATTTACCATAAGGCATTTGACCTAAAGGCATTCACCTAGAAGGCATTCACCAAGTTTGCGCTTCACCCATGTGAGGGCCTGACACGTGTACCTGCCTTTCGTTGCACAAAGATTTCGTTGGCTCAGTTTCATGAGTACCGGCAATTTCTCGCATGTATATATTTGCAGTATGCCGAGGAGTGCTTTCGGCAGCAGCCTAAAAAGTCTTTCTTAAAAGGTGCGAGATAAGAATCAGTGCGTCATTACGGTACAAAGAAAGGAGACGGACGGACGAGGCGCTGAATTAAGCAATGACCAATAATCTTATAGTAACGCCATCAAAGTTGTAAGTGTAAATGGAATTTACCAGGCTTCACACAAAAGAGAAATACGGCCCGAATATTTCCTTTACAAATCTGTTTTCTTTTCGCTGTAACTACACAGCCAGGTGCGAGAAGACTGTGCGAGGAGACTGTATGCGGCGATTACGGACTACAGAATACAGTTTATGCACCTCGAATTAATGAGACTGGTCACTGGGTGAGGCGAGCAAAGCGTATAGTGAGTGCACGCGATAGTTCAGCTTCTCTTTTTCTGCAAACAAATTCAAGGCTCACCAGATCGACTCAAAGATTGCCATTCAACCAACATCTTTCAAAGCATTCTGCAAAAAATCGCCACAGCCCTTCCTTACCGGAACTGGCACGGCTTCTTCGTCACCCGACCACCTTCGCTTTTGAGGAGAGCGCTGGAGGGAAGATGGAGAGGTCGAAGGGCTGCGGCGTGTACTAGACGGGACGGGAGGCACAGGAAAGGGACGTTTGAACACTCCATCATCGGAGGCGGGTTCAGGCGTTGTCGGCGGTGTTTTTGCTTTCTTAGCTAAAGCCCCTTCTTGGTCCTTGTTGGAAGCACTGCTGTCGCGTTCGCTAGCGGCATTGCTCTTCAGTGGACCTGGAAAGCTGAGTAAAAGATGCATAGTGCGTGAAAACCTACAACAGGTAAAGCGTTTAGCTCACTGTGCATAATTGGGGGCAAATGTAAGAGACCTCCCCTCTAAGTTCTGGCCCGTGCCTCTCTGCTTGTGGGCGCCACCTGACAAACCACTTCTGGCGTCGAGACCGGCGAAGTGAGCCCGTTTAAACTCGAGTGGCTAGATTACGCAACTGTGGCAAATTCTGTCACACGTTATTGACAGTGACGTCAAAATGACGTCAAGATGAGACGTCACCACGTGACGCAACGAGAAATCAGCCAATTACAGCAGGGCAGCGTCCCGAGAGCATTCGAGGGACCGTCTGCTTATATTTTGTAAAAAGAAATCAATAAGCAACGATGAAAATAACTAATATTTTATTTGGTCAAAACATTGCGTTGAAAGTTCGAAAATACTAAGCAAAACAAAAATCGTTCGAAGTTGTGCTGTTCAATTAATTGGTGGGTAACTTTCGTTGCCGCGGGGGTGTGCTGACGGCAGTAAAATGGCCGCTTTGCACGAAAGCAGCTGTTTCACGCCGTGTTATTGTTTTTTTGCGCGGCGTCTGGAATCGAGCTACTGTGCGGTTTACCCAAGTGCGCAGAAAAATTTCAACGAATGCAGTGAAGGCTACGTGACTACCGAGCGAACTTGCGAACTTGCGAGAAGCGCTTGGTACGAAATCGACGAAGACAACTTGTTGAAGTCTATTGTACGGCTCTTTCGATCGATGAAAGAAATACAAAAAGGTGAGGTGTTGCAGTATGTGATGTGTGGTTGTTTCTTTCCCCTTGGGAAACAGAAGACGACCACGAAGCGCCATTTGCTGGGAAAATAAAGTGCTTTGCCAGCATAAGCGTGTCTTATTTATATATCTGTGGCACAGACGTGACGACGGCACCCACCACTTCTGCGCACTAACTTTACAAATTGCCTCCAATAGCTGCCGCACGCATTTGCTCACCATCGGTTGTGCGATGCCGACGTGCGCCTCTCTACCAACGTCAGCCTGAAAGCAGCCCGTGGCAAACAACCGCAATGCACGCAGCACCTGCCGCCGTAACGACAGCGCGCTCGCACGCAAACCTCCCAGTTCATAGGTGAGTTCGTCGCACAACCACTCCACAGTCTGTTTCTCCAGTCGAAAAAGGCGTCGAAACAGCTCGTCCGGCAAGTCAAACGCGTCTTCGTGCGCCCTCCTTCGCCGTTGATCGCGCCAGCGCATCCGCCTCTGTCGTATCGCTGCGTACACCGCCGCCATTTTCTGTCACAAACTCAACGGTTAAATTGACAGCCTCAAAACTGACAGAAAACTGTCAAATAGCGGCTGCATAATTAGGTGTGCAACGTCATCGCTTCTGCCATATCCGTGACGTCATTAGCAGCCACCCTTGACACAAAAAGCAATGTGGCCGCTGGTCACAACCGACCTATAGGAGCGAGGCTTATTAACACCTTTGTGACAAGTTTTTGACAATTTTCTAATTGACAGTTAAGTAATCTAGCCCCAGAAGTGTTTTGTGAGATGGTGCCACTACGCAGAGTGATGAAGTTGATAGATTTTTGCGGCGCAAGGGCATCTATGGCCAAAGACCACCATAGCACAAGGTATTTTCGGCTTCTCATGAAAGGTGGGGTCAAAGACCCATTTTCCATATATTTCACCCTAAATAAGCCGAGCTCCATACGAGGGGAAAGCTTGTACCCATTATATCACCGGTGGGTACCCGGCGGCACTGGAGATCGAGCCCCTCATCTCCCACATGCGAGGCGGATGCTCAAACACTTGGTCACCGCTGCTCTCCTACGTAGACTGGCTCCTGTCGGAACTTGGAGGCAAGGGGGGGGGGGGGGGCTCTTACATTAGCCCCTGCTGGTGCACGTTGTGTCATTAGAAAGGAAGAGCTGATCGAATAAGCCAAGTAGTAAATATTCTACTCTTCACGTTGAAGTGTTAGTCTTTTGAACAATTAATTACACTGAAAACTCTGAAAAGCTATTTTGCGTATAGTTGTCATCTTGCACTACAAGAATATTGTGAGCGACACACGCGAAGGCGTGGCTGCTTGTCATTGTTATCGGCTTCGCGTAGCAGCTTGCGTGACTTCAGCGATATTTTATTTTGTTATCAGTTGGCTTTTTACCGCGGGGTTTGGCCCATTTTGTTTTCAGCAGCACGTGACAGCATGAGGACAGGGCATAGAAAGACAGAAAAACAAGCGTTAATATCTTGTCGCATTCAAGGATATCTATAGTTCAGCGGGTACATTTTAGTTCTTTGCCTCAGCGCTTGTTTGCCTTAGTGTATTTCTGTGCACTGTCCTCGTGCTTCCATGCGTTGCTGAAAACGATTTAACACCAACTAGCTCGACAGCTTGTCCTTTCCCTATTTGTCGAGGTTATACAGTGCGACTGGTCCACCTAAATTAATTGAGGTTGCACTGTCACCAGATGCCCCTGCAAGAACCCCGGTTACCACGGTTCATTCTAGGCGCCTCCCTATCTGCCTAAAAACGAAGCTAAATTTCGCTTCGTTTTAGGTCTACAGTTAAATCAGCTTAAAATACCACGTCGCAAATTGCCAACTGTGCTTGTGTAAGATTTGCAACGGGCCGATATATGCGGCGCGACCTCGGATCTTTAAACGAAAGAAATAAACTTCCTTTAGGTGCCGTTTATGGTTTATGGGGGTTTAACATCCCAAAGCGACTAAGTCATTGAGGGAAGCTGTTGTGAGGGGCTGCGGAAATTGGTACAACCCGCGGTCCTCTAACGTGCTCCGGCATGGCACGGTACATGAGCATCTAGAATTTCCCGTCCATCTAAACTCAACCGCCATGGCTGGGATCGAACCCACGTCTTTCGGGTCAGAAGCTGAGCGCCATAACCACTTGGCCACCGCGGCGGCTTTTAGGTACCCTGAAACTTCAGTCGGAGAGGTGACACTTTGAAAATTGTGCTTTCTGCTGTTATTTAAGTTCCCATTCTTGCGCAAAGGAAATAGCTGAGCGTCACTAAAGATCAAACAACTAATATTAATTATAAAAGCACAGGTTTGAGAAAAAAATTCTCAAAGTAATGAACATTAATAAATATGGTTAGGCAGCATGAGTTCCTTTTCGCAATTTGATTCGAACAGAAAAGACACTAGCAAAAGTCGATCAGCCCTTCAGGCCCTGCTGGCGTGAGTTGACACAGAAATATTCCGCTCGCGTCTAAGTAACAGAAGCAAATTCTAATGATTCTTAATAGGATAGTTCGTCCGGAATACTCGTTGCTACCCACATCGCTGTTCCAACCTTTCCATTCAGCTATGCGGTCGAAGGAAGAAGCGTATAGCGAATTTACAGATTCGGTGAGCGGCGGCAAAGGCCAATGGGCTCCTGGAAGACGGCCCACGCAACCATTCTTTGCATTAAATGTTATTCTCCCTTTTTAAATCTCAGTAGCCATTCCTTATGTTCTTGTCAGAGCGTTAACCGTCTTGTGTTTAAACCGATTATCGAAGCATATATCCGCGTCGCAAATATTATTGAATGCGTAGAGCCTGCACTGCAACACGTGGTTGACGTGCGCGATTATGACACCACCGGGGTTCAACAGTGGATAGCGGCCGCTATTGTCTGATAGCTTATCTTTCTAGAAGGAGTTTTGGTACTCTTTTTGCGGATGCCCCATATACTGAAAAGTTTGTTGGACTTCTGGAATGAATTTTTGGCGCGGAAAGTAGACGAAAGTTTTTAGCTTTGTGATGAATTTGAAAATTTTAGCTATCGTAGAAGGTGAGCTTTGGGATCTAACCTCGAAATGACAATGCGGATGTCGGTGAACACTAGCCGGAGCAAAGAAACTGGGGGAAAAAAATGTACGCCTGACCTTTGCGCTTTTATTTCTTTTTTCTACCGCTTTCCCCCTCCTGTGAGCTGCAAAAAGCTAGGGTGGCATTTGCACTGCAACTCAAGCACCGCTGCTCATGCGTCACAAGCGGAGCACCCTCAACGCTGGGAATGATGGTGCCCGTTTGGCTAAGCGTGCCGCTTTCTCTTGCGCTCTTTTCCATCATTCTTCATTTGACCTTGCTCTTATCGTAGACAGGTTAGTGTACACCCTATTATCCGTTACGTAAGCAACAGACCTGCTAAAAACGTTCTTAGCCTACCTGGAAAAGTGCATTGCAACGAATGGAGGCTTTCCGAACATCTATATCGACCTTTTCTCTCGTGCTTTTAAAAGAGCTGCAGTGGCATTATGCATGCAGCCCAGCACAGCCACGTGCTCAGCAGAGACGAGACACAGTGCATGTGGCTCTGGCCTGTATTCGAACCAGGTTGTCACAGTGTAGGAGTTAAATCAAAGGGAATACAATCTGCAGTGTCTGCATCTGGACCGAATGATGTGTAGTATAAAAATGCTCATTTATAGCCATTATAGAGCGGTGGTATTCTGTGCACAAGACGAAAGCAGAACGTGTTTACGAGAGCACCGTATATGCTTGTAGGCAGCGTATGTAGCGGTTTGTAAACAGCCGAATTACTTTGCATTATTTACAGCGTTGAGGTTGCACACTTGATGCACGAGCGGTATTGCATGAGCTGCAGTGTACATAGCCACGCCATTTCCTGCAGCTCACTGGTGATGATCGCAGGAGAGGAAAAGAGTGGTGTGAAAAAATTAAAAGCAAAAGCCCTCTGGTTCTTTCATTTCAACTATTAATTATCGCCGTCCGCCGACGCCAATATTTGCATTGGCATTGCGTAGCCAGACTCAATTGCTTGTTTTGTACCATACCCTTTCGCAGCAATACAACAAACTTTTAGTACCGGAACGTATGTTGAAAGGTAAGCAGAAAATTCTCTAGGACAGACGGGATGTCACCATTTAATGGCCACCAGTGGCAACCATTGAGTCCTGATGGCATCAAAACCGCGCATGTCAGAAATGAACGGAGCGATGCCATTACATATCCGAGCACATACATTTTGCCATTTTGAGCCTCGGAAGTTATTAAACACAACCTCCAAATATAGACGGTAAATTGGCCATCTGCTCACACTTAGACTTATCCCTTGCACAGGAGTGGTGCTCGAGTGCTCCTTCAATCTTTTGTCAATATTCTGTGCCGACATGAACTTTCTTAGAAGTTAGAACGCATATAAATACTCCGCAGTATGAACAAAAAATCGTGCGACGGCTATGCGCCTCCAAAGCGAACGTGAGCGTTAGCTCTAGTTTGAGAGCAAACAATTTTTCAAACGTAGCTCTCTCAAAAACAGCAACGGACGAATCCGGACTAATCCAGGACTGTAGTGCTATGCTGCAGTGGGCTCCGTTGGGTTTAGAACCAACTGTCTCCGGCAACCGAGGCTGAAGGCCAAGCCACTAGTCCCTGAGTCACTTCAAACCCTCTGTTCGTTTTTCCTCCCTCACTTTCTATCTCCTAGGCCCTAAAATTGGTGAGGAGGACTTGCTTTCTCCAAGTGGCTACTTTCCAAGCTAACGTCTCAAATTTATTACCACATGCGGGCAAATTGAGATTGAAAGAAATAAGCACGCGGGCGGCCAGTACTAGGAAGCAGCTGACCATTTTAAATCGAGGAAGGCATAAAAGGGTATATGACAGATTCCGCCATTGTAAATGTAATCTGTGAAAACGAACTGAATTTAATATAAAAAAGCTGCTGATCAGTACTGAACGCAGGGTTTTGGGCAAACAAAAGGATTTTGAACTAACCCACTACGGCGATGGCGTCCCCTGTTCTTAGAGGACAATACGGTATGTGGTTTAACACCCGAGAGCTATGCAAGGTTTATGACACGCGCCAAAGGTTAGAGCTGCACCATAGTTAGGCCACCGGGGGGGGGGGGGGGGGGGGTATTCAACATGCACGGACATCCAACCACATAAAACAAGGAGTTTTTTGCATTTCGCCTATGTGTGGCCGCCATGGCCGGGACTCTGTCCCATGTCATTGGGCTAAACGGCCGAACGCCTTTGCCACTAAAGCACCAAAGCTTATAGCTTATCTTAGATGACAGCCATAAAGATGTAGGAGCGATGATGTCCAGCTCAATACATTTAACAGTGCAGTCAGCATGCATATGTGTGCATTCATAAGCTGCCCACAAAAGCAAACATAGACACGCCTAAGCATTGAGTGCCAACTCCTGAAAAGAAAAACAGACCGCGGAAGCACCAAGTCCACTCATAGTAATAGGGATTGGATTTAAATTATTAGAGAAGGCTTACATGAAACGAGCTTTCTGTACATGTAGCGATATGTTAGTGATGCATTGAAAATCACGTAAAATTAATTTACAAAAGCTTGCACAAACCGTGTGGCTGCTGCTTCTGCTGAAGGAGCCTCCGCAGCGGATGACGGCCCTGACGCATAGAGTGATGGTGCGGTCTGAACTTGCGGGACGCCAGCGCCTGGCGACGTCACAGGGTCCGGCGGGGAGAGTGATTGCACTGGTTCTGTGAGGCCGGTACGCAGGCGACTATTCACTCTTTCCAAAATCGCGTGACCTTCCCGCCAGCACGACAAGAAGCGCCACAGCTTTGTCATGTCTTCCCCGTCGGGCAAACCTACCCTTTGTTGAATGCTGCAATAAAAAGGACGCCGTTAAGATTCTGACGCCTGTAACTTACGATCCACGTATATAGCATATATAGTGACCCTTGGATATGTAAATTTTTTTCAACATTTTAAACAGCAGAATAGCAGCCTTTTAAGGACGTTTAGTGTCGTGAAAAGCCATTCGGAGACTTCTTATTGAAATTCCTTCATCTATAGTAGTTACGGTCAGAGCACTGTTTCCTCTTCTTTTCAGTAGCTGTGAATAAGTTGCGAGTCAGTGGGCGGGATGTTTGTGCACATTGTGCAAAGAAAAAAAAACCAGCCGATTGCTAACCACTCAGAAGGGAAGTAAACAGTTTTCAACGCTTTAACGTTACAAACAATACTGATCAGTACAAACTGGAGAAATGAGGGTGCCTGCTTTTCCTACCTTCTTTGAACGTGTCATTTTATTAACATAGAACATTAACCAGCCCACAGAAACAATTTTTGTATGCTGCAGAAGATGTTTCTACCACATTTCGGAAAGTGATGCTCGTTCAAAAGCGTTTAATTGCAGAACATCCGGCACTCAATTTGCCCTCCGGGCGCAAGGCGGACAGCTTGCAAGTATTTGGTCCGTGTACTTTACCAATGATTGCAATTTTGATTGCTTCCCTAGCTCATTAGGCCCCATTTGAGTCCTCAACGTAAGACAGAGACATGCATTTGTATGGAGTATCTCCTCTGTTCCGCGAACCGTTTTCTGCGCCGACGATCCTTAACACCTCAAGAAATTACCTGCCTGCCCAAAATTCACATGCTTCAACTACACCTTGGTGGTTCCACGTAAGATTGTACAAAGGGTGGCTGGAAAACCTCTTAAATTTATTTCATATTTTTACGTATTGTTGCCTAATCACTGGAAAAAAGCGATTCGCAATTTTTTTTGACCCTGAAATTTTTTTGAAGTACGCGAAATTATTAATGAGGGAGAGGTGGAGTTCCGCTGTTTTGACCAACATTGTTTATGAATTACAGAAAATATTACTAGGTGCCTGAAAAAAGTCAGTAAATATACTGATGTTTTTACTAGCTCTCCGCTATTTTTCTGTCTCAAGCTATAGAAGTTTTTATAAAAGTTCTCAAACTCCGCCCAAAGAACATTACTCAAACCTCGTTTACATGTCGTTATATCCAAGACGACTTGTAGCTTAGTGGCAGTAATTATGCGTTATCTATGCAAACAGACCTATCAGACTGCTGAAGTTGATATTTATAGCTTTTCGATAGAGAGATATGTTCGCTCAAATTGCAGGAAAAGCACTACAAGAAAATTTGACAACCGTTAAAAACGATTTTTATATTTTTAGACCTTGTTCATATGTTCTCCTTTATATCAAACTTTGATATCATTAAAACGCGTTGAATAATTTTGTTTGTCTAGTTGGTGCAACTTTTCCAATGAGACCCTTGAGCAAGGATTGGCAAATGATTAGCTCATGCTAATAACTCGCCTGTTTCTACCACCTGGAACCTACGATGTATATTGGAATTCATGTTCCAGGGCTAATTGCGGGCTAAGAGGTTGGAGATGAGAGATTCAGATTATTTGCGACAACCCGGAGTTCTTCCACGCACTGACATAGCGCAGCAAGCTACAAGGCCACGTTGAAATAGAACGCTGCCGCTGTGCCTAGAACAACGCTTCCAATGAGCAGGCACTAGAACGACTGCACGTTTCGAAGCCATGGACTGCGCTCTTTTACCTTTTATACTATTGTCGCTTCCATAAAATGGTGACTGTATGCCCTGTCTTCTAGGGGTCTGCACCCGCTCTTCTCTGTGACCCGCATTCCTTTAAAAACTTCCCACTCCGCGTGACGATGGAATTGCATAAGCCGTCCCGGTGTATACGGCCTGATCTCCGTGACCAGAACGGACAACGCACTCCCTCACCAGAGAAGGATTTGGCTACTCCGGTGTAGTACTTGGCCATATCCTTCCATGAACAAACCAATTACCCTCGGCCCTCAGTACCCAGCGGCTGCGGAGCAAGTTACCAAGGCGGCGGTTAGACCTGTGACGCCGCGGAGGGTGATAACAATCTCTGTCTCCGGACAGACCACAATTGGAATCTTAACCTGGCAAGGTTGAACGCTAGAACCTTGTCTAGTGAGGCTAACCTAGCAGTGCTGTTCGAACAACTAACGGGCATTAAATGGCATTTCAAAGAGCTTAGTGAAGTATGGAGGACAGGTGAGGTGTATACAATACTTAAGACGGGCACGTACTGTGCTATCGCGGATTAGCGGATAGACGAGAACTAGGTGTGGGATTCCTCATTAATTAGGATGTAGCTGGCAACGTAGAGTATTTCCATAGTATTAACGAAAAGATGGCAGTCATCGTAATTAGGCTTACAAAGAGGTACAAGCTGAAGGTGGTGCAGGCCTACGCGCGTGTAAATAAAATTACGATGACCAGGTAGCTGAAAGCTTCTATGAACACGTGGAATCGTCAATGAACAAATTAAAATCATTGCACACTGCACTGATGGCTGATTTTAATGCGCAAGTGGATGGGTGAGATATTTAAATGGGCAAGAAGATGGCTGGAGACCAGGCGGTAGGTGAATATGGGACAGGTTTTAGGAATAGCAAAGGAGAGCTATTAGTAGAGTTGGCAGGTAGATGCAATTTACGGGGCAGAAACGTAGAGGCCAACGAAAAGGGTTCAACTTAAGGACAACAGAACGAGCCATGGGAAAGAAAAAAGATAGGTGTAACGTTAAGAGACCGAAAGTGGGCAGAGTGGGATGTCATTAACGAGCGCGTGTTATAGACATCCTAGTCGAAATCAAGAGAAATAAATGGCCTTGGGCAGGGCATCTAATGCGAAGGCAAGATAACCGCTGGTCCTTTTGGGAAATGAAGTGGATTCCAAGAGAAGACAAGCGTAGCAGGGAGTGGCAGCCGACTGGGTAGTTTGATAATAGGTAGTTTGCAGGCATAGGATGGGCGCAGCTGGCAAAGAGCGGGGTTAATTGGAGAGACATGGGGGAGGCCTTTGCCCTGCAGTCAGTGTAGTCAGGCTGATGATGTTCTGATGAAGAATCACGCCAAAAATTTATCGCGAAAAATTAAGCTACCTGCAGATTTTATGAACTACTTACTTGTCTTCCCGGGGTTCTTCCAGCATTCTTTCTGCCAACCAGGCTGCTTTAGCCCCTTGAAGGTAAGGAACTGTGCTCCCTAGTGAGCCCAGATCTGTGGTGGAGGCACCTGCCGGTGTCAACAGCAGTAAGAGTTAGCACGATAATCCCTACAACTTTGGTAATGTTGAATACAACATCCAGAGAAAACAGCCTCTTCATTTCGGCACTTCAATGCGTGTCGTTTGGTTACTTTGTCGCGCTTAAGAATAAAAATATGAAAAATTCTTACTAAAGCTGGAAGAGCTTGTATTAGGCACGTCAGAGCGAAAACGCCGATTAAGTATCACTTCTTGAGGTGACTTGAATCGGTTCATATCATGTGAATGTTGCTCTGAATGTATATCAACTGTCATGCATCAATTACCATGCAACTCTGAATGCATCAACACACTGGTCCACTTAAAGGGACAACGCGATGCATTCCTCACTGCAACAAATCTCATTAAATTGATTCGTCATGAATTCAAGAGAGCAGTGAAAAAAGAGTAACTTGAAACGGAGCTTGAATACAAACGAAACTTTACAAAGTTATACAAACGAAACGCTTTTCACTCACCCAGTACTGAGAATGGGCGCTACCAATCAGAACCGCATCTAGCACACACGCAGAGGAACCTAGCATGAAAATGTTGCTTTGCTGGGGCAGTCCACAGCCGGGCATTTTGAGGGCGTCGTCCCCGTTGCAGGTGCCGTAGATAGGGCCCGGGTGATTAACTCAACAAAGGAAGCTCCCTGATGTTTCTTTGTTGGTAGAATTGGAAGGCTGCCCTCCCCCCTCCCCCGCCCTTGCCTCCTGTCTGGCATTTCTTTTCCCATTTTTGGGCAAGGCGTGCGGACCAGATTTTTTTTTCGCTGATTTCTTAGTGTGGTTAACAGAGCCTGCACCCTCAAAAGTAAAGCGGAATAGATAGTGTCACCTGTGGCGTTATTCTTGTTAGTTCTCGTTCCCTCTCCCTGCTTATTTTCAATTTTTGTGGCATGCGAAGAGCTTGCAGCACTCGGAGACATACTTTGGATCCATTTCCAGTGTATAAAGAAGCAATATTCAACCTAGACGTCCATATAATCAGAAACGCAGTGCCCAATTTTGATGAAACCTCATTTCCGCTGTCGAAAGTGGTCGCTGCGCTTCGACATCATCGGCTGGAAACGAGCGTTTCTAGAGAAATTAAAACATTTATTACCATTTCGGTCATCTCTTTGGACATTCAGGCGCCACAACACCCCTTATTCTGCGTAGAAAGAAGAAAGACTTCATGCTTTATCGACGTCGCAGGGCCCCTTTACGTTCTAAGGGACCTATAAATACTCAATGTATGAAAGTTAAGGCAAGACTATCAAAGTATCATTTCAGCAGAACGGCACGTTTACAAAGTGCCTGGGTTCAAGCTCCAGTTTTGTGACGTCATTTAAACATACACTCTCTTGATAATTTCGGACTTACCTTTATTACTTGTACGGGTGGTCTCCGACGTGGGATCGCCGAAACATTCAGAAGGTTCGCTCACTTGTTTTGGGTGCTCTCCACCTGCATCATTTCGTTCTTCGCTCTCCTGCGGTGAAAATGAAAAGGTTGCCATCAGCTCCCGTATCGCGAAGAGCAGTATTCACGGCCTTGTGTTTCGAGCGTTAAAAACGTTACGCTGTACGTAATGACGACGTTAAGAAGCTGAGAAATTGCCAAGTAGCTCGGTGTTAGCTGGTACTTGTATGTGCTGGCAACATAATGACAATGTCATCTCAACGTATTCACAACAGCTGCCGTGAAGACTTGAAGGATGTCGACCTTAAAATTATTTTCTGAAGTGAATTTTTGCATTTATAAATCATTCAGAAGAGAAAACGGGAAGAAAATAACTAACTTTTTTTTTCCTTTTCAGCGGCCCTGTGCTCTGCTATAGACACTGACTTCCGGATCAGTGAATCAGCTCGAATTGAAGCTGTTCGTATCTTCGCAGTCATATCTTGACGATAATGGAATTTACTAGTCAAAGGCAGCATTAGTCAAAGAGCGCCGTAGTACAAAGTATTTTCGTCTGCTCAAGGTGGGGAAAGAACTATTTCAAAAGATTTCGGCCCAGATAGGCGGAGCAGCAGGCTCAACGAAACCTTGTACCATTCTATCACCAATGGGAATCCGGCGGCAGTGGAGATCGAGCCCTGCACCTCCCGCAAGCCAGACTGATGGTGAAACCTCTACACCACCACTGAAATAGACTAACTCATATCTTGGCACTCAACTCACCCTCTAGATGGGTCTTTATTAGGCAAGGATTGTACTTTGACAAAGAACGTTGATCCTGTAATATAATCAAAGTATACAACAGTCCCCCAGTGAAGTACTCACAACAAGTGCGCAGATGCAAGTGAAAAAGTCGCAAGGAGAGCGCAGACTCACCACCGTGGTTTCGCAACATACTCTTTATTCAACCCCTGGTACAAACGTGAGAGAATGTCATATTGATTGCGTAAGACAGTAGAAAAACAACGCATCCTTAGGGTCGGCACGCTGAGGGTTGAAGGTGACCGGTGACAGACTGCAGCGATCAGGAGCTTATCCTGGTAAAATTCGATGCATAGGACTGCTGCCGCAACCGCTGCAGATATTGGCGATGGCGAAAGATATTCGCGAAGGCTGTCGATGCGTTAAGCAGTGCAGCGGTGTTTGGCTTGCCTACCTGTATCACAGCTATCGAACAGTAGCGAGCGATCCGTAGTTCTTGCGTAAGAGCACGATGAAGACGTCTTCTGCAAACCCCGTCAAGAAGAGGCCGCATTATCGGCCTGCTACAAGGTGCTATTCAAGGTTGCTGGTTTGATGTATGCAGTTATAACGTCCCAAAGTGACTCAGGCTGTGAAGGACGCCGTGGTGAAAGGCTCAGGAAAGTTCAACCACCTGGGGTTCTTAAACGTGCACTGACATTACACAGAACATGGGACAGTTATATTTCGCCTGCATCAAAATGCGACCGTGATTAAATACGCGTATTTCAGACCAGCAGGCGAGCACCATAACCACTTAGCCGTCGCAGCGGTTGTCCATCTTGCGGCTGAGACCCAGGACATCACGGATATCAAATGAAGGACAGCTTGGCGGACTGCACACGAGAGGCAAGATCTTTAAATGGTGTGCTTTCGGTCAACGTTCTCGGCAAAAAAAAAAAAAAAGCTTCCAAAGGTTGTCCTTGCAGACGTCCCAACCAGTCAAGGCTTTCTCAAGCGCACCCAGGCGAGCGTGCTATCATCCAGTTTCGAAAGGACATTCTCTAGCATGACTATAGCGTCCAACCTGTTATGTCTGCGGACGCATTCATACATGACAAGGCAGCCGTCTACATTGGTGCTACAGAACGGCATCGGATTCTACAACTTGTAGCGGGGTTCTGATATGCGAGTCTGTGGAGGTCTTGAGGCCTCAGACGGAGCTCAAACCTTCGGAAGGACATTATCACAATTGTCCTAAGGTAGCGACCTTCCCAACCTTCAGGCTGTCATTGTATAGTGCACGTAACACCTCCATCAAATTACTACTCTGAGTTATCAAGGCAGCAGGTAGGGCAGCCCGCCGCCGGGAACATAGAAAGCCTGTTTACCCTGTAAGTAGTTCCAATGTCGCGTATTAAAGAGCACAGATAAAGACGACGGCGTAGTCTTGTGACTCCGTACCGACTCAGTATCTTTCGCTTCCAAAGTCATCAAATATGTTACAAAATATAACCATTCTTTACGGGATTGAAGACAGGTAGTGACCGGAGATTCGTACCAAATGTGCCCATACAATTAAAGCAAAATCCTCAACAACAAGTGTACAACAGCTGTGTCTTAACACTACTCATCGATCGGACAGAAACAGGCTAAACCAAGACAGCACAGAGAGGTAGGGAAAAGAAAATTATAGGTGTATCGTTATATGACCGCAAGGGAGAACAGTGGATTATGGAGCAAAAACTAGTCAATGATATTCCAGTCGGAACGCAGAAGAAAGGAGCTTCGGCAGGGCATGTATTGCGATGGCAATATAAGCTATTGTCTTTAAAGATGACGGACCGTATTCTAAGAGAAGACAAGCCTTGCAGGGCATGGCATAAATTTATGTGGGCGAAAGAGATTAGGAAGCTTATGAAGATAAGGCAGGTGAAGCTGGCACAGGACAAGGTTGTTTGCAGAGATTAGAGAGGCGTTGGTCCTGCATTCGATGCAGTTATGCTGACAATGAAGGTGGAGTCATTACATCGCTTGTTGTGGCAAGAGTGAGCTGTCGTAAGCGTGCTTCTTACAAAGTACTTAAGCGTTGCGAGCCCCCTAAGTATTAAAAAGACTCGTTGGGCTGTGGCAGAAAACGAAGGTGTCATCGACATCCAGCATAAGCTTACATGCTTTTGTTATATGGGTTAGCCTCCCTTAGCGACTCTCGCTATTAGGCACGCCGTAGTGGAGGGCTCCGGATAGTTTCAACCACCTGGGATTCTCCAACATAGGACTCTCTTGTAGAGCAGTTGGGAGGACATCGTGAGGAGCAAAACCGCAAAACAGGACGGGACTGCGTCAGTCCCGTCCTGTTTGCCGGTTTTTCTCCTCACGAAGTTCTCCAACATGCACTTATATCACACAGAAAACACTTTCATACAGAGTTACCTTCACTGAAAGTCGGCCGCCGTGGCCTGGACACAACCCAACTCTTTCGGGTAAACAGCCGAGCACCATAACAGCCATGCCTTCGCGGCGGCTTGGGTGAATGCGATTTATATATTCGTTGATTGAGAAGAACGATAGCAGCCAGAGTACCAGGCTTTGCATGCTTAGGCATGCATAGGATCAAAAATATTTCTCACATAGGATCGCAGTA
This sequence comes from Amblyomma americanum, assembly GCF_052857255.1. Taxonomy (NCBI): domain Eukaryota; kingdom Metazoa; phylum Arthropoda; class Arachnida; order Ixodida; family Ixodidae; genus Amblyomma; species Amblyomma americanum. The sequence continues at coordinate 64,605,306 of NC_135498.1, read as the reverse complement.
AATCACCGTACCATTGTTACCCAAGCAAGCCCCAAGCTAGACTGCAAAAAAAAAACCATTTCGGAGAAGTAAATGGGTAAAAGAGAAAGAAACGTGACAAAAGAACATAAAGGCAATCAAAGTTGACGCCATGGTATAAAAAGTGAACAAACAAGAGCACACTGAACGCACTTCGATTTTGAGAACAGGCCGCGAGAATGATACACTTGCACAGTTAACAACAACCATGGATTTGATATTCCACCGGCGTGCCGTTCTAGAGAAACGTTTTTTTAAATGTATTAGCTTCGCAGGCATATTATTCAAACTTGCTAAAGTGACCGGAACGGGTTGCATGCAGTTAAGCGGCTTAAATGTGACATGTTTTATAAATTCCTAGTCGGTCATAATAAAGGAAGCAAAAACGTTTACTTTATCCGGTTCTCTTAACGCCTTGAGGCCAGGCTGGGAAAGTTAGCGTCTAGTAGTGGCTATTCTGGGGATGCTGGCCAGTTACTGTTGATGTCATAAACGAAGAAGGTAATGTTATAAACGAACATTATCTACTTACGTTGTACAATCGGCCGGAAAAGCAAATGGATCACCACTCAAGTTGGCGGAGCGCCAGTGAAACGATACCTCGGCGCTGCTATCTCGCGCCATTTGTTTTTGGACGGAGTGCGCACAGTGACTGCAAACTTCGCCCTTGCTCTTTCGTGGGGGATTGTTAAGCTTGATACAATTATAGTGTAGACTGGGTATAAACTGTAAGGATTAAAGCCAACGAAAAATGAGGGTCAAGTTCGACTTGTCAGTGTTATAAAAAGTGTGGTCTGCCGCTGAATGTAGTCTTAAGAATGCCGTGCAGCCTCGCTTGTCCCCTCACCGCTTGACTTCATATAGATGCATTATCGAATACGAAGTGGTTCATTCTCTCGTGCCATACACAAACCTCAGCAGAGTTTTGTACTGATTATGCTTTTAGCCTTGAGCTTCACTTTTTTTTTGCAACAGAATTTGCTATCTTTGTATTGGAATGCTTTCTGTATTCAATTTGAAAGATATATTTAAAAATAAGATTAAAAAAAAGGTCTTCAATTTCTAGAGGCGGCATGAGTTAATGTTAGCTGTAACATGCTTGCTCTCAAATGCCCAGGTGTCGAGTGCGCCTGCAGCGTGGTCTGCAGTGGGCGCTGCTCGTTCATTGTCTAGGGCCCTATGAGTCGCGACAGCCTCGACCCACTCGTGCGGATCGAAGACTCGTTTCAAGCTGAGTTACGTCGAATTTTCATCGAGCACTTGATTCCATGTCTCCTGGACGGCCTGTTCCCAGATGGCTGCTACATAACGAGACGACATTAACCGCATCTAGAACATCTTAGGAATCTTGAAGTAGCTGGTATAATGCTTCCTTTGTGGTAGTTGAATCGATCAGCTGCGGCATGCCGTCAAGGAAGAATGGCTAGTGGCGGCGCTCTAAGACTCGATGCCAAGCAAGGAATGTTGCTGCTCGATTTGGCTGGCATTTTTAATAGAAAGCATCACATGGCTATGTCCCGAGTTTCGTGTGAGTAAAATTGTATTCCTATTATCACCTCGTTCCATGAAGATAATTGTGCAAAAGTTTGGTTGTGTTAGGCGCTGTGTGATGATATCTCGCCGTGGGAAAAAATGTGGTCGATGTTGTGTAATTAGTTAATTAAACGCGAAAATTACACTTCGTCACAGTAGTCATGGACGTTGACGTAGCTTTTTTGCACGATTGCGTCGTTCTATAAAATTATATGCGTAAATGTTTGGCTGTTTTAGCTAGTGCGTGATGAGATCTTGCCGTGTAAAAAATTTGATGCATGAATTGTAAAACATGAAGCGCGAAAATTACACTGAGGTCACAAAGCCCTTGTTTATGTCCCGTGTTTTTTGTCAGCGAATCTTTCTATGCATTGTTATACGTCGTTCTGTTAAGATAAATGCGCAAAAATTTGGTTGTGTTATAAAGTGCGGGATACGATCTTGCTGTGAGAAACATTTGGTTGATGAATTGGATTACTTAAGAACACTTCGACGATACAATAGCCACGGACGTCGACATAGCACCTGGCCGTGGAAAGTGAAATTAATAAAACATAACAAAGACAAAAAAAAAATAGAAAAAATGAAAATAACAGAAAGATTGTGTACTGGCGCCGAGGAAAAAAACCCCGTTCTAGAAGGTTCCATGCTTTCGCATTCCTCCACGTAAGCAGACGAAAGTGAACTGGTAATTTTTTTTTTCTTAGAAAGGCAGCGCTGGCGGACGGCGCACAAAGACAAGAAGTAGGCAGCGCAGTTGTGTCCACTTGTCCACCGTCCGCCAGCGATGCCATTATTAGATAGATGTCAAGACGAGTAAGCCGTCGACGGCAGTTTTTCTTCGCACTGAGGACACTCATGCCAGTGGATGCAATTTTTTGTATCGGCTTCCGCAAAAAAACTTTCATGAGTAATTTTTGTGATTCTTCTTCTTTAAAATCTCTTGACGATACTCTCCAAAAACGAGTTTCATAAGAGACCGAGTCTAGCTGGCAATAAAAAAAAATTCAAAAGAACACACTGAACAAAATATGAAACCGACTGCTGGTGCCAGGGCCGAAAAGACATTATCGAACGAGCAACTGCGCCTGCAGGAGAGTTCGCTGCTTTTGTTACTTTACGCACGGGCGTGAAAAAGCACGCGTCACGGTGTGGCCGTGTATGCTAAAATCGAGGAGAGGCGGACGCAGGCGACAGGCATATTATTTTACATGATGGCAACATAAATGGAGCGAAACAAAACGGGCTCCGTTACATCACACAGCAGTGGTTTGATACCATGCGTTCGTTTACTTCCTGTGTTAAAAGGAGACAGCAGTGTACTGCACGAAAAACGATGCGTGATCCTTTCGCCGCGACCGTTGGCAGAACAGGTGCCTGCCGCACTAGGAATTTCAAGCATGACAAGCACCCACGCGAGGGCGAAGCCGCAGTTTGTTGCGACTCGGGGCACTCTGGCTGCAAGAGCTGCGCCGGCCGGAGCAGTGGTCCATTTACTTTCCGGCAGATAGTACGCTTTTCAGGCTAGTGATGTTCCTTTTTGTGTAGGTGTCCCAAATAGCTGCAGTATAATCCAGTATCGGCCTTACGTATGCTTTAAAGGCCGAAAGTTAAATGTTTACTGCTGATTTTGCCTAGTGTTCTCAAGTGCAGTGAAAAAGAATGTTTAGGAACAAGGAATGGGCAAGAAGCGTCGAGGGTTTCATGCTCAGTGGAGCAGCAGTCTGCGTAGGAGTTATCTAGCACCGAGATGACGCCCACAGCGGTGACCCGGAACTTCTGTCGCTTACGCCTACAGAGCGCCTACTTGTTTGTTATCCACCCTGCTGTACGATGTCGCACACATGGGTGCAATGACTGCGAATATATCTCACACTAAAAATATTTTACATGTGGGTTAAACACTGCACCCGCCTATCCTGTTCTGCTGTACGTTTTTTTTTTTACTGGAACTGTGTCGAAATATTACTGTCGTCAAAATTTACTCCTTACGGCAGCACAGCATGCGGTTCGGATATGACAGATTATGCATTATGAATGCTTCCTTTTCAAAAGGTACACGTAACAGACTTCAGTTAACGTCTCAATACAGTTAACTAATTTTCGCGTTGCATAAAAGGTTGCACACACCTTCACATCGGGTGACCGTTCCCTGGATGATGCGGATTCCGTTTCTTGTGAAACAGTTGAGCTCGATTCTCCGGCGGACTCAGCCGTCGCCGCCGTGTCCGTTGGCGGGGAACGCTTCCGAGGGCGCTTCTTCGGACTAGCGGCAACAGCATCGGGGTCGCCTTTCTCCATCTCGGACTCTTGGTATACTGACAACGCCCAAGGCACAGCTCTTGTCCCGGCGAAAGCGTACAAATAACTAGCCTGGAAAGCTGCTCTGTTTATGCGTGAGCGAGAATAGGGCATGCGCACTCAATGACCGTTTGATTGCCGTTTTGGGCGATAGACGCACAAGCGTTGCGCATCAAATCACCATGAACTATGACTTTATCTCGCCACATGTCCGTGATTCGTGGGTTAGATAAACGAGAAAGAAGACGCTGATTCAACGAGGGCAAATGTTGCATGTGGCCATGTGTCTGCGTATTACAGCATTCTGATCATTGTTGCTTTCAGGTTAACTTCCTTGTCCTCAAGCTCAATGCCTTCACTCATGCTTGTTTTCTGGTAAAAAATTCTTGGACTGAATGAACAGACCCATGGAGAGGAAGGGAACGGCATGAGAAAGCATTTTTTCCCTCCTACATTTCCATCGTGTGAATTATTTGCCTATTAAGTGCAACTAAGCGATAATCGCGAGTTTAGATCAATTCAAGTGGCGGGGCACGTCGAAATTTAGGACCATTGCGTGTCGATCGATCCAATATTTTATTAGCACATTTAGTTCTTAGCTTTTGGATTTCTTGGAGAAGTTTTCTCAAGCAAAACAAAAATCAAAAGCACCACTGCGTTGTGCGCTGGCTAACTCGTTTAGCACCTGGGGTCAATACCTGGAAGCGCTTCCCGGCCATGGCGTCAGCATTTCGTTGAGGAGAGAGAAATCTCTGTTCCCTATTATGTCATTGTTCTTTGATTAACCTAATCTGACTGAACTAAAACAGAACACGCATGACGGCGCGCCTTTTTTCTGCCATAATTCTGTCCCATCTGCATGCATTTCCTTTCAGAGCGGTTGACGTGTCTACTGTCGGCGAGAAAGTTATTCCATCTTTTTTTTTTCGTGTCGACCATTTAGCATTTTGTTTCGCCCGTTAAATGCGTGTAAAGGCTCGTTGCATAAAGGCTCCCAGCTCTCAGTATTATTATACGGAGTATGTAAGGCTATGAGGTCTTTTTTTATAGCAGCCTTTCTCACTTCTTATGTATTGCTCCTAAAGGTGAGAGAGAAAGCAGAACAAGGCTTTTATTTTTGCACGCACACATATTCATGTAGTGCCCTAATAGGCTCAAGCTTTAAAAAAAAATGAGGGGAAGCTATTCAGCGGTATTTGCGGAACTGGAAGCTTATAGTTTCATAAATTAACGAACATGTTCGCCGCCGCGGCGGCTCAGTGAGTTTGGTGATAGGCTACTCACCCGAAAGAAACGAGTTTGATCCTGGCCGTGGTGGTCGCATTTCGATGTAATCAAAATGCTAGATGCCCCGGTACTGTACGAGGCCAGTGCGTATTAAAGAACACTAAATGGTCGAAATTATCAGAAGCCCTCCACTATAGTGTCTCTCATAGTCTGATTCGCTTTGAGGCACTAGACCCCGTAACACCAAAACTATTTACCAACGACTCGTTGCCCTTATACAAAATACCTTCATTCTAGTATATTTTCAGAAAGAATAAAAGTGAAAATGCACCGCTTATATAACCTTTAATTCACGCTTTCGGGCTCTTTTTTGTCTTTGTGCAGCTTGGCAAGCGTATAGGGTTTTACACAATTTCATACCAGTAATTTTTAATTATCAGAAACCGAGACTGCCTCATGAAGTTGTTGCCTATCTGTAAAGCCACTCAGTGCTTGCTTTGAAGCTGCTACTTTCTCAAGATACCGCGAAAAAGCTTTAAAAAAGAAACGCAAAGGATGATTGCGCAGGGTAACGCGTACATTTTTGCATTCACAGCTGGACTTCAAGTGACGTAGCAGAAGGAACCACAAAAGGGGCGTATTCTGTTAGCAACTGATAGTCGAAATCACCGATTCTATAAATAGTTGAAGCAATTCCATAGCTACCCTACATTCGTGCATTTCCCATCAGCGCATTGTACGGCGTCTGCCGCAGGCGAACAGTGTCAACGACTAACCTCTGCCATACAGTGTTCAGACCGCAGCAACTGCGGCGAACAAGAGTCCAAATTTCTAGCCGGAGTGCTTACGCGCTTGCACAACAAGCCGGAACGCAGCCCAAAGTTTCCAAGAGGAAGGAGTGATCAATTTCGCGAACTCTCAGCAATGTCTGGTGAGGATGACAAGCTTCGGCCGCTCTCCCCCGAGAGCGAAGGCCTGCCCTCCAAGAAGACTAAGGCACCTGAAGGAGACGACAGTAAGTCACCAACGGAGCCGCCGCAATCTCCCGATCCAGCCGAGCCCATGGAGGATGAACCGAAGCCATCCTGTAGTCGCACTGTTGCCTTTAAGGAACCTCCGACCAGCCCCAAAAAGGAGAAACCTCGCTCGAAGTCCCCCTTGCAGAAAGTCGCCGAGTTATTAAGGAAGAGCCCGAAGCCTAAACCGCCACAGGAAGGTGGAAAACCGGAGGATGTGAAGCAATTGACGCAGCAATGGGTGCAATCGAAAAGTATGTCCCCGCCGCCAGATCCAATGGAGACTGAACCAGTGAAACGGCCCTCGATAAAGGAGAAAAAGCGAAAGGGACCGGTGCCGCCCCCCCTCGTCATCTATCCCCTCCCGTATACCCTTGAAGAAAAACGAGAAGTCCATGAATGTATGCCTCAGGACATACTCGACCAGGAAGGCATCCCGAAAAAGCCCCCAATAGCCTCGGTCGAGACCTTGTCGAGCGCGTCTGGATCATCTCAAGAAAGCGCGAAGCCATCGACATCATCCGGCGCAGTGCGCCCGCCGCCACCGACGGCGACACCGCGCCCGAGCGACTGGCCCGGTCCCGAGACCGCTGAGGAGGAACCGGCTTCCGAGGCTTCCCAGAAGCCGAAGGAACCTGAAGGGGACGACAGCAAGTCGCCGCCGCCGCAATCCCCCGATCCAGCCGAGGCCACGGAGGATGAACCGAAGCCGTCCTGTAGTCGCACTGTTCCCTGGACGAAGGGACGTCCAGGCACCCCGAAGAAGGAGAAACGTCGCCCAAAGTCCCCCTTGCAGAAAGTCGCCGAGTTACTAAAGAAGAGCCCGACGGCTAAACCACCACAGGAAGGTGGAAAACCGGAGGATGTGAAGGAATTGACGCAGCAATGGGTGCAATCCAAAAGTATGTCCCCGCCGCCAAATCCAATGGAGACAAAGCCGGTGAAACGACCCTCGACGAAGGAGAAAAAGCGAAAGGGACCAGAGCCACCCCCCCAGGTCTTCTATTCACTCCCGTATACCCTTGAAGAAAAACGAGAAGTCTTTGAGTGTTTGCCTCAGGACATACTCGACCAGGAAGGAATCCCGAAAAAGCCGCCAATAGCCTCGGTCGACACCATGTCGACCACGTCTGGATCATCGCAAGAAAGCGCCAAGCCATCGACATCGTCCGGCGCAGTGCGGCCGCCGCCACCGACGGCGACTCCGCGCCCGAGCGACTGGCCCGGTCCCGAGACAGCTGAGGAGGAACCGGCTTCCGAGGAGCGGAAGCTTCGACCGCGACGGAAGGACCCTAAGCAGTGAGCCCCGTAACGTCACACCAGGCAGTACTTCGGCCCTGGAATGTTACCGGTGCCGCGATGCTGCCTCTATTCGAACGTGTTAAGGGCATCCTTGCCTTAAGATTTTCACTGCATGCAATGTTTATTTTGTGAGGTTGCGGTCGGCAGCAGTTTTACACAGCAGGAAAGAAAACCCTGTTAGCTTGCACTGACTTTTCGATATGTGTTTTTCTGCAATGCGAATAAACTTGATAGTTTTCCACTTTCTGCGGCTGTTCGTCTCATCGCTGCAGAATTTCTACCTTACACATCGCATATGTTGGTACGTTTCTGCGTTGTATTCGTGCATTTCGAAAAGTTCTGCCTCCGATCTCTGAACACGAGCCTAACATATTGACGGTCTTGTGCGAGGTGACAAGTGTATCTAAGCAGCACAAGTACCATGTGCCACCATAGCGTCGAGCAATGCTTAGAAACAAGTTTCCGCATAGATAAGCTCTCACATTTAAGAAGCAGTGTTTCAAACACTGCGCCATGCTCTTGAACATATTCAGGAGCTAATTTTGAAAACGTATGCTGTGATCAGAATTTCCAATTCACGTGTCAGCCACTGATAAATGCTCTTATATCATAGGGTGCTGCCTCTTTGTTCAGTATAACTTCCTTCTATAGTTTCGAGGCACCGTTGTCCAATTGCGCAAGTTGCGCATCCGGGTATTTTGTTCATAATAAGCCAGACTACGCTTACTGCAGAGCAAATATCTTTCTCAAATCGATCCAATTAGTCTTGTCTTTTGCCAGCTGCGCCCACATAATGCTCGCAAACTTCTTGATCTCATCCGCCTACATAAATTTCTGCCGCCCCCTGCTACGCTTGCCTTCTCTTCGAATCCACTCCGTTACCCTTAAGGACCATCGGTTATATATCCTGCGCATTACAAGCCCTGCCCGAGCCCATTTCTTTCTCTTGATTTCGACTAGGATCTCATTACCTCGCGTTTGTTCCCTCACCCACCCTGCCCGCTTCTGGTCTCTTAACTTTACACCTTTAATTTTCTTTTCCATAGCTCGCTAAGTTGTCCTTAACTTGAGCTGAACCCTTTTCGTTAGCCTCCACATTTCTGCTCCCTAGGTGAATACAGCACAGAATATGTGTCGACCTGCTGGAGTTTGGGACCCTCATCGCAGAAAAAAAAATTGGAGGGGGGGGGGGCACTTACACTGCGCTTAAAAACTATGACTCATTAGCGTAATGGGTTAATTTCCATATATGCACAAGGTCATTCTTCACTTTATATTCATAGATACCTTGAGTCCTCATAGAGATGCTGGCCTAGCGTACTCAGCAGGTGCTCTCAACGATGGGCGCTGTGCGGCCCATGTTGCCTTCCCGAGTAACCAATCATTTACTGCCACCTGCCACGGTGGGGCGGCGGCACGTTGTGGTGACTCAGTAAGGTGACGTGGCCAAAGTGGCCCACCTGCATCTTAGGTTGCTCTCTGGGCATCACCGGCCAGAGGCATGTTCGTAATTTTTCGCTCAGGACGCCGACGTAACGAGACGTTTAACACTGACGTGTTAAAACCTGCGCGAAAAGGCTCGTTCGCATCCACATCATACCAGCTTGAGCGCAGTCTTCTAAGTTTTGCCTGCATGTGCTTAAAAGAGCTGCCGCGGTAGAACTATTATCTGCCAATTGGCAATAGGCAAACTCCTGAAGGGTGAGCTGCACACGTAAGACTTTGTTGCACTGTTTGCTGCTTTGTTCTCACGCACAACAACCGAGCCGAACAAAAAAACGTTCATAAGTGGGGCACACAGGAGAACGCGATACTAACAAATAACTCATTGAAAGATAGATTGAATAAGCGGGCAGTAAAATGCTTATCAGCTGCGGATAATATCAAAGATCTAGGGGGCCGTAAAATTATTGAAAGCAATACGTTTTAGAAGAAGATAGGCTGGAATTGAAAAAAAATGAGCAATGCATCATTAAACGTAGCTATAAGTAATTTGATTGTAGGGAACAGCTGGCGAAAAACGCGACAGCTTAGATAAGCAACAGGCAAAAGCGCTAGCAACTGAAGGTTTATTGCTGTGCTGGCAATAAATACTTGAGGAAGTATTAAAATAACACGCTTGTGTGTGTTTATTCTTTTAGCTGTGCTGTTTTTCGCGCGTTGTTGCCACTATAAACATGTGCCAACAGACCCGGCTAATTAGCGTAATGCTTTTTGTCATTTGACACGTCTTCTGTGGATGAAAAGAAAGATGTCTCTTTGTATGAAGTTTGGGAGGCATACAAGCTAAATTGGATTAATTAAATTGTGAATGAAAGCAAACAAAAACACTTAAAGACGTATAAAACCTGTAGAGTTGGCTGGGTTTAGTTAACTGTTCTTAACTGATAGGGAGCAAGCTACGTACACAATATCATGAACTCTACTGCATCCTTCGAAAAAGCCTAATTCAGTCCTATACAGGACAACCGAAGCTTTACCTAATACAATGCAAGCCTTAGCCGCCGCGGTGGCTCAGTGGTTATGGCGCTGGCTGATGACCCGAAAGACGTGGGTTCGGTCCCGGCCGCGGCGGTCGAATTTCGATCGAGGAAATACTCTAGAGGCCCGTGCTCTTTGCGATTTCAGTGCACGTTAAAGAAACCCAGATGGTCGACATTTCCGGATTCCGTCATTATGGCGTCCCTCATAGCCTGAGTCGCTTTGGGACGTTAAACCCTTGTAAACTAAACCAATTCACGCCCGTTTTTCATCGCTGGACCCTCGCAAACCACTGTCGCGTATTTGGCATGTAGCCAGGAGCTTGCGTTCACCCCCGCAGGAACGCTATCCTTTCCATGCCCTGTCTATTTACCAACGCCGTAATAATGTAGATGTAGCAGAAGAATTCTGCAAAATGGTTGTGGGCACAACTATGGTACCATCAACCAGTTTGAAGGCTTTTGTACCACCTTCACCAGATGACCACTACGACATGCTATTCACGATGCCTGAACTAGAAGCTGCTCTTTCCTCGTGTAGGCGTCCATCTGCACCTGGTCCCTACGGGATTTCGTACGCGTCCCTCTCTCACCTTGGCATGGAAGGCCGAACTGTGCTGCTCAGTTACTACAATGATACATGGGCTTCCGGAATCGTTCCAGAACACTGCAAGATCAGCCGCCTGGTTGCACTTTTGAAGCCTGGCAAACCTCCGTATGAGCTTACCTCATACCGGCCAGTTGCACTAGCAAGCTGCGTCGGCAAAGTTATGGAGCGAATGGTGCTGGCGCGGCTCGAATGGTTTTTAGAGCAGAATGCTCTCTATCCCGATATGATGACCGGGTTCCGGAGGGGACGTTCTTCGATTGACAGCGTAATCGACCTCATCTCGACAGTGGAACATGAAAAACGTAGTCGCCGACTCGCCGCCGCTGTCTTCTTGGACATCAAAGGGGCCTACGATAATGTACTTCAGACGCCATCCTTGATGCCCTTGACGACATTAGCGTTCGTGGATTGGGAGCTACCTCAACGGCCGGTCTGTTTACATGTCTACGCCTGATGGGGAGACTACCCGTCATCAGGTTTGCCGTGGAGTTCCTCAGGGAGGAGTTCTTAGCCCAACCCTATTTAACGTGGCATTGATTGGACTGGTGAATGAACTTCCCACTAACATTCACATCAGTGCCTATGCTGATATCTGCATCTGGGCGTCGGGTTCGACACGTCCGCAAATGCGTGCGAGATTACAACGTGCCGTGTCATCTACTTCAAGGTAGCTACGGCGTCAGGGTTTGCACTTGGCAGCTGAAAAATGTGCTGTGGTCGCATTCACGCGCAAGTCTGTATGCCACTACCCGGTAACTCTTCAAGGGGTTGCAATACCATACGTCTCCCACCACAGATTTTTGGGCATTATCATTGACCGCGATATGTCATGGTCGAGGCATATAAACATGCTAAAGAAAAGACTCACTCTTTTTTTCTATGTGCTTCGCTTTGTGGCAGGCATTAAATGGGGCCCAACGGAGCGCTCCTTGCTTCGACTTTACTATACTTTCTTTATTGGCTACATTCGTTACAGCCTTCCTGTACTCTCTAACATGAGTATTTCCTGCTTGCGGACATTAGAGAGTGTCCAAGCACAGGCGCTAAAGATATGCCTCGGATTACCACGTTGTGCCTCGAACAAAGGCACGACTGAGGAATCTCGTGCGTGCCCAATATCGGTCTACCTGTCACACGAACCACTTCGTGCATATTTACGTGCGCTTACACGGCACCGCTGTCACCCGCTGACGAAGATTTTTGATGAGCGACAGGACAGCAGTTTCGCACGCGCACTGCGCTTTTATCGCTTCGAATTGCCATCAGACTATGCCCTGCCGCATCATTCCTTGCAGCCCCCATGGGTAATGGCTCAGCCTTCAGTCTGCCTGCATGTCCCTGGCATAATCAAGAAGTCTGCGATGCCGGTTAGCGGACTGATGCAACTCGCACTTGCCTACATCTGGTCAGAATACCACAAATGTGTGCACGTCTACACGGATGGATCTGCGTCTCCAAATGCATCAACAGCAGCTTTCGCAATCCCTGCACAACAGACGACCCGCAGATTCATTTTGGGACACAAGTCTACTTCAACCGCTGCAGAGCTTGTGGGCCTTCGGGAATCGATTCGCCACATCTGCGGAGAACCGCCTCAGGAGTGGTGCATTTTCACCGACTGCAAACCTGCGCTACACATTTTAGGATGCTTCCTACGCCACACAGCCTACGAAGCTCTGGCTCTTGATATCATTAGTCACGTATCATTTGCTGAGGGAAACGGCCACCGTATAGTGTTTCAGTGGATCCCCGGACACTGCGGACTCGATAGAAATGAGACCGCCGACGCTGAAGCAAGGAGCGCCTACAGCAGGGGCCTGCGTACAGCTGTACCGTTCTCTATAGTGGACACAACTTGTCTCCTTTCGGAATTGATGAGGAGGGCGACGGCTAGGTACTGGGCCCTGCCAGACACCCGCCACATCCGCCTTAAACGGCTAGATCCGACGATGACTTTTTCAGTTTCTCGCGGAATACCTCGCCCTATTGCATGCGTTATCCGTAGACTACGTTTAAACGTGGCATTCACGCGCAAATACTTGCACTTAATAGGACAAGCGGGCTCCCCGGAATGTACCACATGTGGCGCGCTAGAGACTATAGAACATGCTTTAGTGGTGTGTCCAGCGTATGCACGTGAAAGACTCATACTCGCATCTGCTCTGAAGCCTATGGACACATCGCTCCTCTCTGAGGATTTGATCCTCTGCGCTTGGCCAGATAGTTTTAGAACTGTAAAGGCAACGCGAGCGCTCTCACGCTTTTTGAGCGACACGGACCTTGTCTCGCGTTTGTGATGTCAGAAAGTGTGCCTTGTTTTTTTTTTAAAGTAGTTTTTCATCTGCCTTCTCCCATCATCATCATCCCTCATCGTGACCTTCTTTTATCTCCTCTTCCCGTCCCCCAGAGCAGAGTAGCAGGCCAGATATCTATTTTTCAGGCCAACCTCTCTGCCTTTTTCTATCAATAAACCCTCCCTCTCTCTCTCCCCACGCCCGTTTTTCTGATCAAGAGCACTGCCTTCCAACAGATGTGCAACACGGAAACGGCTTCCATGTACAAGCTTCCCCAAGAAGCGTCGTGTGCAGGCGGTCTCTTCCATCCTTATAGTGTAGAGGCAGATTTAATCCCGTATAGTTCTCGGTAGAGCGCTCATGTTCCCTGAAACACTCATTCAAACAGCGCCCAGTTTGACTTATGTAAACGTTACCCCATGTGCGAGGAATCTAATGAATAACTCCTTGACATTCTGCGAACTTTCGGGTGTGCTTTGTTTCGTAAATCTGATTTCTCCTTTTCTGCAATATTACGGATCATAAAGCCTGGTAAGGTTACATGAAATAGAAAGATCAACGGAACCTTGCACTACGAAGCTACATTTTACAGTGTGTGCTACTTTATGGAGCCCACCGTAGAAGAGGTGCGTCCAAGGTGACGGATAGAAACGACCTGGAGAGAAAGAAGAACGAACGAAGACAGGAGAGGCGACGGGAGAAAGAAGGAAAAAGGGATGCTGGAGCGAAGAGAGAGATAGGAGAGACAGCGGCGCTCAGCTGCCGCGCCAGGTTCGTACTGGCAGCCGCGAAGTCTATCGATCACGTGAGCCAGTCTGGTTGTTTCTGCGGTTTTTCCTATCCCCGAGCGTATGCAGCTCGGCACCGAAAGTTATGGGCGAGAAGATACTGAGCCATGGTTAGATCTGCACCTGGCTGGGGAAGAAAAGCACTCGCGATAAGATCTAGCAGTGTAATCCATGCTATTTCAATGCAGGCTATCCCAATGAAGGAATGACTGGGTGCTGGCGCGTGTTGTTAAGTTTTGGAGTGAATTTTGGAGAGTCAAGTCGGAGCGATCCATTCAACTCTGGCGCCGGGTGATATCTGGGGAGCGAGCACTTGTTTTCAAAGAGCGTATATTGTGCGCTGGTACCCAGCAGCGCAGGTGCTGGGCACGTGCCGAGAAAGTGTCACGGAGCGAGAACAATTTTAGGGTGACTGGTCACGGAACGTTGCCGGGAGGCAATGTATGCATTAAGCAGTGCACAAAACGAGGACGCTAGTTTTGACGCAATCATAGCAGTCGTTTAGCATAGTACGCACAGCTGTCGTATCGCGCGCCGCCAGCAGGCATGGGCGGTATAGAAGATACGCGTATCTAGATACTATTTTTCGGCACATTTTGTGTATCAGTATTAGGTATCGTTTATGAAAAAATGAAAGTATCGGAGTAGTGGTTTCGAAAACACATTTTTAATTGTCTTTTAACTTCAGTCGATACTGAAAAAAAATATGAACCGATTTACCTTACTTGGCAAATGCAAAGTATGTGCGCTAGAACGTCGCGTTTCATTTCGCTTTCAGTTCCAGATTAGGTTTCAGGGTCAGGGTTCAGGCGAAGAGTGGCTAAATCGGGGATCAGGGACCTTAGTGATCAAGCCCTATAAAATTTTGGGACAACTTAACACAACTTAAGAAGGAACTGTGACCGCGGTCTGCTCGGGCTGGACTGCGTGCGGATAAAAGTTGAAGAAGGCGACGACATACTATCGCGATCGAGAGAAACGTGGATAACGCGGGATCTACACATTCCGCTGTTCGAATTTCGTTTCAGTTCAGTTCAGTTTATTACATTATCGCGCTTTTACTTCGGTGATGGCTGAATTACTCTAGAGTCGTCCGTGATACCTTACAGGGTGACTGTAAAGTCTTTTTGGTACCAGCCAGGTAAAGCACGATGAAATCAAATTCGAAAAGCATAGATTGTAGGCACAGCATTGTTCGCGTCAAACACGAGGGGTAATCGAGGCTGAACTGTTCGTGCTGCAGTGGGCTCGAAGCTCACTCACGGCCTTACCGCGGACATATTATTCTTACGTCTGCAGGTCTAGCCGGCTTCAAACACACAAGCAGACAACGAGTCTTTTCGGGAATGGTAGACTTAGTGCTAGCGCTCTAGAAAAAGATGTGTGCCGCAATTTTTGAGGCTGCTGTGGGTCAGACTTCTTTCCGGTGGCGCTAGCTTAGTTGGTGGAAAACTCAAAAGAGGGATGCAGTAGAATTAGAAGAGACGATTCCAATGTCATTCAGACTTTTTTCTTGTAATGGAACCGTTGTAATGGAAACAGCGTCCCTCCACCCGTATTTCAAGTTGCAGTGGATGCAAACAGAAATGAAGCACTTTCGCTGTTTTAATGTTCAGGAGCTTAGGGAAAATTTCTTGCTAACTTTGGCAAAACGATAAAGGTCAAGCCCACTTCAACACGCGGGTCAGTAGGCTGATCAGCATTGGCAGCGTCTCATTCACCAGGGGAATCATTCCTTACGTTTGTGGAAGCAAGCGCTGCAACAAGCCGTGGTTCTCACGAGCCGCTAGTGAAACTTCTGCTTTTAACGGGCTACTCCGGCTTTTTTTTCTTTTTCCCCGTAATTTGCTGAAACTTCTACGGTACGTTCACCGCAGTTTTATAGTCCTTCGTGCCAAATTTCGCAGTGAGGCGATGTTTGATTGCAGCGCAGACAAATTTTAAAATTCCCTCTTTTCCTAATTCGTGGCCTCAGCCGGATTGATTTCGGCATCCACGACTGTCGGTAACCGCTCTGAGTTTGCTGAAGGACAAAATTTTGATCTTGCCTTTGGTAATTACAGAAAACTGTGACCCAGGCTGTCACTTATAGTGGCCAGTTTATGGCATCAATCCGCACAAAATATATTTTGGGAAGTAACCGCGACTTCAAAAATTCGTCTACACTGACGCCATCATATTGGTAAAAATCCAGTTTTGGTTTAGTGATTTTTGGCGTTTTAAAATACTTCTACTCGGTATATTGAAAAAAAAAGTTATTTCGTACCGTAGAGTTGGGACCCTAATGAATGTGATGTGATTACACATTCGAAATGTTCAAAAAGCCCCTGCGTAGATATTTAACCGCGACTCTAGGATCCTCGAGTCAACGTAGCTATGCTTTACTCTTATGCATTGATTTAAGGCGCATTCATCAAATGCAACACGACAACATGCTCGCCTCCTCCTGAAGAGAACCTTTCTTTCAGTTATAGCACAGCCGCATCGCGAG
Organism: Amblyomma americanum; assembly: GCF_052857255.1. Lineage (NCBI taxonomy): Eukaryota > Metazoa > Arthropoda > Arachnida > Ixodida > Ixodidae > Amblyomma > Amblyomma americanum. The sequence continues at coordinate 64,589,246 of NC_135498.1, read as the reverse complement.
GTTCTTTTGGACCGGCGATTTGAAGAAATGCTGTTATTTAATACCTTTTTTAAAGCTAACTCCTAAAAACAGGGATGAGCAAAAGATATTTTGATGAATGAAAACTTTGAGACTTTTTTTTTCTTTTCATAGGCATTTAAAAACAGAATGTTCAACTTCAAACGTGTGATAAGCACAGTACTGTGTAAAAAACTGTTCGCCTTACCAAGCGCACGGAGCTTCGACCTTCGGACACATGGGGAAGGCAGAAACTCTCAGTTGGCACTGCATTAATGAATGAAAAGCATGAGAAAATTTCTCAAGTTCAATTGTATGTACTAAGGGGCTCACAGATTAGCTCGTGCGAAGGGTATTGCCTTAAAAAAATTGACTTTACTAGGCTACTTAGGGAGGTGAGCGTTTCAATGTTAGCATGGCTTATGTCAATGCTTAAGTTCGAAAGGATCCTGCTCCAGCTGAAAATAAAGATTTTAAAGATTGGAGCTTAAAGAAATTCGTGCAGCCGCATTCGTTCATTTATACCATTTCAAAAAGAGTGAAGTATCCAGAAGTCACATAGAAATTTGTTAAATTAGGTAATCATATTACCAGGTTTATCATCTTTGGTGAATATTTGAGTAATGTTTCAGTGACATCTGCCTTTTGCTTCAGAGAGTTTGCAATATTAAATTTGCAGTTTCGCGCCTTCAACTACTTCATATGTAAATTATAACCCTTCCAGCTTTCATTAAAGATAAAATAAAAATTCACTGTTTCAGCATAACTCAGTGATTACTATTAACGAAAAAACAATTCCGGAATTGTCGGCATATCTGGAACCCTTAGAACTTTCGCCTTATCAAAACGATTTTCCAAACTTCGGTCAACCAGTTAAAAAGTGTTGCTTAAACTGACATGACGCACTAGCCAAACGAAATAACTTCTGTATAACAGAATCACTAAGATATAATTCTTGAAATGACTCCAGCGGTAGCCTAATGTTTTGAGCATGCGCTTCGTAAGCACAAATAGCGTGGGTCCAATGCCCAATACTGCCGATTTTAGACACGGGTGACAAAATAGGCAAAACCGTTCTCATGGTGTTGTGCTCGGCTTCTTTGGGTAAACTGTTTGAAGAATGTGTCTATAATCCCACCTTGTGTGCAAGAAAAACTATTCGTGTCTTGGCGCTGTGTGGCCAAAGCTGCACCTGCACCAATAAAAAGAATCATCATCATTAGAATTCTAACAACATAAAAATATCGTCACAATGCACCGTAAAGCTGTTAGGTTTGCCTCTAATAATTTTGGAGAGACTGGCGTCCCCAAAAACTTGGTAGAAATTAATAAAAACGAAAGGCGAAGCTGTACCAACAATTTAGGTTACAACTGTTTGCTCTCTTAGTGGATATAAACTTGGTCTTGATCCCTCAGTACACTTAGCGACGTTATCTACTAGACAAAGTCGGCATAACTTGTCTTGTTCTTTGACTCCTATATTTGTTAAAAACAGCCGCTTATAGTCGCGAGTAAAAAAATATTAGCACAATGACGCCACCGGTACGGTGAAAATCGCGTAGTGCGGCTGGCGGGGCGCAGTGATTTGCGGACACACCTGGTACCTTTGTAATTTGGCTTGTTCCAAACCGCAGCGCTGAGCGTTGCAATTTACCAGCGTCACTTCACTTGTTTTCACTCACGACTGTACAAGTTTTCTTTTTTTTTCCGGCTCACAATGGAAGGACGGAATCAGACCGCTAAGCCATTGCCCCCTGAAGTCTGACCAGCAAATACTATTTGTGCCTCTCTTGTCCAATTTTTCTTCTTTGTGCGCCTTAACTTGTGCACTCGCCCTGCTTGGGCTAAGGCTACGCAACATTTCAGCGCAAAAGCGCTGCTCCGTAGGATAAACACCGAACAAGATCTTGCGTTGTTTGTACGTTTGCGGTGTTTGTATGCTTGCAGAGTTTGTGGGCTTGTGCTAAGTGAAATAAACAAATAAAAATAAATCAAATAAATTAATATCCGCGACTTGGATTCGAACCCCGGGCTGCGCGAACAGACCAGCTTCGCCGCGGCCGAATACGCCTCGTGTTGTTGTTGCTGTTGTAGTTGCCTCAAAAGCGATGGCACATACCCACGGTGGGAGAATGGCCACGGCTTGGTGCAGTTCCAAACAGGCCTGGAGTTAAACTGCAACTTACTCTAGCTCTGTGCATCCTCTTCCTCATCGACTAATAGCACGGCTTCTAATGTCAAATGAGAGCTAGGTGGTTTTTTTTGCGCGTGTGCAAAATACGAAAAGACCTGTCATGCAGGGCGTTTCTGCTGTGCCAATATTCTGTACGAAGGCTCAGTTATAAATAGGAAGGGTTCCAGATGTCGCAAACGCGTGCCGATTCGAATAAGGCCCGCAGTCATCTCTGAGCGGGTGGTTCGCGGGATCTTCAGGTGATTTTGTGGCACGGATAGGACGGCGAGGTTATGCAATGGCGGGTGCAAGCTGCATGATCCGGATCGTCAAAACCAAGAGAAGCGCTATAGGCTACTTGAAAGAGTTTACAGATTACTGTCGTTGTTTAGTTCAGCGCACACCTGATGCTTTCCAACTTACTCGTAAATAATGGTGGGCAACTTCAAGTGCGTAACCCTGACCAGGGGGCATTGAACAAACTCTATGGAGAATTAGATATTTATTACTGTTTCAAAACGAATTGAAATCAGACCATGTATCTTTTGTATCTCGTCACATACCACAAACAAATTGATGAGAGCATGCTCTGGATCTATTCCTACATTCAAGGCAATCCATATTTTGAGCATGGGAGTCCATTAGCACATGTCCTATTAAGTTCCTATGTTGGCAGATTCGCGTGTAGTGTGCAGGTGCTCGAAATTATTCGGAGACATCGACTACAGCGTCCCTCATTCCCTGTGTCGATTTGGGACGTCCAGACCCATAAACCAAATCATAACATGAATTGAAATATTCCTTTCGGCAGCTCAGATAACGGGCCACTTCGTGGCCATTCTTACTAAAGAAACTAGTAAAAATAACGGCCTGGATCAGAACTATGCGCAATCTATTTTATTGGTGTTATAAGTATTTCGTGGCATCCAGCAATCAACTTCTTTCTTGCGACACGAGGGACAATTTCATTCGTAAAGTTTTGCTTAGGGAGACCAAATGCTTGGATTTTCATCTGTAAAGGGTACAAACTAGGTGATGTCCACATTTCTTATACTGCAACTACGAAATACTATTCTGTTTCACTTTTACTAACGGAATTCACCACTATCGACAGCGCATTTCTGAGATGTCCCATATGTTCTTGAGAGTACACAAGAGGCCGCGATCACGTTCATGTGGATGCTGAGTTCTAAATCACATAGTGCTGGTTGCAGGGCACACCAGCAATAGCAGAAATTTTGTTCCATGAAGATGTAAAGCAATCAAAGGGGCCGAAGGCAAACGTCCAGTCCGTTCCTTTTGCCTATTGCGCTGGCTTCGGTCGCACGGAATGGATGAAGTGGGCGACATGGAACGATCCGCAAACAATGGCAGTGACCTGAAAAAGAGGCGACGGTACAAATATTGAAATATTTTTAATTCTTTGTTTCACTGGGAGAAAGAAGGTTACTTTAAAACAAAATAACTTGAGGTGGACGTATTCATAGTTGTCGCACTTTCCGGCTGTGTTTTCAAATATTTCACAAATCCATGGTACTGGAGCTGAGCTAAATGCAAATCAAGTATTTAAAATGAAAACTTAAGCTCCGCTCTGAGGGCATGGCTCGACCTCAGATTCATAAATCCCTCGTTGTCCTCGTACCACTCCTGGCGCAGTGGTGCAGCGGTTTAGCGATGCGCCACTGTTCTGCGATGGCAGGTGCTGTCACGGGTGGGGCTTGCGCGACCTAGTGTTCCTGTATATGCTCCCGCAGGGAGCAGAGTTGCACGTCTGTTTTCCCTTGCCACTCCGAACGCCATTCGCCGAAATGCGATCACATGATTTTCGTAACGTCAGGTGTTCAACTTCCCGCGGGGAAGCTGACTACACAGGCATAGTGTTGCTGTATATGCTCCCTCAGGAACACTACACAGGGGGACAGCCCCTCCTATCTTGAGCACAGTCTGCTTTGTTATCCGATGGGACGGTATTGTGAAGGCCCCATCTGGCTGAGGGATGTGGCCAGGGGCTCCCCATCTTGAGTGCTGTCTGCTTTGTTATCCGACTGAGGGGGTATTGTGAAGCCCCCACAGGGACGAGGAGAGGTGCCTCTAAACAGCCTGCTCGTGAGGCTCCTGCCACACGAGAAGCAGCTTTCCCGCAGAGCTTGGAACAAAATTGCGGACCTTCGCGCCACTCTGCTCCGTGCGGGAGCATATTCAGGAACACTAGTGCGACCCAGGTGCCTCTTCCCGAGCAACCTCACGCTACCAGTTATTAATTTCTCTGCCACCTGCCACTGTCATCAGTTTGCTCACAATCCGGTGGACAGGCTGTGATGACGCCACAAGGTCGCGTGACCTAGGTGGACCACCTGGGTTGCTCCTCCGGGGATTTTTCCCTCACAACGCCCACCTCGACGACACAGGCGACGCCGCACTATCTGCAGAACGGCAGCCTTAACATAATCACGTTAAAAGACGTAGCTGTATTTGCAAACAAACAGCGGCACGTATATATGACTGGCTTATTTTCCTTTTTTGTTTCGGTTATGTTAAAGTTGAACAAGGGTTGATCCTGACGTGACATAATGGAAGCTGCCATGTGAGCCAAGTAAACCTCTTGAGCCGCGTCATACTTATGAGCTAAAGCTTAGAAGCATGCTTTTTGTGATACCAAAATAATAAGATAAAAGTATATCTAATTCTTGAGAAATGGCAAGTAATCGAAAGTTAAGAAGGCCTACTTGTATACAGCGTCTCCTGCTTCCAACTCTTTATTTAGGCAATTCCTTAGCCTTAGTAACTGTAGGAAATCTGGTCGCGCTGCTACCAACATCAACAGCAGTGTTACGTTCACAGTATCAAAAATTCGAGGACACTAGCGCTCCGCCTTAAAGGTGTCACGCGACGGCGTTTGTGTTCCCTTCAGCGGCCAGAGGTCGTCTTTGCATATCACTTCGCAGAGAGGGAGACTGTCTTTCATGTTACCTTAAATTATTTTGCTTTGATATCTATTTTTATTTACCACAACAAAAGGCCTCCTTTTAACCAAGTCGAATGTACGTTCCTCTGTGGCCTAAGGGTTGCGCACCCGGTGCACGACCCAAGGGCTAGAAGTTAATCTTTGTTCCACCATGTTTCTTTTGGGCGCAATCACATTTCTTTCTGCAAGGTAACTACTTGATGATAGTGGAATGACACCATGATCCTGATTAGTTCTCGGTGCAGCAGTGCGTGCCTCGTAGAACGCTCCTGGAGCAAATGCTTTTTAAGGCGATAGCTGTTATTAATGAAGAAGCCTAGAGGAGGAATGTGCGTTCACTTGGCTACTTCCGGGTAATGGGAAAGGCAGAGACATGAGGAAGGAAGACAAAAATAAATTTTGACAAAGCAATCAAAATCGCAGTAATTACCTAATCGACGGAACGGAAAGTTTAAAGAAGGTAGTTAAAAAAAGGAGCAGAAAGAGGAACTTAGGGGAGTGTTCCGAAACAATTTCGACCGCAAGCGGTTCTTGGCCGTGCATCGACATAGCAAAACTAAACAGAGTCTTTTACATTCGCCTCGATCCAAGCACGACTGCCGCAACCGGGATTATATATCCAGCGCCCTTGTCCTCAGCAGCTGATTGCCATGAAATAGGCTGCCACAACGGCAGAGCGAGTTTAGGCTGTGCATGTATATAGCTCACACGAATGCAACGAAGAAGAACCGCACTTTATGGCGGTTGGCCTCGGCAAATGGGCTTCGCAATGTATATTATTTATATTTAGTGCGAAATATCAGACAAAACGACCCTATTACTTGCATAGTCTTTCCATTGAAGAGCGCTCAGTGATTATAGCGTCGGCAGTGGCCTCTTCATTTTCTTGACACGGCAAGCAACCGGAAATTTTTCCGACCTTGTCTTGGCTACCAAAATTTTAGAGATTCTGTTTATTCTTTTGAATATTGCCCCTTTTATATCGGGTGTCGGCAGATCTCAATAATTCAGCGCTGTTTAATACGATAAATATGCGGTCCGCACCAAACATTCGCATAACCTTACCATATCTCATGGCTGAGTACAATCAGAATTACTGAAGTGAAACCCAGTATGCAAGTAAGAGTACGAGTATTGTGCAAGCATTTGTACTGAGGGTCACACACTAACGGGAGAAGGTCAAGTTCTCGTTGCCACATCGCACATTACCATTATCTTATCTTCCTTTGATAAAGTGCCATAGGATTCTAAAATAATTCGCAATTCAATAAATTTACCTCAACTACCAGAATATTTGGCAGTGCAGTGTCCTTCCTGAGGGGCGCTTCGTGTATATAAGAAAACAGCACTTTGCCAACATGACAAAGTGGACGTCAGTGCAAGGAGAAGGATGTCATGTTGCAGGTTTGGCTAGAAAAAATACTGCGACAAAGTATCCAATTACCTCATCCCGCAGACAAGTTCATTTCAGATTAGGAAGCACGATGGCGCAGTTTTATTCGTCAGGGTCCTTTGTTGGAGGCAAGTAAGAATTGTGGAGGAAATGTTTTTTCTGCCATCTTTACTCTCGACGCTTTACAATATGCTCTCGTTACCCTTGAGAGATCCGGTAACTTAGGAAGGTTGAGGAAAGGCAGAGCGGTACAATTCCATCACATGGGATTAATTCTTTTAACCGTAGTCTATAATCCTCATTCTACAACTGCTGAAATAACTAGATGTGGCATTGGTGAGTGGACACGGGATCACAATAATGCTTCTATGTACTCACGACACCCACCTATAATTGTTCATTAACGATACAAAATGTATGTACAGCACCTCGTTAGAGTCCGCAGAAACTGGGAAAAATGAAAGCCTCGCTAAATTATTTGTCTAGCACGCACAGGCAACGTCCCTGTGTCTCGAAATATTGCGTGCAATTCGAGCTTTCTTTACTGCCTCTGCTGCCTTGAAAATCATTTTTGTCAAAAGCCAGCCATATTCATTCTTGGAGGAAAGATGTGGTCTGCCTAGAGGTGAGGCGAAAAAAGTAATTCGCTTTTATTTTGTTCTGAATAATACTCTTCAGATAGGACACAAGAGCTTAGAATGAGGACCCATGGTTATGAAACTAGGGTTGAAGTATTCCTGCGTGCCGAACGTTTCTCGCTCACCTTAGTAGTGTTACTATATAGTAATTCTTTAGGGATATTAACTTTTGCTATATTAAAGCATCGTCAAACAAGCCAAGGCAATTTGAAGTCCCCATACCCTCTGAACACGTGAAATGTGCATAAAATATAACTCACTCCGTCAGTGAAGGACTCATTTCGGACACTGCCCACACCGCCGAACATGTAGCAGGAGGCAGCTACAAGATGGAATACGCTGTACTGAAATGAACAACGAAAACAATATTAGTGATAATGCTTAATAATTGTGTACGGCCGTAAATTATGCAGTTTACATGACGCCGGGACTTAAATGCAAAAGCAGTTTGAGATATTCTTTTTTTTACCGCTAAAATGATAGTAGGGCAAAGGGCAAAAAATTACATGTTGCATATGGCTTAAGGAACCTTCCGTAAAGATGTCAGAAGGCTATGGAAGCGATTGTTTCTAAAAATGCAAAGGCTTCTTATAGGCACTTCTCACGTGTGACGTCAATGTTTCGCCTCAGCACGGCCTCCCGCAAAGGAGTTCAACCCGTTGCTGTTTCATTTCTTGAGCAGCAGATGCAGATTGTGCCAACGTCTTACAACTAAAGCTTATATTGCCTTGTTTTCCAAGACCGTAGCGTCATCTATCGTCCTCGGAGTGAAGCAGCTCGAGAAGGTCAGGGGAAAAATGCATGCGGTCATTGAAGGAACAACAGGCCCTGGCCACTAGTCGCCGACCGGCGCCTGCGTGCCAATAAGGCAGAAATTATCGCTTTTAGGAAATGGCAGGCACAGTAATCGAACCCCACCTTTAGGTGGACACCTCGACCGCCATGCTTCTAGAGGAGAGGGCGAAGAAAGAAACAGGAAAAAAAGTGGAGTACTCGAAGGCTCCTCAATAAATGCGACCACCTGAGGATCCTTAACATGCGCTAAAATCACACAATACACGGGTGACTTTCTCGGTTCATAAAAATATGGTTCTGAGGAAAGGGGAGGGAGGAGTAACTTTCTCACTTCTCGATGGACACCTGAGCCGTGCAGTGGAGTAGCGGCGAATGAGGGAATGAAAAAAAAATAAGGAAAGAGGCACCATGTAGAAGGACTCCAGGATAACCTCAAACACCTGGGGACCTTTACTATGTGCTAACATCACACAGCACACGGGTACGTTTTCCTCTTCGCCTCCATCAAAACACGGCCGCTGCGGCCACGGTTGAAACCAGCTGCTCTGGCTCTGTAGCCAAGCGCGCTAACCACTGTGCTACCGCGACGGGTGATAACTGAAAAAGCTAATTTGCATACTCAGGGCTCTCTCTGACGTTTCTAGATGAGGCTGAGGTTTAACCCGGCTATTCTCGCTGAGTAGACGAGCACGCTATCTTAAAGTGTCCCCGAATCGGATGATGCGCGAAAAAGCTCATTTCCATACCCTGTACTCTTTCGGACATGTCTAACTGAGGCTTAATGCTTGCTTATTATATATTCCACCAATAGTCGGTGTTTGTAAGCTAAACAGTGGGAAAGCGGTGCTTTTAGCGTGGTCCACGCTCAAGCTCACTCCGCTGTATTGCTAACGTTCTAGATATTTCAATTGCTGTGCGAAATGAAGAAACAAACGCAGGGTAACAGCTTGACGTCGGTGGTGCAAACGCTATCTTGAATAGGGTGTTCCTTGCTAGCGGAGCCTTGTTTTATGCGCGAGTAGGACTTGTTATCTGTTTTGTAGATATTGCTCACTAGCGCAATAGCCGGATCAACGCACATGAGAGACACTGCACACTTTACTAGCGATCACAAGAGACATGTCTGAGCACACAAAGCATCATTTGTTTCGGGATGTTCAGTAAAGTGCAAAACGTGTTGCATGTGTGATGTACAGTCAACTTGGTCTAACTACAGGGTTGTTATCAGCCAGACCAAACTTCGACCTTCCAAATTATACACTTCAGGCACCCCCGCTCCCTACTAGCCATCGCTTTCGTGACCGGCAAAGCAGCTCCGGAAGCCATGGCACGAATAAAAGCACCATGACAGGAAAGGGAGTGAACAAGTGCACAGCAGTCCTCACCGAATACCCCAAATTGCGCCACTTGGCTTCCTTAAAATTTCGTCCCCCTAATGTAATGTCTAGAATGGCCTCCAAAGCAAACCCTTATCCTCCTACATGAGCAGTGCAGTTAAAAAAGTGCGCTTCTACAATGTTCCGCCCAAGCGTCGCATTAAGATAGGTTCTCTCAAAGTCGCCGTATCACATGGTGTTACAATGATTACATGCGATAGTAGACCTGTATAAGCGGGAACTCACGTAAAGAAGCCTGGGAAGCATGAGGGCCGTGGGCACGCTGAGCGAGGAAGACATCAAGAAGACGCCGCCGTTGGAGGTGATGGCGCAGGAACAGGTGTAGAGGAACTCTTCACTCCACGTCGAGGCACCGAAGGTCCCGTACATTGTCCAAAGAGCAGAGCCAATGACCTGCAAAAGAAACATTAAGGTATGCAACCATAGTTTCATGAGAAAGAGCACCCGGGTGAACACAACAAAGTGCTCACGGCAGCGGCAGTGGGGTCACGTAGCCTATGTAAACGCTGCAGCATTTCATGTGAGCGCATGATGAATGCAGGATTAACGTGAAATAAAACCCGTTAGGTTTTGTGCAGTGGGAATTTATTTCTTTACAAAATATTTCAGAGAGGAGCAGATAGAAAATATTGAGAAACGAGGAGAATGAATTTTCTTCAGAAAAGCGTAGTGTCAATCACATGAGACCAGTGCATGATACGCTCATTTACAGCCCCAAGAACAAAAGCGATAGAACAGTAATCGGCGACAAAAATTTTTCAGGTATTGTCCAACAGCAAGAGACTTTATTAGCCAAACATTCTTGTATTTTTTCTTTTGGGGGTGAGAAGGGGTTGTTTTCTGCATGTGCGCGTTATAAGCGCGTCTTCAGTTACTGCATGGCAGCGAAATAAACAATGTTATTATTAATATATTTAGGTTTGTTTGCATTTATTTTTCTCAGAATAGCAGTGCGGCTATTTGGACCGTTTGACGCGCACTTTAACGAAGACGGAAAAACGAGAAAGCTGGATTTCGAAAGACCAATGTCAAATTCGGGACAAATGTAACCGAGTCCCCATTCATGTTCCGAACAGTGCCGCACAGCATGTAGGCGTCACGTGACGCAGTCCAAGCGTAGAAACTGGCGACTGCCGTGGGCAGTTTCTTTCTATGAAACAGATTAACACAGCGCAACAGAACGAGGACAAGATCGGAGAAACACGAAACACAGGACGGGCGCTGTCCTGCGTTCCGTGTTCCTTCTATCTTGTCCTCGTTCTGTTTAGCTGTGTTAATCTGTTTTGTAGAAAGTATGAACGAACTAGACCACACCAGAGTCATCTTAGAACGCAGTTTCTTTTTTTCTTCATTCAGCCTCTTTCTTTATCCGTTTCCTTACGGCGCTGTTTGGATGTCCACCGTGATATGAGGTAGTTACTGCGCCATTTCCTTTCCCCATAAACTAATTTCAATTGCACGCGTAGACACAGGAGAGTTGCATTATGTGTGAGAGCAAAGATTGAAACAAGAAACGCGCGTCAAAACGACAGCGTCCGCCGAAGCAACGACGACGACATTAGCAAGAGGAACCTCCTGTGGCGAAGAGCCCTCGCCACAGTCGGCGAGGGCCCCTAAATCCTGGCCTCGAAGGACAAGGAACCCACCTTGTACGTCTGTATTCACACAAAGAGTGCATCACCAGGTGGCGCCATGCAGTGCGGCACGGTTCGCAACTTGGCGTGGGGGTCAGTTACTTTGGTCTCGAATAGTACATGAGTCTTCCGCTGCTCGTGACATCGTGCGCCTGTTTCAACACCATGAGTGCATCTTTAAGTGGCGCCTGCATTCAGAGCTGTTGCGGAACTTGCGAAACTTGGCCGCTGGCCGTTCTACGAAAGCCAGCAGCAATGCGAAGCTCTGTCGAGGACAGCGCAGGAGGTACAATGCTGGCAGCACTGCACCAGGCACCTTATCAGAGCGATGTAATCGCGGCACATTCAGGCGCGTGGAGCGTGTTGTCACGTGGTATTTTTAACAATTTCTCAGGCTTTAACTTCTGACGAATAAAACGGGCTACGCGACCGTTACCTTAACGAAAGGACCTGGGTCGGACAGTTTTGATGGCGCTCGGCACTTTTCCTCCTTACGCCTGAGTGTTTAAAGTGATATTCAAAGAGGTAAATACATATTGTTAGCTACTTAACAGTACGTGGAACAAAAAATACTGTTGGGGACATTACATTAGAACATTCATTTGATTTCAATTAGGAAGAACTGACCGGAGCGGTGGCCGAGTGGTTGAGCATCCGCCTCGCTTGAGGGAGGTGCGGGGTTCGATCCCCAGTGCCGCCGGGTACCCATCGGTAATACAATAAGCACAAGCTTCCCCTGTTCTGGTGCTCGGCTTATTTAGGGTGAAATGATTGGAAAATGGGTCCCTGACCCCACCTTGTGAAGTCGAAAATACCTTGTGCATGGCGCTCTTTGGCCATAGACGCCCTTGCGCCATAAAAATCCATAGTTATCGTCATCAATTAGGAAGAACCATGTTTTCTTTAAAATTCTCATCCATTTTACCTGGGACAACCTATGCCGGATGTTCGCCTAAGATGTTCTGAAACGTTTATAAAGACAAGCTTTTTCAGTTAAAAAAGCGCTTTTGTCGGCATAGCGTTCTCATTGATGAAGCGAACAGAATACAGCTCAGACGTGCTTACTGGTAGGCTGGTCAACAAATACTGAATAAATGACTTTTCGACTAGTACCGCTAGTCTCCTCATTCATTAGGAGGCGAGAAGCTCACCGTGAGTCATATGCCCACCGATTTTTAGAATTTCGAAAACACAGTTACCCTCAGCGCTGTGGCGTAACATATTTTGGCTATTTCTACGAGTTACTTGTACTGGAAGAGTTGATATGCCTGCAGGCTTCTCGAAATCACATGTTTTTTGATGCGATGTATGCAGAATTCCATGAAGAACATCGAAGATGGTAACTGAGGTTTCGAATTTCTAAGAACCGACTTAGATATTATATACATTGGGCCACACGCCTTCAAAAAATAAGGAGACCTAGAATTTGAAACGGCAACTTTGAATGTTCGCTATACCAGCCTGCTAGTTACCACCACTAAGCTGGATTGTGATGCGCTACACCGCTGACAGTGTTATACCAAAGAAACCACTCTTCTTACTGAAAATGCCAAATCTTAAAAAGGTGAGAACATATAAGATGAAATAACCGGTACACAACAATCAGAATGTCATCAACCAGCGATGAGGGTAGGGCTTCACATGAGTGAAGCGTGGCACGGGTGGCCACTTATCGGCATACTGCAACAAACCCGTTCACGCTGGCACACTGCTTTTTTATTAATGCAAGATCCTGAAGCATCAGTATGAACATAAAGCACTTCAGGTTACGATGCATTATAGATTATTCAGAAAGGTGTTTGATGTGTAACCACTCCGCCCTTCTCACTGCGCCCAAAATAGATCGTCTAGCTCTTAGAGTGATAGTACCTTTTCGATTTCTTTCTTCTTATTTTTTTGTATGTCTCTACACGTCATCTGTATTTTTTCAGACATTATGCAGAGTCTAATTATGGCTGATCACGTCGGCTGCCACTAAATCACTTGCTCAGTAAGCGTGCGCGTGCATGTGTCTTCCGCTGTCCGGATATCGAGGAATGCTACGTGTTCGTGATATCTTGCAGCTTCGTCTTCTATCATATCTTTATTACGAAGTCGCGAAAAGTAACGTAAGCAGTCCTAAAACGTCCTTCGAGATACAGTGAGTGCTCAGTGTTACGTGGCAACTGTAACGTAACAAAACGCAAAGCGAGTCAATCTACCTATAGTCGGGCGCACTCACCACTTCCACAAAGTTGAGCCACCCGTCTGGGCTCTTGAGGTACTCTCGGATATATAAGGCACACATGGCTCCCAGAGGTTAGCTCCCCTCTGAATTTACTCGGGTGAAGCGCTGGGCAGTTGCCGCCGGATCCTTCTGTAGAGAAGAGCCAGCGTCATTATTTGCAAGTAGCAGAGGGTTGCTTGTTTTTTGTATATCAGATCAAGCGAGCCTCACTAATACATTTTCTTCTTGTGCTGAGGATATTAGCTTTAAATGTTAAGAAAAATTGCTCTAAAATCTTGAGGTAAAAACCACTTCTTTCGATCTTTCATTTATGGCTAGTGAGATCATTCTAGAACACAAAGGAAAACACACAGTTTTAACTTTTTCTTGTCTTTTGGGCACTTAATGTGAGTAGGTGTTTGCCTAACATTATTGTTCTCACGTTGTTGCAAACATGACACTGTGCATTCTTTAGTAATTCCGAATTTGCGGTGATCCCGACTGAAATTACCGCTGGTTTGAGGTGACAAAAAATAACCGAAATGCGACTTAGGTGATAGACTGACATCAGGCAGTGTAGTGTTGGATATGTAAGGGGTGTAGAATTGAGAAGGAAATGTTTATGAATTAGGTACCTGTAGCGCCTGCTTGTGACGCTCTCAGCAGGCAGATTGGAAGCAGTTTACTTCACGTCGACAGAAACCGACTGCATCACTCCATTTAAATTCCAAAGTCTTGTTAAGAATCCAATACACTGGAACAGCTGTACGCTTAGACGTGCACAGGTTAGCCTCAATGTACCGACGATGATTGCTTGAGCTGTCGTTTATTGAGAAATGGAGCCGGAATACATGCATACGTCCTAACTTTATCTCCGCCTACTATGGCACAGACAGATATCTGTATGTAGCACGTTCTGTGTTAGAACCGTTGATTCTTCTCATAACTATGAAATGTACGAAATATCCTTAAAATGAATCGTGGGTACACCAATGTTATTGCATTTCGCTAGAATGAAATCATAGGACAGTATTTTTAAACGAATCAGCGCCTAGTTAGGACGATTGTCTTGTATTGAATGCTGAGGCAGCGCAAAACAAGCCCAAAATTAACTATTGTCTAAGATATTCATACGCTCTTACCCTTCCGTATCTCGGGTGCTGCTTTCCGATAAACCTAATCGTTGACAACTAACTGCAACAGCGTCTGGCAGCGAAGAGCCCGTGTATTTCGAACCGAAACTTAATTTACGGTGCTTATAGTTTCGTGTGCCTATATAGCCTTCTCAGCTTATGCGAAAGCATTTGGCTCAATCGAAAGATTAACGCTGAAGCAGGCATTATGAAATCAGGGTGAAAAAAGGCAAAAATGTAAAGGCACTAGAAAATACCTATACCGGTTGCCCAGAAATCATAGTCCTTCACAAGCAGAGCGATAAATATCAGTCATGAAGGGTGCCGGTCAAGGAGACATGATGGCTTTGGTACCATTAACCGCGTGCTTGCAGGCGGTATTGAGAGAACTTGGTAGAGAAAAGTTGGTTATGAAATATAATGCGAATACCTTGGGAATCTCTGATTCGCTGATTAAATTATCTTGCTATGCAACTGAGGGTTCGAATTGCTAAGCATGATCGAAGGCCTAGGGAGCCAAAGCAAAACGGTGGGTCTAAATTTGTATGTAAAAATATAAAATCATGTCCATGCACTATCGGCAGGCAACAACTTTTCACAAACAACAGCGAAGCATTGGAATCGGTAAAAGAATACACCTGGCTCAGAATGATCGAGACCGGAGATCTTCACCATGAGAGTTAAATAACAAGAAGAGAAGAAGAATGGAATGAACCGAATTTGGCTGGAAATCTCGGGGACGAATAATAGTTTAACAGTGTTCTCCAAGAGAGAAGTACGAAACAGCTGGATGTTGCCTGCCCTATATGGGGCAGAAACGTGGAGATAACTAAAAGCGTGAGCGGAGTGAGTAGCTGAAAGGGAAATGCTAGGCGTAACGTTAAGAGACAGGAAGAGAGCTGAATGGGGCAATGAACAAATGAAAAGTAACGGTTGAAATAAAGCTAGAGGTTGGGAAAGAGAAAGACATGAGAAGGGAGGGTAATCGATGGTTCGATAAGGCAACTCAGGGGATTCCAGCTAATGACAAACGCAGCAAGGAGCGTCAAAGTCATGTGGGTGGGTGAAATAAGGAGCCTATCAATATAAGTTGGCAGCCTTTTACAGATTACAGAGGTAATGGGAGGGATATGTGTGAGGTTTTGACTTGCACTGGACGTAATTAAGTACATATGGATTATGCTGGTGCCATTCTGGTTATCAATAATGAAAAGAACACTGGACGCCTTATGTACAAAAAAGTTAAGTTAGACTCACAAGTAGCAATGTATCTGGGAGTTCTAGCACTTTTCGTTAAGAATAGTAAGTACTCACTGGGGCTCATACAAACTGCAACCGAACAAAGTAATTACAGTAATACGTTTCAGTGAAGTGCTGTGTTCTTCTTATGCGTGCCCTACCCTACTCTAATCGTCTTTGCATTGCTCTTTCTCATTTTCAGTGATAAGTGGAGACGTTTGGGCAGCTTAACAAGATGTCTGAGTTTCCTTCAAATATGCGAAACGCTGAATGACACGGACGCCTTTCTCGGTGGTGGAACACGTGCTATATTACATGTGCTGTACGTACTTGTTGTGTAACGAAGTGAAAATGCTGCACACACAAAGAGTAAGTGCATGAGAGCCTATTATGCAGGGCACGGCTTTTCTTGTTCTGTAACAGCCTACGATGAGAAATTGTCAAAATTTATCGCAGTTTCTGCTTTATTGCAGGAAGCCGGGTATTGGAGTTGTTAGGTTACATGATACCCTGGAAACTAAAGCTTTCGCCATAAACGCTAAGGTGCAACAATTTTAACATACATAATATGAAATGAAACGCGATGAGCTATGCACAGGGCCTATGTGCGGTTTCAGTGGTGTAGTTCAAAACTTCCTGACCGGCCAAAGTAGAAGCCTGGGCGAATGGGTGGGTACTCATTCTAAAACAGCGCAAATAAGACAAGGACGAAGGATGGGTTGTATGTTTTCTTCGTCCTTGTTTGCGCTGTTTTAGAACGAATCCCTGACCGGCGTCAGTCTACCAGTAATACAGAGCTCGAACAATAGAAAATAACAGCAGCAACACAGCAACATGGCATTTAGATATTGAAATAATGAAGTGAAACTGAATTACGCCCCATTTTTATACCCTTTAAACACATTCTAAAATCAGCTCAAACAAGACAAGGGCGGCGGAAGGAAACGACAACACGAGAGCTGTGTTGTCCTTTTGTTGTCGTTTCCTACTGTCGTCCTTTTCTTGTTTGCGCTGTTTTTAGAATGAGTACATACCAACTCGTCCAGGCTTCTACTTTGACCATTTAAACGTGTGTGTAATTTGGTGTAAAAAACCTTGAATGCTATAAGTAGTAGCTTTGCTTGGAGTATAGGGCTTTTTGTTATTTTCCTTTCACGGTTCACATGCGCTGTTAGTGCAATACTCAGAAAATTCCGTGCGATCACGCGGAAATATTGTTAATTCAGGCTTGACTATCTAACTTCTTTGAGCTGTGCATGCCGCTTTAATGCCATTACACTTTGAATGGTTCTGTTGAGAGTTCTGACTGCATATTATATGACGCAACTATTTGCGCAGAGCGTCACACTCTTTGGCAAATTCCACGAAGAACGACATGACTGTTCTTTAGTGTTTGGCAAATATGTGGACAAATAATTACTGTGATTCATTAAGAGAGATTAAGGAAACGGCCACGGAGTATATATGAACTATATGTGCTGTCGAGATCGACCACAGTACGGTGCAGGATAAACCACATGAAAACTGAGTTCTAACAAACACTACGTGCGAAAATAAAGCTTAGTTTTGTGAAGTCTACGGCAAATAAATGTAATTATTGCGCTTACCTTTGTCCTTCTCCTTTTCTTCTTCTTAGTAAGCATGGGGTGTTTCTGCTTCTTTCTCTTCTGTTAATTAGCACACATTTATTGTGGGACACTCGAAAAACATGTATAAGGATATGGTTCTTTGCCGCAATTTTTTTACAATGCAACACAAATACCATATTTCGATAATAAACTAACAATGTGTTCAATTTTCAGACAAAAATAAGAAGCACACAACCAAGTGCACTAGAATACGCTACCCCAGTAAAACAACATGGTATTTTTTGTCTCTTTCATTGCAATTATCATTAATTGCATTATCTGCGGGGCAATGGTGCTCAGCGTGAGTTTGCAAGTTTGAATATCAGCCGCGATGGATGTATTTCGACCAAACCTAAACGCAAAAGCATCCGTTTTCTGTGCAATGCTAGCGCTCGTTCAAGAATGCCAAGTGTGCGAAATCAGTAATGGGTGTCAGGGGACTTTCACTAAGGCTTCTCTCAGAGCCCATGCGTAATTTCGGCACATAGAACTCCAGATACCGTGCATTTAAAGCTTTTCATATAATTAGCACGGTCCGCGTGGTCAATCAAAATATAGAGAAAGAAATAAGTGGGGAGGTGGTGGCGGCAAGAACTTTTATTATGTCAGAGGTGTTTGGAACACGCAGGCCCCTGGGCCCCCGCACGACTCCACTGCACTCAAACGTTCCTGTTCGTGCTGGCCATGACGTCGGCAGCCAGGTCCGTGGCGGTCTTCTGCCGGACCGGGTCCTCAGAGCGTATGCTGGGTCTCCCACTACTCCCAGCTGGTGAGGCGCTCCAGGCCCCGCGGTAGAGGATCTGCCGGGCATTGGAATAGATTGTGGGTGAGGGTGGGGTGGTGCAGAGGGTGCAAGGGGGGTGAAAATTGACACCGAAAGGCAGGCCTAGAAAGACTTGAATTTGCTGTTACTTAGCATTGTACTAGAAAATCCTTATTTCCTCGACCTAAGCACGAAAAAGGGCTTGTGTGATTCTGTTTAGTTACAAGACTTCAATAACGCTGCTTTCTTTGGATAAGCAGGCAAAAGCGATCACGCCGGCTTTTCGCGTCATAAGAATTGCGGCGAAGAATTCAACCCCAAAAACAAAAGCCTAGTGTTTACTTACATGATTAGCAATTTGGAGAGGGACACCGACAGAGATTGGCTTTTTTACACCAAAACGGAATAAAAATTATTCCTGCGCAGACAGAAATTTTAGAGGAACGATGTAAATATTTATTACTTCTTTCAGGGAATTGGTACAACGTGCAAAAGAAATACTTTTCATTCCCGCCGAGAGGTTCTAAAGGTAGCCCCAGGGAATTAATTTACAACCAATCAGTGCTTTTCGCGGAATCTATGGGACTTTAGTTTACCCATTACGTACACAGGAAGTTATATTTTGTGTCCGGTACTGCCACTAGAACTTTTATATAACCTTCTGCAGTTTTGCAGCCTTTTAGGAAGAGCCTAGGTGATACCCTGGAAAAGTTTTATTGCAGTGCACATCGTGCATTATACATTATACAGTAACTGCAGTAAACTTCAGCATATTTGTGACGCTTAGAGAGATGGGGATGTAGGAAGAGTAAAGTCAGGCTGGAGATTTCACCTGATGACTCAGGTCGCTACTCTGGGCAAGACAAGACTAAAGTGAAGCCCTAAATCGAGAAATTTAAATATACAATAAGTCAGGTTATACAAAAAACCAGAATACAGAAACAACACTCAGTTGGTGGTCTGCATTTAATAAATAAATATTCCTGCTTAATAGGTGGAGATTTATCTATCGCAGATGTGTTCATAGTGAATCGAGGGCAAAAGCACCCCTAGTTAGTGGCTCGTTCGCTAGAACTTGAAGATTCTTGCTGTGGTGCCGATGAGATCGAGAATAGTGATTTCTCATTTGTCCTGCCAATACCAGGTTGGTAATAAAGCGGCAGCATTACGCTTCCTTCGACTGTCCGCATATTTTTCTGTTCGTTGCTTGTTTCAAATGTCGATCTTTGAAGAAGACGAAACACTTGATCAAATTGATATCTTAATTAAGGGTAATTAAACAAGCCATATTTGCAATAGTATATTTTTAACTCCAAGAAAAGGAGGCCCTCGGTCAAAATAGAAATCTGAATTAGAAGGAGTGGGGTAGGCAAAATTTCCGAAAACTCGGTTTTTTGGGTTTGTGTAGTTTAAAATTCATATTCTTTCCTGAACATAATGCAGTGTTTGATTTACACATATGCGAAATATTTATTTAGAAATCAACATTTTTCAAAACCTAGGCGGCAGCAAGCCACGCTCCCTTTGACATCTCCTAGGCTGTGTGCGTATCCTAAACTAAAACAGATTTTTTTTCAAAGCCCATTTTGTCCACGTTTAGCAGGATGGCTGTCACTCATCTTGCAACAGCGAAAAGCTAGCTAGCATATCTTAAGTTGCCAAAGACTGAAAAAAGAAAAAGGAAACAAGCAACCCGATGGAGAAGTTATCTCTGGCAGGGAACGCTTGACTGGTACAGTGATCGTCAAACTTCAGACATATATTGTGGCTTGGCCATTAGGAGACACGTTGGTTGGGAGCTTGAACGAAATGCGGAAGGTCGTATGGGGCACCTAATTACATATGGCGTGCACTGATGACCATCCTTCCTATGACCTTTCTCCAAAGGGTCCTGACACGTGGTGCCGATTCAACAAGTGTGAGATGAATGGCTATCCTTACTTCCTCAAGGATTCGCTCCCGGCAGCGGTCTTTGAGGCTGTGAAGCCGGTGATTCAGCAACTCTCAAAAGCTGAACTCCTCCAGAATGCCTCTATGGAGAGACTCAGAACGCGAATAAGGCGTTCAACAATGGTGCATAGGAGTGAGCTCTGAATAATGTCTTCATTGGCCTCATGACACAGAAAATAGCGACCATGGGTGCTGTGCTAAGTTTTAATGACGGCAGCGTTGCTCGAGCCGACATTTTGAGATCCTTCGGAATTTCTCCAGGACGGTTCACTGTCCAGTGGCGGCGCGAAGCTGACCGGCGGTGACCGCAATTTGAAGAGAGGGCTATAGGACTAATCACTAAGGAGGCCCGGAAAGCAAGGCAGCTAACACAGAAAAGAAGTGTTGATGATGAAGGAGACTACCAGGCTGGTGGCTATTGAATAAATGCGTCAGCCTTTATTTCTAGAGAAGTATGTTGTAATAAAGTTCTTTCTTCCACTTCAAAGTCAGTTATCTCAAAAACATCAGTTTGCTGCATTTTGATCCTTTCTTTTTCAGAAACTTCAAGAGCTAGGGAGATAATATTTTCATATTATTGAGAAAACATTACAGAGAGTGTACTGAGATGAGATTATGAATAAAATTGCAGAGAATATTCATTTACAGGCTACTTACTGCAGACTTTGGCTTTAAAATTTGGTTGGTTCAGTAAAAAAAGGAAATCGAACACCAAATTTTTACAAAACCATAATCCTTATTCAGTAACACTATCTGAAATAGCTGATTACAATGCTGCCAAGAATATTGCTCTAATCCCAGGAGGTAATTTGAAAAAGAATCACAAACATAGCCTAAAATGCATGGAAATAATAAGACCTACCCTGCCCCCTTAAGTGGAAGCGGATCCTAAACTTGACAAGTATTTTTTTTGCTACCATGAGATAAAAAAGGGGTTCAGGATGGGAGTAAAATGGAGTCATGTTACGGACATGCTCCCTCAATTGGCGATGGGTATACCATCAGGAGATGAAGCGTTTTTATTTCTCTGTGAAGCAATGTCTACAGCATGAAAATTTCATCGATACGTGTCCGTTTGAAGCCACCATTTCATTAGATCTGTGTTTATTGTATGGCCCGGGCATTGTTCGGCACCTATAGGTGCCCCAAAACTTAATCAACTTACAAGTCGACGATCTCCAGTCTTGTTCGAACAGTAAGACCGGTCACCTGGGTGCATGGACAATATGAAATTACGACAGCTCTTCAGGATCAGCGCATCGGCCCAAATGTAGAACGAGAAGCACGAGGATAACCTGACATGAGATGCGTTGAAGAGAAAGCGCCTGAAGGCGTTCACGTACTGTGTGCTGAAGGATGGATTGGTGCTGCTCCTCTAGGCAAGCATGCATCATTCTAAATATCTAGAGTGTTCGTGTAAGAAATGATGTACTTTTCCTATGCCAGGACCTCAGCATCACCAAAGAGCATGCCAGCTTCATTTACAAGGCTTATGGCAACTATTCTTCACAGGCCTCGTACGCAACCCAACAAAAACTGTCTTCGCGTTCCCAGTGATGCGTTGATAATTGGGCAACGCCTTGAACGCTAGGGTCCAAAGATACCACTAGCAGCTGCTTGTTCAATTCGCCCTGATTCGGCATTTGCCAGGCATGAAAATTTGTGCAAGATCAACCCCGAATTTTTTTGCTAATAATCCCCTTCAGGCGCATATTAAATCTGCTGAGAGGAAAATCTTTTTCTGCATAAATGACGATCAGCAGACTAAGCTGAAGTGATGTGCAAAAAATTGCACAAAAATATACATATTTAAGCATATTTTATTCGTGTCCACCTTTGTGGACATAGCGCCTTAAAGCTGATACATAAGCGTAAAGGCTACTACATTTGCTTGCCTTTTCTAACTGATCGTTTGACATGAATAAATGTTTAGCTGTGAGAATGTACGATTCAGGAAATTATTCTGTAGTTCATGACTTATAAAAGCGATAAAAGCAGTCATTCTGTGACGACAGGCAGAGGAAAGTTCGGTATTTCGAGAACCAAACATGGCTTTTAGATGGAGAGCCTTCACGTCGGCACCGTTGTGTACTTAACGTGTTCAGAATTAGGGGCCAATGGTTGCTTCCATCATAAGTAATGCATCAAGTCCGGCTGCCTCGATGGGTCTCGAATGATCTGAGCACAGGTGGAAAGGGAGAGAGAGAGCATCTTGTGGCCTGTTTTGCACATTGTTTTTGCAAAACTGAGA
This sequence comes from Amblyomma americanum, assembly GCF_052857255.1. NCBI lineage: Eukaryota > Metazoa > Arthropoda > Arachnida > Ixodida > Ixodidae > Amblyomma > Amblyomma americanum. The sequence goes on along the minus strand of NC_135498.1, from coordinate 64,567,084 downwards.
AATTTTTTTTCAAAGCAGTTGTTTGCTGAATTTATGTCGGAGACCTAAAACAATCTTTCCCCTCTACCTATGTGCTGATTGTTGTTTTGTAGCATTGGAGTTGAGCGGCCAGCTCTGAACTGACCATGGTGTGAGGAACGGGTTCACCTTTTTCATCCCCCCTTGTGTAGTGCTGCCAATTTGTATTTTTCTTGTCTCGGGTTTCATACAAAATGTAAAGACTCTTGCTAAAAACCGCCCTGAAATTTTCTAAACGAAAGAGAAAAAATGTTGTGACCGCCCCAGAAAAGGTTGCTTCCTTCGGATTCGTGCATTCTACAATCTAGCACAGGTGGTCTCTGATCCTTTTTGCATATTGGTAGGGGGCCTTAGACCCTCCTAGACTTTCCTGACTTTAAGCACTGGTCATAGCGCGCAGAATTTGTCGGCAGCGGTTCAGCTAATTGGCGGTTCTTTGCGACTCCTTCATTGTTCGGTCGGCCGCACTTTGGAGGTACTTCTCCACCGGCTATTTCATGAAGCACGCTTCAGCACTGGAGTGATACAGCGTTCTCTTTGTACAAGCATAGTTTTCATCGCCCGTAGGCAGTAAGCTCATTTCGTTCCATACGTCCATAAGAAAATGGCGCGTTGTGGAGAGAAAACGCGACTTTGATATTTTCGGCATTAAGGCGCCATGTCCACATATGTGGACGCGCCACTCTTAAAGTCCACCGTAGCACTTTCTCTTCGTCTATGACGATGAGAATTGGTGTGCCGTTTCTCCACTAACCTATCGACATATTCCAGGCCGTAAATTCTATCATTCACGAGTATTTGTAAAGATAGAATGTAAAAAGGAAACCTATATACTCGTCCCGCCAAAAAACGACATGATGCGCATAATTTTTTTTTACCAGCGCATTTCGCTGTAGCTGCAAGAAATGGCGCCTCAGACTTGACAAAAAGGGTCAAAATGCTAAAAGCGCGGTATTCAAAGGTGGAAATTCGCCTTGCGTACGAAAATATGAGGAGGCTTAGGTCATGTCCACATATGTGGACCCAGCGCCTGAAGGGGATAACTGCGACATATATTGCACATCTTCCCCGACCACGCAGTCAAAAACGACGAGGTTGTGAGGTTTGCACATCAGAGAAAGACGCACCTAGAAATTCCCATTACAAAGTTGGGCCTCACATCGTCGGTCCCGCTTCTCCTCTCCTTCGGTGCGAGCGCCAGGGGTTTTGCATTGCATCAAGATTGCGAATACCTCCAGAATTACATAACAGCTACCGGCAGGTTCGCTTGCTAATTGTATGCAAAATTTCCGCATTTAAAAGATCGTTTAGTAATTTTTTGTGAAACTAAATTTATTGACCCAGGGCATCAATGATGGGTGAAGGTGTGATGAATTATGTAGTAGAGAATAAATGAATGGAAAAAGTTTAGCTGATTTGATGAAGTCCAGTAGAGAACGATGGTACGGTCCCCTCGATCAGGCAGTGTATGAAGCAGGGTTGCTTGGTGAAAGACCTGCTATCATCAGGTGCCGAATTTTTGTAGGCTTGAGAGCTGGGCAGTCCCACAGTAAGTGATCAATGTCGGCCTCAATGTCCTCGTGTTTACATATCAGACACACTGGCCGAGGAAACAGTTCTCGGTACTGAGGCCACTTCCGAGTGATGGCTGGTATTTAGTAATTTTCATGTATACAATTTTCTGATCTTCTCTCCCTTCATTTTGTTTTTTTTTCTTTCCTCTTAATTTATTCTGATATATCATCCAACGCAGAACCATTAGCTTGGCTCCAGTTTACAATCTTATTTTTACTCTCCTCACTGAACCCTGGCCTTTCCGCGGCCGTCGTGGGTATGTGCTATGTCACTAAGGCAACAACAACAACAACTACTACTACAGGCGTGCGAAGATCCCCAAGCGTTCAGTCCATCATAAGCCTCTCAAGGCATGATCCACGCCACTCCAGTTCGAAGCAAGATACTCTCGTTTGCGCTCGCAGTGAGACATACGTACCACCTGTACTCAAGCAGAGACGGCCGAATCAATCCTCGATCATACCACAAAAATGCAAAATTTCGATGACTTCTCACAACTACGTGCGCTCCTTTCACTGCCTTCAAAGGCGGTTCGGTCTACGTGCTTATTACTCTGGCGTTCATCGGGGAGTCAAAATAGACGGCAGAGATAGGTCTATAAGCTGCTATAAGGGGCTACATGAGGTGCTATAAGAACCTGAGTTGCAGCTGGCGCAACGGTAGGGACAGGGGAGAAACAGGAAGCAGAAATAGAGGTAGGCGCGATATCGTGAAAGGCAAGTGGGAGAAATCGAATATACAAGGCGCACTAATTTACACGAATACTAAAAAGGCAAAAAATAGGCAATAGCAACACCGCTCAGACACGTGTCGTTAGACAGAATTCCGCACCCTGCACGAACGGTGGCTGTCCCCATACCTGCCATTAAAATCGGAGCTCAGTGAAAAGCGAACACGCATATGCCTTGGTCCAATGAGAAAACCGTGTCAATCTGAATAACCCACAGAAACACACTGTTTGGCTCCAAATAGGAAGAAACTTGCGAAGCCATTCTGATTGGAATAAGCCACTAGGTAAGCCACTATATGCATCGTCTGTAGGCAATCTAACGCCAAAAGTCGAAGCCTATGATGGAAGTTGGTTTGAGTGTCGTTTGTACCTCCTACACGCTAATTACTGGCTTTGGTGACATTTGTTGTATGTTTCCTTTGTAAAGAAGCACACTTCTTACGTGATTTACGACAATACAAGGAATACCGTTCATGGAGCGAGAAGCCATGAAAAATTCCTTCAGGGTGTGTATGCTCATTGATCATGGATTATATATTAAACAAAAAACAACCCAATTGCCCATCACGGTAAGTTTGTTAGATGCTGGTTTGTTGACCTTGACTCGAAAACTACCATGAGCAGCGCGGCGGGTGTAGAACAATTATCTGCGCAGGGATATCCTTCAAACCGTTTGTAAGGGGCGTTTTCAGCTGCGGCAGGCCTCTTGGCTCCCGAACAATGTCTTTTTTTCTGTACTTTTTTGCATTGTTTACGCGCGGAAAAAATATTCGCTGGAAAACCCGTAAGTGCAAGAGACCCCTTGCGCGCTTATCACTGGCTTTTGCGTACTGAACTTAACAGGCGTCTCCTGAAAAATCCATAGCTCAAGAATGTCGACATTCAGGGGACCGTGCGTCACTCAGTGCTATGTCAGCCCTTCCTGCCTGGGGCTTCGGGAAAGACACACATGTCTTGTCGGGTGCATTCTGATTATTTTTAATGCAAGCCCAGACACCCGTCTTTGAAACGTGTGGGCGGGACGTGCAGATACGCTCGTAGATTACCCTGTGAACTCCGCGAATGAAAGAAGCGTAGCCATGGGATTTACGAACGTGAAGACTGCATCGAGTGTGAATCTGTACATATAGTGCCACCTTGCGTAGACTGTGGCTGAGGCCACTACGACTGACGCGCAGCTCGCGCGTTTACGGCGGCTGCGTACTGAGCGCGCACTCTCCGCTGTCTCGTCATTTGTCACCTCGTTTCATTGCTTCGATATGTGTACAACACATGGCGATATCCGATAAATTCAAAAGACGCCCTGAAAGAGTGTTGCTTTCCACGTATATTCATTAGTGGTGCTGAAGCTGCAAACGTAATGTTTTTTTTGATGAAAACAGGGTAGAAGTTGAAAACGTTACTTGCCTTTATTTTTTTCTTTGCTTGTTCTATGCTTGTTTCGAATTTCGATCTTTGAAAAACGATGTTCTCTATCTCGCTTGCACCACGAAGGAGCGCCTCCTACATTCCGATATTTTTGTCGAAACTAAAACGTGTTACTTTGGGGCTCGAAAGCGCCATTAGACTATCGCTCTCGGCGTCCGTGCCGACGGCACCAAGCGCCACTTCTTGTCTCCGCCTTTGCCATCACGATGTGTCGCCAAAGCAGGCGCAGCAGGTGGCCCACGTGCGCTGGCTGGGAGGGCATTCGCTTCTTTACGCAAGTGGCGCAGCTCGTAGTGCAAGCTGTGCATTCTTTGCAGAGTGACATGTGTTCTCATGTCGACGCTCATAAATCAAATGGCTGAACACGCCAGTGTATGCTAGGATAAGTGTATTGTCTAAGAAACGCACGATGAGCGCGTGGCAGGTTTCTGTATTACGCTTGATTTTCTGCTCGAGAGATGTGTGCTAGCGTGTGTGTCCATGGACTTCTGGATCACCTTGGACACTCCGTTCATCTCATAGTATTTTGAAGTCGTGCCTGCCATTGGCACTTTTTTTATTTATGTGAGACATCTTCATTTGCGCTAGATTGGAGTAGCAGGTAAGGGGCTGGTCTCCTATGCGGAACGTCTGCATATATCCTGATTATAAATTTCACTAAAAGAAATCAATGTGAAAGAGTGCACTAAAAAAGAAGACAAAACAAGACACTAAATGTCACTTATTTCATTCCAAGTGCGTTGCGAAGAAGGCTATGAAACCATTTTCAACTAACAATCGTACATCTTTCACTAAACGCAGTTTCGTTTAACCTTCAGTTCAGAACCTCACTGCAGCTAACGTCTATGCAACGAACAACGGCCTCAAATACATCACCATTCTTTTCAAACTCCATAGCTTCGCCCATACTACAAATATACAATCTTTAAGCAGTGAATATTGAACATATAGGAAAAAAATGGAAGAGTTTTAACATAGTTAAGCCACGTAGATGTGCGAAAGCATGTGTTTAGCTTGATTCGCTCATCATTTTGCTTTGCAGCGTCGTGTGCACATATGGCGGCAATATTAGGCTCAGATTAAGCTCTGATCAAAGTTAAGGTGATCTGATCTGTTCACGCCGCAGATAGATGTTGCAGACGGCATGCAAGGCACAGCGCGAGAGCGCGTTGAAGTATAACACGAGGCGTGATGGGCTCCGGTGATAGCATAGTGCTTTTCGAGCAGTGGCCAGCGAAGCTATTCTGTTCGCACCGCTACGTGTTAGTATCCCAGTTGCGACATTTGTTTAAATGTGTATTCAAAGTCATGGTCAACTCTTCAGCGACAAATCGGCTTTTGTAGCTTTGGTATTGAAGTAGAGCTTTCGCTCTAAAAACATTAAGGATCATGAAGTTTAATGTCATCGCGTTAGATGTATGCAGGAGACAGCTGTTGGGCAGATACGTAATAAGCGCAGCAATAATGTTAAACGTCACTGCATGGTGGAAGTCAAAAGTCACCGAAACTAAGGAGCATAGGGGATGTTTCATTTGTGGTGTTCATCAATGGACGATAAATATGGTAATTATTTAAAGATAATTCATCATAAAACAGAAAAACAATCACATCAACCCGGCAGGATGCGAACGCATGACTTGAGAGCGCAAGTAGTACATCGTGTATTACTACAACAGTGACGTGAAACTTGATGGAACGGTGTGGGCGGAAGCTGGGCAAGGACCCTCTTAAGTTACCCATGGCAACAAGACTGACAGAATCGCGGTGCTCGTTAGCTACTGAGCAGACACGGGAAGGAAAAAGAAGGCCTGGTTATTGCAAACATGACGGAAGCCAACAGTCACAGGAAGCAAGGAGCATAGGAGAGTTGTTTTTAATCGTGTTGTTCATTACTGGGTGATTTACAAGGGAATTGAGTGAACATAATTAATTAAAAAGAAGAAAAGCACCCACATGGCGCCAGTTAATAAGCGAATGAATAAATGAATGAACGAACGAACGAACTTTATTCCCGTCGTCATGGGGCCCCACGGTCGTTGCGCAGCAGTTAGGATGGGGTGCCTCCCAGCCGACTCTAAGCACTGGAGAAGGTCTTGCAGTAAGCTATACCGATCATGCTCCGCATTTTTCGCAGAAGTTCTTGTGCATCGAGTCAACCAGAACAGGACGTGAAATTCGAGGGCCTTGTTTTCTGATCCCACCGGCGACATGTCAGGCGGTGACATGCCGCCGGTGAGATCAGAAATCATGGCCTGTGGATTTCGCGTCCTGTTCTGGTTGACCATGATGCACAGGATGTTCTGAGATAAATGCGGAGCAGATCGGTATTGAAAACTGAAAGTTAATTTTTGGAGAAAGGGTATAGTGCAGAAACTGTGTGACATATTTCGGTGGACACCCGAACCACGCCGTAAGGGAAGGGAAGGACTGAGAGAGGAAAAGAAGAGGTGCCGTAGAGGAGGGCTCCAGCATAACGTCGACCACCTGGAGAACTTTAACGTGCACTGGCATCGCACAGATTATGGGCGCCTTTGCGTTTCGCCTCCTTCGAAACCCTGCCGCCGTGGTCGGGCTTGAACCCGACTACTCCGGCTCAATAGACGAGCGCATTGACCACTGAGCCACCGCGGCGGGTAATCGGTATAGATATTTTAAGAGGGGCTTGTGACTGAGCTGAACTTAGGTCACTTGCGACACCCAACCACGGTCGAGGCAAGCGTTCGGTCTGCGAGTGAGCTTCTTCTTCTTCTTCTTCTTCTCCTCAAGTAATATGGCACACCTAATATGGTGAGCTTCACACCTCGGTGTCGTCGTCTTCTTCCACAACGCTGACTCTGCGTCACTGCCCAGCTACAGCATTAATAACAGGGTGTTGTGATTCGTGATGAAATGCTGTAAAAATCAGTGCTTGACGGTTGCTGCAGTGCGTAGATATTCTTTCTAGGTTTTCGGTCACCTACTGTTGCACGCTACAGGCGACGAGAAGTCTGCGTATGCCGCGAACACCTCCTACAAAAAAGGGTGAAGGGGCAAGTAATTGGGGACACGAGGGCTAGGGCGCGAGTGGCGAGGACAAAAGGTGTGCCAGCCCACGTAAACTTTTTTGAAGCAAGGAAAACTTCGAAAGCTCTGCCAGAAAGTGTGCTCCGACAACGCATGAAGAGGTCGCCGCCAGGATACGAACGAAAGCGCTTCCGAAGTGTTAAAGATGGCATTTCTTGCTTTTCTTCCCTTACAAAAGTTAAAGTGCGCATCGGCCCTGTCGCTAGGACGTTTAAACACAATCGTGCCTTGCGTATTTCACATCCATCACACTCTTTGACAATCTTTTCTTTTGAGTCCGGCGAGTTGGTTCCCAGATCTGATATGTTGAAACGCAGTAGCGGGGAGCGCGCTGGGCAGTCAATTATTTACATCGTTCCTTGCAAACACAAGTGAAATTTATTGGTTTGCTCTTCTACTATTGTATTCTGATGCTTTAAGTTTCGTTCACAAATGTCAACGGAACCTTTCGCGTCATAAAAGAAGTAAAAAAGGTCGTTCTGTTCAATCGATGTTTTTGGTTTTGGTGGCCGTGATAATTTTTCACTGAGAGAAAAGATATCGCCTAGGCGGACAGAGAAAATATAAACGACCTCTGGAAAAAATGCCGCCCTGAACATTCCTTTTCCATACCAATGACATTGATGAAGCAATTAGCATTAGGCCCTTGAAAGAAACGCGATCTTTATTTTTTATAGGGACACTATAATGGACGTAAAAAAAATTGCTCCTTCTAAGTTAGTCTTCTATTTCGCTATACGATAATGAAAGAATTATCCGTGCTGAGTGACATCAGCTGTTCAAAACAGTGTAAATATTCTGTGAACATTAAGCCAAGATGTGTATTTCAGGTCCCATGTGGAGAAATTAGTGTCAATGGTTGCCAGTTTACCTCCCCACGAATTATTGCTTTTCTCACGGTTGACGATATGACGAAACGAAACGTTACATAATCCGGACTTAGGAGATGTTCTTTCTGGGGCACAGCAAAAGGAAGCACATGTGCATCTGGCTGCTCAAACGGTACGAGCCAAGGCATGCTTCACGCAGTCTATTACAAGAGCCTAGCAAGGTTCTGATCGCTACGTGCCTCAAACGGACGTCGTAACACGTGTATTGGAAATTGTAGGGCTTGTAAAAAGCTCACCAAAACCTGTAATCTTTTTGGCAATATCCGCAAGCACCTTAAAGAATATCGATTAAATACACATGTCGGGCTATAAGTACTGATTCATCGCCATCATAATAATCCTGACTACGCGCACTGAAGGAAACAGGCGTCTTCCATATCACTCCCATTAATCCTGTCCTGTGCCGGCTGCGGCCACCTTCTCGCCGCAAACTTCATTATCTCATCTGTCCACCTGCCTATCTCTCGTCACCTGCTGCGTTCGCCTTTTCATAGGATCCAGTTTATTACTATTATGGACCAATACATCACTAGCACCACCTGTCATGACCGTGCCCTTTTCGTCTTCTTCATTCCGGCTAGGATATCACTAACTGGAATGCGCAGCTCGGACTCTGAGACTCAGCTTAGAGCCATCCAAATGGTCGAACACGCCACCCGGGTCCACGGATTCCAGGTCGTCGTCTAGGCGGTTGGGCTCAAGCCCATCCTATATCCGTCGGAAAATTATATACTACTACTATGACAAACTGGAGTTTTTTTTTTCATGGTCTACTCGGCTCTCATTCTATTTCTTAACGTTATAACAATCATTTTACTTTCAATAGCTCGCTGCGTTCTCCTAAATTGTAGTTCTTTTTATTGATTGCAGTTATTTAATGAGAAGAAGGGTATTTTCATGGGTCACAAATTTTGGCCTAGGCTTCGCGCGCGTGTTTCTTGCCTTCGACTTGCCCGGTCAGTACAACTGGTGGACAAAACACGGCAGACAAAACAAAGAGCAGTGGTACTTTTTGAAACCAGTTAATTTTATGCCTAATTGATCACCCACCAGTTTCCACTCTGCACAAGGCCCCCACGCACAGCTGTCCTCCGGAATCGTCCGCCCAGAAGAATCGTACGTAGCAGCGGAACCAAAAAGTGGGGTAAAATAATTTTGAAAGCCCAACGGGAAAGAGACAAGAGTGAAGTTGAAGGCAAAATGTCCCTTCTGTCGCATCAAAGCAGGATCGCTTCGTTTGAACCTTCTATAGATTTCCTCACCGTTAACCCTATGTAATCTTGCGAAATGACTGAGGCGAATGGGTTGCTTCGCCGAGTGCTGTCAGAAAAATTTCCAGGGGGGGGGGGATAGTGTTTGTGATAGCAGCTGTTAGGTGGGAGATGACTTTTTACCAGTAGGTGCATGGATAGACACCCAATACCCGAACCTGCGCTCTTAAGTTCCTTAATATTTCGTCCCCCTAATGCCATGTCTACTATAGCCTCTAAGGCAAGCGCTTATTCTCCTGCATGAGCAGTGCAGTAAAAAGAATGCTCTTCTGCAATGTTCCACCGAAGCGTCGCATTGAGGCCGGTTGCTGAATTGTCGCCATATCATATGGTGTCACATTGATTACATGCGATAGTGAGCCTCTTTAAGGGGAAACTCAGGTAAAGAAGCCTGGGAAGCATGAGGGCCGTTGGTACGCCGAGCGAGGAAGACATCTAGAAGACGCCGCCGTTGGAGGTGATGGCGCAGGCAAAGGTGTAGAGGAAATCTTCACTCCACGTCGAGGCGCCGAAGGTTCCGTACCTTGTCCCAAAAGCAGAGCCAATGACCTTCAATTCGATTTTTTCGATTTCGTGCATTTCAATTGTTTTTAATGTAAGCCCAGACTCCCGTCTTTGAAACGTGTGGGCGGGACGGGCATATATGCTCTGAACTCTGCTAATGAAACAAGTGTAGTCACGAGATTTAGGATCGTCAACACGGCGACGAGTGCGAATCTGTATATATAGTGAAACCTTGCGTAACCTGGGGCTGATGCCGCTACGGCTGACTCGTAGTTCGTATGGCTACGGTGGCTGTGTACTGAGCGCCCGCACTCTCCGCTATCTCGTCGTTTGTCACCTCGTTCATTGCTTCGATATGTGTACAACACATGGCGATATCTGATAAATTAAAAAGACGCCCTGAAAGGGTGCTGCTTTCCGCGTATATTCATTAGTGATGCCGAAGCTGCAAACTCATTTTTAATGTTTTTTGATGAAAACAAACAGAAGCTGAAAAAGGTGATGTGCCTTCATTTGTTCCCGATCTAGCTTCAATCACGGAGAAGCGCGTCCCTGATTCCGGTATATTTGTCGTAACTAAAACGTCCTAAATTGGGGCTCGAAAGCGCCATTAAATTATCGCTTTCGGAGTGCGTGCCCACGTGACTAGGCACCACTTCTTGTCTCCGCCTTCGTTATCACACTGTGTCGTCAAAGCAGGCGCAGCAGGTGGCCCACGTGCGCTGGCTGGGAGGGCATTCGCTTTTTACGCAAGTGGCGTCGCTCGTAGCTCAAGCTGCGCATTCTTTGCAGAGGGACATGTGCTGTGTTGACGCTCATAAATCAAATGGCGGAACATACCAGTGTATGCTAGGAGAAGTGTATCGTCTAAGAAACGCGCGATGAGCGCGTGATAGGTTTGTGTATTACGCTAGATATTCTTTTCGAGAGACGTGTGCTAGCGTTTGTGTCCGTGGACTTGTGGATCACCTCGGACACTCCGTACAACATGTAGTAATTTGCAGTCGTCACCTGCCATTGGTACTTAATGTCGTGACGTTTTCATTTCCGCTAGATTTCTAGATTGGAGTTGCAGAATAGGGACTGGTCTCCTACGGGGAGCTTCATATATCCTGCTAATAAATTTCACTGGAAGGATATGAATGTGAAAGAGCGCATTAAGAAAAGAAGACAAACCGAGACGCTAGGCCCCACTAATTTCAGTCCAAGTGCGTAGCAAACAAGGCTCTGAAACCATTTTTAACTAACAATTGTACATCTTTCACAAAACGCAGCTTGGTTTAACCTTCAGTTCAGATCCTCTCTGCAGCTAATGTGTGTGCAACGAAAAACGGCCACAAATACATCACGATTCTTTTAAAGCTCCATAACTTCGCCCATGCTACTGTGGAGGTCGCCCAGGAAGGCGACCGCGGCCACGTTTATTGAGGAATGCAGACGAGGAGAGAGCAGCGGAGCGGCGGCGGCAGCGTCCGGCCCTGGCCAAGGTTCCGAGCGTTCTCCTTAGCGCGTGCTGGGAACACTTCGTCCTTTTCGGCATCACGCGCACTGCCAGCCGCGCGGGTCGCTACAGGGCTCCCCCCCCCCCCCCCCCCCCCTAGACTAGACGATCAGTCGGTATGAGTCAAGAGTCGTGCAGGCCGGCCGGCCGGGGTCCGAAGGTGAGGCTCAGGTGGGCGACTATCGCTGTGGCGTTGAGGCCGATCTTTCGGAGGGCGTCGAGAGACGCGGAGGGGCAAGTGAAGAAGATGGGTCAGCCGAGTCAGCGTGTGAAGTGCACCCAGTGCCGGTGATTCAGGGGCAGCAGCTGATGGCCGGCGCATGAGTGGTGGTGCAGCAGAGAGACCTAGGTGTGTTGCGGGTCGAGAGATTAGCGCAACTGATGTCGGGCCTAACTGCCCGGTATAACCCGAGGGGCGGCTACGGCAGGCGCAGCGAGAGTCCAGGCAGGGGAGTGGCTGCGGTGAACTCCATGAGACTACTGGGACACGAGTAAAGCTGAGATTTGGGCAAGTTGGTACGTATCCATTTTGAAACAGCGCAACAAAGACGGGACGTGGAAACTGAGGTGTAAAGACAAACATGCGCTGTTTGTCTTTACACTTCAGTTTCCACGTCCCGTCTTTGTTGCGCTGTTTCAAAATGGATACTGGGACACGCTCACAGCCATCCTTGTAGCGATTGGCTTGCACGTGAAGGGCGGCTGCACGAGTGGCGCCCTTGCAACTGGTGCCGAGGCGTGCACGTAAGGAGGACGCCGGCGAGGTAGAGGCGATCGGAGGCGCTTGGAGTGGCGAAGCTGCCGGGAGGGCCGTGAGCGCCAGGAGAGCCAAGACCGCCAGGATGGCTGGGGGCGCTGGGTGTGCCGAGGCTGCCGGGAGGGCCGAGGACACCTGGAGGGCAGGAGACGCCGGCACCTAGGGCTGGCTGCGCCGGGAGAGCCGAGGCCGAAGGAAGGGCCGGGGGCGCAGGGAGAGCCGAGCCTGCCGGGAGGGCTGGGGGCGAAAGGAAAGCCGGGGCCGTCGGGATGCCAAGGGGCGGCGAGAGGACAGGCACAGGCAGCGTCGTTGTTAAGCAAAATAAGGCGGGTGATTATCACCATGCTTTGTGCCGCTGTCACCGGTTTGGCCTTCTCATCCTGCTTCATGGGATGTTTGGTGCATTGGGGACCTTTGAAGGGGCTGTGGCTGTGGCTAGCAGGCTGGGGCTTGGCCGAGAGCTCAAGAGAATCAGCCGGTGGCGGCTGCGACAGCGCTGCAGAGGGGTGTTGTGGCGAGCCAGACGGAGGTGCCGAAAAACGTGACTCGCAGACGGGCACAGAGCCATCCTTAATGTCAGGAGGCTTTGGCAAGAACGGCAGTGGTGGGCGAGGTGATGGGGACTGGGTCAAATGAATCTCTGTATGGGCACTGCTGCAATAGGGTGCGTCCAAAGAAGCGGAGAGGGCAGGTTTGGGAGTAGGACTTGCGGAAACGCGGATGGTGAGCTTACCTTGTGAGTCGTGACGATGGACGGCATGGCCGGAGACGCTGAGCGTGAGTGGCGGGTAGCTAGCCTCCAGGGGCTGCCGAGGCGGGCAGTGCTGGGCGCAGGCGGCGTGGGCGTGAGCTAGGCTGGTGCTGCGCCAGCTGCTGGCGGCAGCGACAGCGTGTCTGCAGCGTTGTAGAGCGGCAGTGGGCAAGCGAGACGCTGAAATCCGCTAGAATGGCAGCGCGCAGCTCGTCGTACGGCCGGCAGCACAAGGCAGGGCAGGTCAGTCGGCGCAGCAGGTCGGGCGGGAGGATATTGCAGAGGACGGCGTGTTTGAACGGCTGGATGGTGATGCCGTTCAGGTACAGTGCCGCCTCGAATTGAGCGAACTACCCGCCGACGCCTTGAGGCCGGAACGCCGGAAGCGGCGGGTCGAAGGCTGCGTTCTGCCAGTAAGTCATCCAGGAACGCAGCTGAGGGAGAAGGTGCGGCTCGACGGGTCACCACATGTGGAGGTCGCCCAGGAAAACGACCGTGGCCACATCTATTGAGGCCTGCCGAAGAGGAGACAGCAGCGGAGCGGAGGCGGCAGTCATAATGATGATGATGGCCTATGGCTAAATGTGCGGCCCTGGCCAAGGTCACGAGCGTTCTCTCTAGCGTGTGCTGGGAACACTTCGTTTCGTCCTGTTTAGCATCACGCGCACTGCTGCAACCGAGCGGGTCGCTACGCTACTAATATACCATCTTTAAGCAGCGAACCTAGAACATATAGGAAAAAATTGAAGAGTTTATTGTAGTTAAACCGATTAAACTTCCGAAAGCATGTGTTTAGCCTGATTGGCTCATCCTTTTGCATTGCTGCATTGTCAGCATATCTGGCGACGATACTAGGCTCAGGTTAAGCTCTGATCGAGGTTAAGGTGGTCTGATCTGTTCAAGCTGCAGATGGAAGTTGAAGGCGATGTGCAAAGCATAGCGCGAAAGCGTGTTGCAGTTCAACACGAGACCTGATCGGCTCCGGCGATAGCATGGTGCTCTCGTGCAGTGGCCAGCGAAGCTGGTCTGTTCGCGCCGCTGCGGGTTCGAATCCCAGTCGCTACAACATTAATTGATATATTTATTCAAAGTACAGGTCAAAGCTTCTGCGACAAAACGACTTTTGTAGCTTCAATACTGAAGTAGAGATTTCGCTCTAAAAAAATAAAGGACCATGTAGTTTATTTATTACCATCGCGTTAGATGTATGCAGGAGACAGCTGTAGGGCATATGCGAAATGATCGCATGAATATTGTTGAAGTCGCTTCATGATGGAAGCCAACAGTCACCGAGACTAAGAAGCATAGGGGATGTTCATTTGTGGTGTTCATATATGGACGATAAGTAGAGTAATTAATTAAAGGTAAATGATCATAAATTCGAAAAATAATCACATGCGATTCGGTTGGATGCGAGCCCACGACTTTCGAAATTCTCATCCGGGGCTCTAACAAGAGAGCTACTCTTGGGTTTCGCGAATATTTATGCATAGTGTCCCCTCACCTTGAGAGTGTTCACCAGCCCCACACTCATCCATAGCAGCGGAAGTAGTACATCCTCTATTACTACAACTGTGACGTGAAATTTGATGGAACGGCAAGGGCGGAAGCTGGGCAAGGACCCTCTTATGTTACCCATGGCATCAAGACAGGATCGAGGCGCTCTTTAGCTATTGAGCACACAAGGGAAGGGAAATGATGGGCTTTTTATTACATACATGACCGATGACAACAGTCAAAGCAACCAAGGAGCATAGTTCATTTGTTTTTATTCGCGGTGTTGATTAGCGGGTGAATTACAAGGGAATTGTGTGAACATAACTGATTAAAAGCAGATGAAAAGTACTTACATGCCACCAGTAAATGAACGAAGGAATGAACGAACGAACGAATAAACGGACGGACAGACGGACGGACGGACGGACGGATGGACGGACGAATTAACGAACGAACGAGCGGACGGACGGACGCACGGACGGACGCACGGACGAACGAACTTTATTCCCGTCATGATGGGGCTCATGCTCTCGGCGCAGCATTTAGAATGGCGTGCCTCCCAGCCGGCTCTCAGTACCGGAGACCGCCGAGAAAGTCGTGTAGTAAGCTATACCGATCATGCTCCGCATTTTTCACAGAACAACTTGTGCATCGAGTCAGCCAGAACAGGACACGAAATGCGAAGGTCGTGTTTTCTGATCCCGCCGGCGGCATGACAGGTGGAGACGTGCCGCCGGTGGGACCAGAAATCACGGCCTGTGGATTTCGCGTCCATTTCTGGTTGCCCACGTTGCATAGGATGTTCTGCGAAAAATGCGAAGCATGATCGGTATTGAAAATTGATAGTTGATTTTTGAGTAAAGGAAATGGCGCAGAAACTGTGTGACACATCTCGGTCGACACCCGAACCACGCCGTAGAGAAGGAATAAAGGGGGGACTGAGAGAACAAAGGAAGAAAGAGGTGCCGTAGTGGAGGTCTACGGAATAATGACGACCACCTGGACATCTTTAACGTGCACTGACATCGCACAGAACACGGGCGCCTTTTGCGCATCGCCTCCATCGCAACGCTGCCACCGTGGTCGGCCATGAACCCGACTACTCCGGCTCAGTAGACGAGCGCCTTGACCACTGAGCCACCACGGTGGGTAATCGGTATTGATATTGTAAGAGGGGCTTGTGACTGAACTGAATTTAGGTCCCTTGCGACACCCAACAACGGTCCAGGACAAGCGTTCGGTCTGTGAGTGAGCTTCACACCTCGGTGTCGTCGCCTCCTTTCACGACCCGGACCTTGCGTCACTGCCACGCTACAATATTAATAACAGGGTGCTGTTATGCCTGATGAAATTCTGCAGAAATCAGTGCTTAATGGTTGCTGCAGTGCGTAGATACTCCTAGTTCTTTGGTCACTGACTGCTGCACGCTACAGGCAACGATAAGTTTGCGTCGCCTGCCACCACTCCTACAAAAAAGGGTGAATGGGCAACTGTTTGGGGACACGAGAGCTAAGGCGCGAGTGGCGAGGATAAAAGGTGTACCAGCCCAAGTAAAGGGTCTTAATTGAAACAAACAAAAATTACGAAAACTACAAAAAGTTTCTCAAGTTGCACCTTCTTCAGAAAAGAGCTGTAAGATGCACTGCTGGCACACCATACCTTTTCCCCACACATCACCTCTTTTTAAGATACGAAAATTTGTCAGTCTTTGATTTATACAATTACAGACACTTAATCAGCTACAAATGTTCTTCACGGAGTCATAAAAGTTATATTGGTTATTTGGCAGAACTTGTCAAAAATACCCATATTCCCCAAACTTTGCTTAAAGACATGTTGTTAGTGCCGACACATAGAAGATATTATATCGAAAAGTCTATCTATAATACTCTCCCAGTATTATTAAACAAGTTAAACCAGGAATTGTTTGACCCTTTCGATTATTCAAAAGCTGTCATTAAACAATTATTTACCCAAGTGTATGAGATAATATTGCACGCATTTTAAAATTGCACTGTTGTCGTTTCTCTTCCCATAGCGTGTTTTTTTTTCTTCAATGAATAGCCCTTCTTTTGCTCAGTGTTCTCAATTTTTTCCTCTCTACCTTCTATTTGTACGCCCAATGGTCGACGCTTCGCCGCTGGCCTCGCAGCCGACGCGTGCAGGAATTCCCAGGGATGCGGGGGGATATTGACTCGCCGCGGTGACATTTGTTTAAGCCGCTCGTCTACTGAGCCGGAGTACCCAGGTTCGAACCCGACCACGGCGGCTGCGTTTCAATGGAGGCGAAACGCAAGAGGCGCCCGTGTGCTGTGCGATGTCAGTGCACGTTAAAGATCTCCAGGTGGTCGAAATTAGTCCGGAGACCTCGACTTTGGTGCCTCTTTTTCCTTTGTTTTCTCATTCCTTCCTTTATCTCTTCCCTGACGATGCCTACTGGGTGTGTACTGCGATAAGTGAGACAGTTACTGCGTTATTTCCTTTATTAAAAAAAATCTTTTTTTTTGGCGGGGGGGGGGGGGGGGGGAGAGGGATTGTCTTGATTCGCCGGAGCGACGCTGCTGATTAGTCGCGCCCATGGTGGCTGTGTGACGTCTGGAAAAATTCGACCAATAGCCATCTAACCATGTAAATAATAACCTTATAGCCGATAACCTATAGTCATCTAAATAGCCTCTGCAACCATACCAATAGAAATACGCAGGGGCGTGCGGGGCGCACGAGGGCACGAGCATGAAAATGTCGTCGGAAAGGACTGCCAACTGTCACAAAATTGTGTGTTTTCTGCTGCGTTTAGAAGTCTATTATTTTTGTGACGTGTTCATAACAACCGATTGTATGAGTGAATTTATGAGGTGCTTCATAGTTGTTTTATAGCTATACAATGCAGGCTGCGAGTGGAATTTTCTCTATTTTGGTGGCAAAAACCACAGAAAAAGAGAATACCTCTGCAGCAGAGTTAAGAGATAAATGCACTGCGAAAAAAAGCCATCGTATCGTTTATTCTCGAAATTTTCACAAATGCCAAATATGAAGCAAGCCAACATTAGGCACGCACAATGCCGCGCATTCTATGCTATCCAGTGGCGGCTGACAAAAGATGAAGCCAGAAACTGTATATTCGGAAACAGGATTCTTAGTAAATGCGATAGAGCGTGGTAGACAAATTAATTAAAGGCTGCCCTTAAACCGATCGCAGTACAAGATTACAGGATAATAATAATACTCCTCCTGGCGTTCGCTCTGCGCGTGCCTAGTCCGAAAACTCGCTGTTCGTCGCGAGTGCAGTCTCGTGAGATATGGTGGTCGAGTTCGTCCGATAGCTGCACCATCGGATAGTCGGATGTGTGGCGCTGCCCAGAATAAAGCATGCCCAGAATTCTTGGACAAAATATTGGAATATTGTAAGGAACATTCACCACTTGTTGTGGGTCTGCGCGGCGCTGAAGCCAACCAGAATTCGCCACTTTGCTGCAGCGGGTCTCCAGCCGGACAATCCGTCTTCATATATTACTGTGACGCAAAGCCACATCACCGCTCCCTCCTCGCTTTCATTAGATCGGCCCACTTTTATTTCCTTCGTATAACACCCACCCACTCTTTTCTTTTCTTTTTCTTCCCAACTTCCCTTATGCCAAGAGGCAATAAATAACGTTATATAAAAAAAAACCAACTGGGCAAGGTATCCGTCGGCTTTTGGTCTACTTTGTGTAATGGACAATACCTTCGTCAGCGATCGTCTAAATTGACAGAAAAGGAGCAGAAATTATCTTATCTAGGTCTTTGATTTGTACGCATCATCGTCATCCCCATAAAGGTGACTAAACCGCACATGAATGCTTTGACGTCTTAACACAATATGACCGGATGTGGCCGTATTAATTCAAACGGGTTTTGTGAAAACTGACCTCTATGCTAAGAGAGAATGTTCCTTACTCACAACTCATGAGTTTTTTTAAATATTCCGATGCCCGAGCACTTAGAGTACTTGAGGGTAATAAATGTGGCTGAAAAAATTTATTTTTGCGCAGCTGTAAAAAATAACTACTAGAGATAAACATAGCTTCGCCGTTGAAGTGATTTTTCTGAATAAGCGTTGGGAATCAAATAAGGGTGCCATGAAAGTAGGTTCAAAAGATAATGTACCGCAAATGGTACGGCAAGGCCCGCGAAGCAGATTGTTGTATTCTAGGTGTACAGAGCTTGAAGTATCTGTATACCTAGTCCACTGCAGGAATAATTCATTGGTTCGCCGTGTTTTAACTGCTATATAGACCGAGCTTTATCAGTAATAAACCTACGTGCACTTGTTTCAGCCTGCTTGCGTTTTGTGTCGTTGCCCATGATGCTGACCAAGCAGTTAATGTTGCCTTCAAGCGAAACGTCGACCATTAGTGAAGCTTTCTCTGCGCCCTAGCCTTCCAGATCGTCGTGAATATATCACTGCACAGCAAGCAGTAGACACAAATGTAACAGAACACTTCATTTTCCTGCTCTCGCCAGCTGCTCGACAAGGCAAATCTAGATTGCTGTCGCTTAGCGTTGGGGAACGCTCCAGCTGCTTCGCCCTGCCGTGCGTAACATGGACCGAAGGTTTCCTACGAATACCATGTCGCCGCATCTGAACCATTTGTTTCGTTCCTTTTACCGAGGTAACGAGCTTATTTCAATCGTAGTTGATATGGTAGTCTCTCTTCCATTCTGCGTTTGTGTCATTGTAGAGCCCCCTTAGGACGCGTAGTTTAGGGTTTCTGTGCTCTTCGATTCGTTGATCCAGAAAACCCGGCTCGCTCTCACATCCTCCAATGAACCTCTCCCTGTTTGAAAACAATGTGACGCCAGGGACGCTAGCGTCTTTCCGGCGGTTACTCACCTAGCTTGCCCGGAATGGCACGTAAATATTTACATGTAATTAGCCGCGCTTTGCCGTGGTGCGTGGCATCGGCGTGTCCGGGTAAAAGGGCAGCCTGGTGGTTGAGCCGATGCCGAGCGTTTGGACCTTTAAGGCCCCTCGTCGAAGGCAACACAACACTTCGGTCTCAGCTTCCTGTAGACGGCACCTCCGGCCTGACCCGACAGGAGGTAATTGGCAGTCACCTTTTCCTTTCCCCCCCTCTACCTTTAACTTTCATATCAACTTTCTCACAACTATCCTGTCTGCTCCTTCCTTGTTTGTTTTTCCTTCTTTCCTGGGGCTTGGATTAACCTTGAATGGCGAACCACCCTGCATTTCGCCATATTTTGTTATAGTTAGTGCACAACTCGCGTGAGCAGAGCTTTCTTCTAAGTTCTTGTCTCGTCTCCTTGTTGGGCTCCATGCTGGGCGGTTGGAACCGTGGCCAGACAACAGATCCATTTTATGGCATCCAACTCTTCAAAAACTGATTGCCTCGGTAAAAGGAGGTGGACCGAAATCACGGCACATTTCCAGCAAAGAACGAAACAAATGCATTTGCTAAATATCATGTAATGCATCCTGAAGACAAGACCAGCCGGAGTCTTGTCCCCTTTCTATGTATCAAAATGTTTGACAGATGCCTTGGGCTTAAGGTACAAAGTAAGCTAAGTAGCCAGCCACGAGCTGCTACTCTAACTAGATTACTATCCTCAGCAAGTAAAGCTTTCAAACATTTAGTCAATTCTGGAAGTCCCTCTCACTATCACTGCACTAAGGTCGTTAAATATCGTTCGTGGCGTGATTTGTGACGCTGACTTTTTACACATCACTTAAAATGAAAAGTTGACTGGTCTTGTTGACCAGTATGTCGTAAATGTTCAAAGAGTAACAATCCGAAAAGACGACAAAAAATTCCTACAGAGCACCAGATCTTCTCATTCTATGCAAGCAGACTGCCCGAAACCATAGAAGTAGGTTACCTGAAAATTCAAGTCCGTCCCTGTATACCGAACCCCCGCAGATGCTTCGAGGGTCAAAGATACAGCCATTGGTCAAACAGCTGTCGCGGTTGCAAAACATGCGCGAAATATGCCTCGAATGAGTACGCAACTCAAAACTGCGACGCAGTGCCGTCCCCCTAAGCCAAACTTGGAAGGAGACCACCCTTGTGACTCCAGGTCTTGACCAAGATGGAAAAACGAAAAAGATATCAAAACCCCGAAAACAAACGAAAACCTAACTTTCAGAGAAGCCAGAAAAAGGTTGGCGCTCACCAATTAATTTCTATTCACGCCAAAGAAATATTTCGCGGGTGTGGTGCGCAAGGTCGGAGCACCGCACCCGGCTCGGGCCACTGCGCAGGCAAAGCGTCAGGCAGGACCATCCCCGCCCTCAGCAGACGCAGTAAAGACCACCCCTACTGCCACTTGTAAAAAAAGGCCCGCCGGCATTTCAGCCGGCCACACGCAAGGCTTCCCCCAGTCGGGAGAGGCCTCTGAACAGCGCAGTCGCGGGTTCTGCGCGGCAGTCTAGAGCCTCTAGTGAGGCAACGCAGAAATTTCCCCCGCTGCAGCGGTACAGCTCTCTTGACCGAAAAAGAAAAGAAAAGACCCCTGTGACAGTACCCTCAAAACGAACAAGTTTTATGCGTCCCCCCTCCCCTTCCCCCCCCCCCCCCCCCCCCCCACCCCCCCCCCCCCCCCCCCCCACCCCTTCCCCACCTCCAACCAAAAAACTTATCCATCATGACGCTCCAAAATAGTTGAAACTGTGGATGACTGAAGAATAAAACTACAATGAAGTGGGAGATCTTTTACACTCGCTTTCCGCTGTGGCTTTATGCCTATAGGAAGCTATAACCTAGGTTCTAAACATACAAATATTTTAAAAAGTACGATGTCTTTCGGTGCGACCGAGAGCAAGCGAGTAGGCTCTCGGGACCTCACAAAGAGTATTCTTTACACAGACTTCTTAAGTGTACTTACTGCTCTTCACTCTCGAAACGCAATCACACCGCTACTTCGTGACATCATACAAACATAGTAACAGCCACAGCTCGAAGATAAGTCATAAAACTCTGCTGGGGTCCCAAGTCATGTCGGAATAAAAGGGAACGGGATGCACATTTGTGTGCTTCTCAAGCTCGTGGCAAGGAAATAAAAAGTAAATATGCACTTTAAGGATTGCATGAACTTAGTACAACAGAAATTAGGAAAAAATAGCAGTTGGCTTGGAACAACGAATTAAATATTAAACTACACTTGATAAAGCCGGTTTTAGGTGAATGGAAGTCATGTGTGCACCAGGAACGTTTCAAGGAAATGATACTCTGCCGTTTACAAATAGGCCACACACACCTTACGCACAACTTTCTGCAAAAAAAACAAGATAAACTTGCGTGTGAAGAATGCGGCGTTGAACTGATGGTTCATTCCATTTTATTCTCTTGTGCGAAACTGGAAAAATTAAGGAAAAAAGAGAAACGTTTTATAACGAATGCATTCCTTTCGATACCACAGTGCTTTAAGGAGGTAACGCTGTTCTAGACATGTCTTGCGTTTTTAACTTTTTAAGAGAAGCCGGATTTCTCAAGAAACTCTAGATTCTGACGAACTGTTTTCCTTATTTTTCAGTGCTTTTTTTATGCCGGAAAGCGCTTTCCGCGAAACTATGCATGTTGTCATCGAAGAATGAGTGTCGAGTGCAGATTTAGTTGCCATCTGTTTGGAAATTTTGGCGTGCACTTGCTCACAGCAAGCGACGAAGCGATCAGGGGTTAGGTCTATTTCAAGTGCTGGAAAACCAGCTGTTTCGTGTGTGTGTGCGTGTGCGTGTGTGTGTGTGTGTGTGTGTGTGTGTGTGTGTGTGTGTGTGTGTGTGTGTGTGTGTGTGTGTGTGTGTGTGTGTGTGTGTGTGTGTGTGTGTGTGTGTGTGTGTGTGTGTGTGTGTGTGTGTGTGTGTGTGTGTGTGTGTGTGTGTGTGTGTGTGTGTGTGTGTGTGTGTGTGTGTGTGTGTGTGTGTGTGTGTGTGTGTGTGTGTGTGTGTGTGTGTGTGTGTGTGCGCGCGCGCGCTTTGCTTATGAAAGCGAAGAAATGAAATGGATTATGTGCCCGGTGTATTACTTCTTGTGCAGTGAATATATAAGCACTACATGTTCTAGGCAACAAATATCCGAGCTATTATAAAAACCTGACGGTGAAGGAAAAGCAGCCTGCCTGCACAGGCGTCTGCCCGCCGGCCTCCACTGGCATCGGCTGTGTAACTCACAGCAATTTTCGAAAGAAAGTGTATCGGCTGACTGCTGAGGTGTGAATAGTGTTACGTGCATTCTCCTTTAATGTAGAATGTGCGTAGTGTTTTCGCCTTCGAAACAACCCTATGATTTTTCAACCATGCGATGAGATTCAACGGCGTCAGCCGTGTTTGGGCTCTAGTTTGGGCTAGTTGGTTCATGGTTCACAAAGAAAACTGCATGAAATACAGGAACAAAAGAGAGACATACACGACCGTTCGCTCTGCTTCGTGCGGAGTGCTGCATTGGGATATCCGAAGCTCGTGAATATTTGTTCGCTGCCTTATGGGAGAAAAATTTGAATAAAGCTCGTCACTGCAATAAATAACTCATAGTGACTATGCTTATGTTAAGCAGCGAGTTGTTTGCAATCACAATAGTGGGTGCTGCTCTTTGATAGTTTTGACCGCTTGGGTCTTGCACATCTTTCGCAATGTGCTTGTCTAATTACACGCCTTGTCCTAATAACAAAAACGCTATTTGTTGGTGATATATATAATTTTTTGCTTTCCGTGAAGCAGGGCTCATCGCTATAGTTGCGTAGTCTCTGTCGTTTCCATGTTGGTCCCGAAAAAATCTTCTACCCGCTTTCTAAAAGCACTTCCACTTATCAGGCATCCAGTGAGTTGCACAGGCTTTGATGTGAACTTCTCTCGGGAAAAAGTGTAAATTCAGATGGAATAAGAAATTGGCAGTACGTTGTTAATTCTACCAGAAATGTGCCATTATTCCTAAGTTATTATTTTCCAGTAAGGGGCTCTGATAGGTAGAGTTCGGGAGCGCAGATGCTTGGATGGGTTGGTACGACACAACTTTAAGACAGCACATACGACTCAGACAGGGAAGTATGCGGTTCCATTGCACAAGCAGGGCGAATATTTACCGGACCTGTTTAGTAAGAACACAGGTGCTTTACATTATTGTAATAAAGCAATTTAAATGCTACAGGGCCTACTGACTGGACTCTTTATGTGCTCCTGTGTCCAGAAAACGAATTTGTTATTTCACTGCTTCGTGAGATAATGCTGCTTTTGACTTCTACTTACATTTTTCTTGTTGATGATGTGGCACCATTGCCAATAGGTATGTAAACTTCATGGCCATGGTTTCTATGGTCCATGGTATATGGTGGCTATGATTCCATAGTTTTTCTTTTTTTTTGTTTAAAATACATTCGCATGTACTTGCCGAGTGATCTATAATAAACAGTGATTTGTAAGCCAGCGCACTGTGCATCCTTTATTGTTTATTCATTTTTCGCGTCCCCCTGCAGCTTTCACCGCCAAGACCAAGAATGTTTTCACTTTGAAATCATTTGAATAAGTCGAATGATAGGAGCAATAAAGTGGCTTGAGATCTTTTGTTGTCATTTAGCAGCTTCGTGTTATTCACAGGACGAAAATCAAATGTGCCAAAGAACATTTTTATCTTCAACCAAAGTTATGAACATCTGAACAAACCGGCGACGGCGTTCTTGTACCGCATCATGCGCGAAAATAAACATTACTGCATTTCGGTTGCGAAAAATATAAATGAGAGCAACAACCTCAGTTTTGTCACATGTCAGGATCAAACAAACGGTTGATGTTAATAACCACTTGCAGAAATAATCGTTTGCCACTTCAACTCCCGCTTGAGTTGCAACGGAGGCACCGACTAACCCTGTGACGTCGGTCGCGTGAAGAGGAAGAAATGTCCTGTCCTTGACTATGTGGATAGCATTGGCAAGCACAGGAGAAAGAGAGGAGGCAGGAAAGTGGATTATTCGTCGTTCTCGGCTAATTTAAGATGATCCAATGATAGAAGCAGTGTTGCTCCAAATAACGCATCTCATAGGCCACGGTTTGAGAGAATGAGTGACGGCGTGCTTATAAGGTATAGCCATCACATAGCACTTCGTGCTGGTTTAAGTGCGCGTGGATTCAAACAACGTGCAATGATTACACGTCCCACTCTAATTTAGCTGCAGCACAGCTCAATCCCCTGTGCGGGAGATCGAGCACCCGTGGACCCGTAAATGGCTTTCAGCCTTTTATATTGTTAAGCGCACTGCATCTCTGAAGAGAGGCGCAACGGAAGAGTCAAGACGAATATCTTTTAAACATTCTTAGAAAAGCAGTGCAAACCTTTATTTTAGAAGGTAATCAGATGTCGTTTTGCTGCTAAAGTACTCGCAGTAATCATGACTTGCCGTAAAACCTTCCGTGACATTGCATTCATTGCTGCAACTCAGCTGGATGCGCATCTGGATAGTGAGCCGTATATGCACAGACCACGGAAACAGCTGCCTATCCAGCAGTAGTATGCTCCATTTGCATCAGACATAACTGGTTGTGTCTGTAAAAAAATTATTTGTGGTTGTAGTTTAACAAAGGCAGAAAGAATCTTTATCTAACATACAAAAACCAAAACATAGAATCCTGATTTCCGCAAGGCCGTCCTCTCCACCTGCAGTCAGTCTACTAAGGTCTATTTCATAATGCCACGTTCAGAAAAAGCTGCTCATACCACTTACTTCAGTGAAACAATGCAGCATAATAGATATCGCGCGGTGGCCTAGTGGCTTGAGCACTCGCCTGCGAGGTGCGCCTGCGAGTTGTGAGGTTCGATGCCCAGTGTCGTCGGGTACCGGTGTTACAATTGGTAAAATATTCCCCTGTCCTGGTGCTCGGCTTATTCATGTTGAAATGCTTGGGAAATGGCTCTTAGACCCCACCGTGAGTAAACAAAAATACCCCGTGCCATGGCGCTCGTTCTCCGCAGGTGCCCTTGCGCCATAAAAAACTGCTATCGTCATGCAGCTTAATAGATAAGAGCGCCAAGCTTACGCAGACGAACAAGCATCCTACGACCACAACAGAGACTGTCACACAAAAGTGACTAATGAGAAACTTTCTCTTATTTCCCACATCTAGCTTCCCTCGCGGCAACGCCATTTACCGCACGTTCTGTTTTCCTATCTAGTGGAGACTGATTGACAAACTTTAAAATCTACTTTTACTGCTCCGCCCCCCCCCCCCCCCCGCTGTTGTTGTACGTTCAGTCTGCGAATAATATTTTGCCTGCCCATCTGCCACAAATTAGTTAATTTAGTGAACATTAAAGCCTCATCATAGCCCCTTTAGATTTCTACTGACCCGAACGCTATCAGCGCATTTAATTCTAAGGTGTTTTCTTTTTGGAACGCATTTAGCAAAACCTCAGGAAGAAAGAAAGAAAGAAAGAAAGAAAGGAAGAAAGAAGGAAAGAAAGAAAGAAAGAAAGAAGGAAAGAAAGAAAGAAAGAAAGAAAGAAAGAAAGAAAGAAAGTGGTACCAATCATGTTTATTTAGCAAGCAGGAACCAGGTGCTGTCAGGGGTAATAATTCCATTCTTTTTAATCTAATTCGGCCCTGTACATTCTCACACCTGCCGATAACATAACCCATCAAGACTGAGAGCACGCTGGTCATAGCTGGTTGTTAACTACGATGCCACCTAGCTGCGTAAAAAGTCCCACACCCATGCCACAGTTGTGGCCAGCACCGACGCTGACGAATAGCCAAGCGCTACCACAAATTTAACAGGCTTTATAAGCTTTATGAACGTTCATTATGCCTCGGGAAACAGACTATATGTTGGTTGGGGTGCCAGTGGATCGGCATGTCTTATGGGCCTGTTGGCTAATTTGAAACTTCGAACCGGGCAGCTCTCGAAGTCCGAGAAGGAGCAAGTTGTCTTCAGAGTCTAGAGACCGTACCGTAGCTGCTGATCAGAACGCACGATATGAATGGAAAAAGTCCATTGAAATACGCTCTTCGGTTTCCAGGAGCAATAAAACTGCTCCTAATTGTAGTTCGAATTTTCGCCAGAAGTAGACTTGAGCGTAGCGGCAGACGGGTCATCTGTGGCGGAGCCTCTACAAGAACGGTAGTACGTCTGCTTGGTGTTTGGATTCACATGTTAAGTTAGTGTGGCAAAAATTGATATCGCATTTAAATGAATTGAAAGAGAACATAATAATATACAACACGGCCTGAGGATTTTCTCTTTCTTCGTGGCGATACTTATATCTACATATTCTCACGTGTTACGTGGAACTATGTGCTCGACTACAGCAGCGAAAGTTAAGCTAGGCTGTGTCCTTTTATCCATTACAGATTAGATTAGTCTCGAAGTAACCAAACTGGTGCTGATGCAGTAAAATAATTACGAGAACTCAGAATATAACCATTCTTTGGTGCAGTGTTTGGAGTATTATTCAAAAGGGAAGTAGATTTGTAGTAAAGTAGTATTTACTTCTTAGCAAGCATCAAAGCACAGCTATTCAGCTACAAAATAAATATGTACCGCCTTTTTTCAACTAAAATATTTCGGTGGAGGCTATTTGAATTTTCTATGTAGCTATACAGCTGCACTTTGGTGGATGTAAATGAGTATGTATAATATTAGGACCAATATTCCTGCCTCGTTTTTGCGTACCACCGAAAAAAGACATCAAAAAGCTGAGAAAACTTAAAAATAGGGGAAAACGGGATGTATGCTAATTTGAAACCGTTTATTTTTCTGGGGTTACCGTCAATCCTGATGAAACAGCAGGATGGCAAGTGACAAACCAGCCCTACGAATACCCTATCAGATCTTGCCGCCACTACAAGGACTTTGACTAAAACACTTCATTGAACAGATAACTCTAGGTCACAGCGGATGTTAACCACCTTACTGCAGCAGAATTTAATCCGTCCAGCATAGAGGGACTGAGCTCTGCCACTTGATCGCACAACTATCAACGAAGTTCTTTCCCACGTAAATAATTTTTTCGAGGGGCAGTGTTTCATAAGTGGTCCATTCAAGAATGGCCCTTACGCGTCCGTCTGGTCCTGTGTCATTGGACACCCAGATGTACCTGCGGCTTTCAAGCGTCTATAAAAAGCGACCCGGCCATTGGGTAGAAGGCGACTAGACCTCACCGTTGGCAGCATGATGCAGCCAATGACAGCCAGTGAGCCGTTCCGGTCCCCTGCTTTTTACAGATTGCTGCGAAGCACCTTAACAGTGGCTGCATATCGCTGTCAATGCCGCCAAATGCTCAGGTCCCGTCGCCTTCTTCCAAATCACCGGGTAAGATTCCACAGACGCTTGAAAGCTGCGGGTATATAAGAGCGCCGAATAAAGGATGCCAAGACGGACGAGAAATGGACATTTTAAACTGGACAGCTTATAGAATAGAGCCCCAGTTGTCTCAAAGCATCGTCTTCTTGATTCGTTGACGATAGTGCCAGTCGGAGAATGTGGCTTGGGCCAGGTTCACTTTATGCTAATGAGTTGCTTTGCAGGCACTATTTGCCACGATCAGCATAACACAAAGCTCCGATGAGGATGGGACGCTCAGAGGCCTTCGTGACGGACGAACAAGGAACGTTTCTATTGACATTATGTGCAAGGCGCTATGTACAAGAGAGCACCGAGGCGCGTCTTAACATCGATAGGAAGAACATAGAAAGAGTGCTCACATTAGACACATGACGAGTCCACAACGAGCCGTTGTTGTTGTGACTGAAGGATGAATGGAAAGCAAACTGAAAGGGCCTGCCCACTTACTCCAGCTGAGCCAAAATCGCTCAGAGGAGAGTTGAAAGATGTGAAAGATTGAAAGAACAGACGCGCGTCGCCACAACCGCGTATGAATGAACGGCGCCTGCTGCATCATATTGCCAGGTGGCGCTAAAGCAAAAAAGACGTTGACGCTGCTGGCGCGCGGATTAAAGGAAGTTGAAGTTCGCCGTTTCTCCCACCGAAGGACGTTCTGCCGAGCCCTCTCTTGCCGGGTCCCTGT
This sequence comes from Amblyomma americanum, assembly GCF_052857255.1. NCBI lineage: Eukaryota > Metazoa > Arthropoda > Arachnida > Ixodida > Ixodidae > Amblyomma > Amblyomma americanum. Next base: position 64,539,096 of record NC_135498.1, on the reverse strand, counting down.
CTTGTGGCCAACACCGTGACAAATCTGGTGGAGGTGCTGGGTGCAAGACAGGGACCCGGCAAGAGAGGGCTCGGCAGAACGTCCTTCGGTGGAAGAAACGGCGAACTTTAACTTCCTTTAATCCGCGCGCCAGCCGCGTGAACGGCTTTTTTGCTTTAGCCCCACCTGGCAATATGCTCCAGTGTGGTTGCTGTTTTGACTGAAGCAAGAATAGGAGGAAATTACGCGGGCCTGCTCACTGGTTCGCAGTGAGCCACAACTGCTGCCACGTACAGACAGAGGAGAGCTGAATGTGAAGTAAGAGCAAATATTGAAATAAGAGACGCGCTTCGCATAACCGCCTGCGCTGAAGCTACGACGTTGATTTTAAGAACAGATAGCCCAGTAATCCAGTGTGCCAATTCGCAGGCAATATAAACCATCGCGAGTGTCCCAAGAAGTCCTTAGATGGAGGCGAGCTTGTGCACTTGACGATGGTCATGTCAAGGTAGAGAGGTGGCGAGCGCACGGGTCAGGCGCTCGATGTAACGCCCGATTGGACGCCCACCGCACGTATAGAAGTCTCTTGGCGCGCTGCCGATGCGGAGCTGTCGCGGAACCTGCGCAGCGATGTTGCTCATTCAGCGTCACATTGCCAACGTTGGATAGCTCCCTCCAGCGTCTCACGCAAGCCCGTTCATAACAGCCCGTCCACCGCCCGAATGCGTCGCAAAGAGGCTGCAGTGACACCGTGCCCCGAAGTGGGCGTGTATACGTTTGATGCATCCATATATGCTGGCTATGCTGACAACCGTAGCGTCTCCTGGTCGTCTGCAGGCCTTATCATTACAACATCCACTGACATTGCAGCACACGAGCCTCTAGCGTTTCGCCTTCATCGAAGTTCGACCACCGCGGCCGGGATCGCATCCGCGACTTTCTGGTGAGCAGCCGAGCCTCATAATCAATGAGCTTCAGCGGCGCCAGTAGCAAATGGGAACAGCTGAATTGCTGAGAGACCTTCGCAGAATTTCAGTTCTCTCTGAGGTTTGAGCCCTGAACTTGGTTAATTTTTTCTTCAGCCCCATATCGTCTGAGAAAGAAGCAAAGCTTTCATTTGTAGCCTGTTTGCAACGGTCACATGGCGATAAGAGAAAATAATCCCTTAATTTCGGCTTGTTTCCTTTTAGGTTCTGCTAAATAGAATACTTTTCAGGAATAAAATAACCTATGCCAATAATCTCTTGCATATGTTTCTTTCCCGCTCAAGTTACGTGTTTGTGTGTAATCTGCAACAAAGTCCTCACGAGGTGGTACTTGCCTCAGACTTAACGCAAGTTCCATTTTAGTGCCAAAGTTCAAAATTTTTGGCATCCGCGACAGGATGTTTTCGTGTTTTGCAAGCGTAAAGAACAGAGAACAAGTCAGGAGTTTACGGAAAGCCCGTAAACTAGTGTTTATCAGCAGAGCGGTATCGTGAGGTGCCCCGCTGAAGCCGTTAGCGAGTTTCACTGAGTGGAGGTATGCTTTGACTTGATGATACGGTTAGGTTTTCAAAAATGAGTGGAGGAGCAGGAAGAGATTGACATCCAGATGGTGATGTTTGGCGCCGAACTGCGTAAATGGGTGAAGTAGGGAAGATACAGGACTGAAAAAAAAAGACAGAAGGCTCGAGAAGACGCCAAGAAAGACAGAGAGAGAAAAGAAATATAAGGAAGAGAATTTGAACGCGAAATGAAACTGCTTACTACGAAGCTTGAACTGCAGCATTCCGCGAAAAACTCAGGTGAAGTTGACACGACGAGAGAAGAAGGTAGCGGGTTCCGGATTGATTGCCAGGAAGCTACATGCCAGGTTTGATTAAAGAAGGGGAGCTTGCTGTGCTTTCCTTAAGCGCTTCGAAAGGATCGGAAAAAGTCGTGTTTGGTAACAACGGTGAATGCGCTACGGTCCTTAGCACGTGTCTGGGCGGTGAAGCTCTAAGTGCATTCGAACGACTGTCTCCGGGAAATGCGACAAGCTACTACAAGGCTTAAGGCCGCGTTTCTTAAACGATTCGAGCTCACCACCATAGGGTTTCGAAATGAATTCAAGACGGAGAAGCCCACAGATGGCAAAACGGCAGTCCAGAATGTGAGAAATTTAAATCACTATGTCGATCGGTGGGCAAATCTTTCGGAAATGCAAATCCGGAGAACACAAGAAAACTTGACGGCCGTAATGCCCGACCCACCTCGAAGCTTCCACCGAAATGCTACCTTTGCAACCATGCAGGTGACTACGCGTCTAACTGCCGCAACAGCGCCACAAATAGAAGCCGAACAAGATGTTTTTAACGCGGCCAGAAGGGGCACAAAGCCGTGGCATGGCCGAAAAAAGGCAAATTTGTTCCCTAGGTATCGTGGATACGGGCGCCTTCGAGCGACCACCTAAAGAAAGAAGATGAAAACGAGTTTTTGGAGCTGAGAAACGACATGAAAGTTGCAGTCATCAGCGACATAGTAAACGTGCGATACGAAACTGTATTGCACAAAATGCTTGCCCAGAACGGAAAGGTCAGGAAAAAAAACGGCTGGGGTTCAACGGGGCTTGAACCTAGTTATACGAGCAAAAGCTCTGTAAGCATGGTCTCCACTGTCTCAAATCAAATGTCAAGGTCAAGGGTCACGGTGAGGTACCAAAAGGTCATAGCGTCAGTGATCAGGTGGTCATACTACCACAGTTGGGCCACACAACCGCGCAGTTAAGTTCGGTTTGACTTCGTGAGGAATTCAAGGTAATCGATGATGTGGCGATCAATGTCTGATATCAAAGATCAAGGCTAACGTCAAGGTCAGGGGTCAAGGTCAATGTCGGGTACCCAAAGGTCATAGTCATATGATCACGTGGCCATACTACCGTAGCTTGGACTATACCACCACGCAGATAAGTTCGGTTTGACATTGTGAGGCATTGATAGTCATTGTCTCTTCCGCATCGAAATCAAAAGTTGTACATAGAGAAGAGCTCTAGCTCTAAAAAGAATTTTACTGTTGTGAGACTAAAGAAACAAGGCTGTAATTATAAAAAGAAGTTTGGCCCTCATATGAGCATCTCACTGGAACGAAGAGACCCGTGCGGCTAGTGGACGGCTGAATTCAGCGCTTGCCAGAAGCTAACGTGCATCTGAGCACTTCGTACTACAGCGCGAAACTAACACCACTGTGCATGAAGGGCCCCATTTACGACCTCATCTTGGGCAACATAAAGATGCTAAAGTACGAAAGGACCCAAAAAGAAGTAGCCACGAGACAAAGAAATCGGAATCCCGCCACTGTGAACGTTTGTGATCGCAACGGGAAAAGGAAGTGGCAAAGGAACCGCGAGCGTGGTAACTCCAGCAAAGAAAAAGCGCAGGAGATACGCAAGAAGGAAGAACGGTAGAGTGCAACCGAGGAGCGCTCCACGGAAGAGAAAACTTTCCCGACAGAAGGGTGCGGCACTCAAGTAGAAAGCTGTGAGTAGTCAAAGGAAAGCACATGGCGCCGAGATAACAAAAGAAAAGCTCCGAAGGAAGCATTGTGCTGTGAACACATATTTCGCGGGCATTGTGCCCATATGTGCCTTCTGACTTTCACCAGCGCGCGCTCCAGTGTGAGTGCCCTCACAGCCTCTCCAGAGACTCGCTCTGCGTCTCGACCTCGCTTCCTCCTGCATTCAGACACATTGTGCGCACTGCGTGCATGTGCGTCCTCTGAATTGCACCACCGCAGTTTCCCGTGCCCGTCTACCGCACTTTTCGTCCAGCATTGTGCCGTGCTCCTTCCGCCGTTTCCGCGTCCAGACCAGTACTCTATTCTACTTCTTTAATCCCCCCAGTGTAGTGAAGACGTTCTTCCAAAGAGACAGTTGCACGCCCTGCACACAATTTTTTTCTCACCAAACAGAACCACTTGTAAGATTATGTATGTAGAAACAGTGTAGATGTTTATGTATGTTGGCAGCTGTCATTTTAGTTTGGGAGCGCATGCATGTGCGCACGATTGTGTGTTGTGAATTGTTGCATAATATTCTAAAATACAGACGCAGTGTCGCAAAATTCGGTGCACATTCGGGAACCTGCGCGGTAGTAATCTCGCCCGCGTGTGCCGTCGACGGTTTGAGAAATGCGGAGAAGTCATCATTATCGACGGAGAGCATGTGTCTCTGCCGGGCTGAGTGATAAGGTCCCGCATCGACTTTAACAAGCACATAACTACAGTACTTTTACAAGCACTGTAGTTATGTCCCTGGCACTAATATTGATGATTGGTTTATGGGGGTTTAAAGCCCTCATACGACTCAATCTATAAGAGACGCACTAATATAGATGAGCTGGGCTCATTTTAATGCAGCGGTATCAAAGCTAATATTTGTTTCACTGAAAGTCGACTAAACAGCAACAGGTCAAAAGATTTCGAACGTCTAAAATGAACCCAGAGGGACACCAAATTGGTTTTGCCATCACCGCAGCAATATTTGATGATTAATGCTCAGCATAATAATTCTTAAGTATTTTCAAGCATACAACTGTAAAACAATACAACCACGCTGGATAGAAAAATTATACCGGCTTATTATCATGCAAGAAAGCCTACCCTGCATGCTCCATTTTCACGAGGTGCCTTCACATTTTTCTTTATGCAATCTTCGTTTGGATCCTCCTGCATAATCCGCAAAAAAGTATATGCAGTAATCAACAGACCAGGAAATAAAATCTCATTAAAAAACGAAACAAGTTTGTGGCACATCTCCAAGCCGCTGTCCAGCGTTAGGAACCCCCCAAAAATATTTTGGTTTTTGCAATAAAGGACCAATAAAGAACCACCATTGCTTTTCAGTTAGAGAATGAGGAACTAAATTTTGACAGGTTACGGCAATACAGTTAGCAGAGCTATCTGACTTTATCCGCAGAAATTGCATAATGTTGATTAGGAATCATTTTGTTACTTAGTACAGCTTTTTGGTACTTTCACAAGTAATCAGGCTCGCTATACTACGGGGATGTTGCTAAATATCTTCTTACCAGTGCGGCCAGTGCGAGGCAAACAAAGCATGTACGATCTCGCTTCAGCTTCATCGTTTACAGACTCTTCCTTCATTGTCATATCAACTCACAGGCAATCGCTCCTCTCCTTCGCCGCCGATATCAGCCGCGTATCTGCTTCCAGGGTGCATATTATACACTGATGCATCACACACAGCACTGCAGGGAGATACCTCAGTTTACAGTCCGTCCCATCTTCATCTTAACTCTCGCGCTACATATAGCGTGGATACTTGCACCCTCTTGCTTTGGAGCTTTAAGTGGTACACACTGCAATTGCTTCCCTTCCACGCATACCCAATTCCGATATTTTTCATATTTACACTGTCTCCCTTGCCACCCTTAAGCAGCTTAAGACTGTGCGGCGCACATTCCAAATTACACAATTCATTCAGCAGATGTGCACCAAATAGCCCTGTCCTGGTCGTATACACTGCATTCGCGGCCATGCTCACGATCCGCATAATGTTCATGTGGATAAAATGACACACCATGACACATAAGACACCCCGCCGTCTTCCCCTCTTTACACAGATCCGTTCCTGTCCCATGTTTCCGAGAAACAAGGTTTTCGCCAGCGAACACGTACCCTAATCCCTCCGTGTTCGTACCCTCTCCGTAATCTCACTCGGAAGGAGGAGGTATCTCTGCGCCGGATTCGGGCAGGAGCGGCTCTGACTCCCTCTGTGCGTCATCGGTGGCATGACAAACGTTTACAAGTGACTGACAAGTGTGCCCATTGTGGTGCTGCGCCTGAACTGTGTGACGCAAAACACTTGCTGTGTACTTGCCCGGCTACAGCTTCCGTGAGACGACGCTTCCTAAGCGTCGTCGATGGGACGTTGAAGGCGACTATCGCAAGTGGACACTTGATAATCGCTTTATCGAGAACTATTGCCACATGTTAATCGAGGCCTGTCTGCACACCTTCTTATAACTTTCTTCTATATCCCCTCTCCCTTTCTCATTGTGCTTAAGGGCAAACATCTCGAACAGAAAAAAAGTATCTTTCTGGAACATTGTCAGTTGTTAGCAGCGTCTTAGTTTGTGCGTTTTCTGCGCTAACCATTCCACATGTTAGCTGAGAAGCACGTAGTACCGCTCAACGATATCCATACAAACAACACGATTAAAATAAATACTTCATTGCACTTCAGTCGCTGTTTGTACTTTTTGCTTTTGTTTTTCAACGTGAGAGCGATAACTGAGTGCACTGTGCATGTGAGCAGGTTAGCAGACTGATCGTTCGACAGTAACACAGCCACACAACACGACACACTTTAACTCTCACCTCTCCATATAAGAAGGTAGTTCCTGGGTCTTTTAGAAGGTTTTCCTGCTGATCTTTGCTCAATATAGTGTTGTCTTCATTTTGCGATGCTAGAAAAGGTGTCAAACACATGTAAATTGATGAGAACTACCCTTTTAAAGAGCGTCAGAGGTCAGTACTCGTGGTAGCTATTTATTCCCTTGAAAATGAATAGAGGTCGTCGCATGGCTTGCAGAAAGGAAACAGAGGCTTTAAAAAAGTTTGAGCGGTTTAGAGCTGAGAAAGGAGACTGCAGTCTTAGTGATGTCACCTTATCGGCATGAGAGAGGTTAGCTTTCGGAAGATTATTTACAGTATCAAGCTTCTAGTAAACCCTTATATGAAGTCCAATACCAAGAGTAATGATATCACTTACATTCTTATAACTTTTACAAGAAGACTGAAAAAGTACGAAAGCAAGGAAGAAAGCATTAAAATAAAGAAATAAAGGAAGAATAAAGAAAGAAGGAAAGAAAGCAAAAAAAGAAAGAAATAAAGTAAGAGAGGGAGAGAAATAAAGGGCGAAAGAAACGAAGAAAAAGAAACAAAACTAGGAAGATAGAACGAAAACTCAACAGCGAGTGCAGTGAGGATTCCCACTTTTTATCTTTACGCTTGTAAAAATGTAAATAAACCCACACGTAATCTTCCTCCCATCGCCCACCTCCTTAACTCGTCGGCAGTCCTGTCCTGGTGGCGTTGGGAGCGGGCGTCGTCTTGACCGTGGTTACGACAGAGTGTGACTCCGAGCCTCACATCCCCAACAGCAGCTAATGCCGCCTGCCCTTCTCACCGTGCAATTCTCATCAAAATGAACACCGGCCATGCAAAACTGACGTGTCGCAGGCGCCATATTTAAAGCAGTTGCGCATCGTCATAAAACTAGAGTTCTGCGACGCCTCCATCAGTGCAAAAGCACTTGCGCAGTCGCTTAGATTCGGATGCTGTCAATAGGAAAATATTAGGTGTGTGCAGAGGTACTTTTTTTCCAAACAGAACAGAACGCGAATAGTGTAGCTAAAAACCGAATAGAATGCGAATTACATGGTCGTAGAACCGAGTCGAATACGAATCGAATATCGGTACAAATATTCGCTACTTTTGCGAATATTCGTAGAAAACGAGCGATCGTTTATGGTTTACGGGAGTTTAACGTCCCAAAACGACTCAGGCTATGAGGGGCGCCGTGGTGAATGGCTCCAGAAATTTCGACCATCTGGGGTTCCTTGCGAGCACTGACATTGCACTGTACACGGGCCTCTAGAACTTCGCCTCCATCGAAATTATACCGTGAGAGAGAATGCACACGACTGGCGGGAGTGCGATACTTTTCTATAGATTATGGATTTAAAGCTATAGATACACGCCTCTCAGTAATTAAGGTGCCCAACAGTAATAGTCAAAAAGTTAACTATTTATTATTAGTTAACAGGGCTGCTAGTTGGCACGCCTTAGATTTATTCTCATGCACTACACAGCAGGTAATGGTTTGACAATAAGAGCGCTTTTCTGACTCAAAAACTATTTTTGAAAATAATTTAAAATCTTAGATGAAACACCCTCTATAACGAGGCAACAAGAATCAGCTTATCTTAATTATATGACCGCCAAGTAATTCGTATAGAAACATTTTTCTTTTACTGCTGGTGACAAAAGAAAATAATTTGGAGACATCTCAGGCCATGATGAAGCGACAGCTACGTATGAGCCATGGCCTCCGAGATCAGGCTTGAAGGTATGGTTTGCTGAACTTCCCAGAGCCCTGCGTAACGTCCAGTCTTAGAGGCCATATACCAACGTTATCAATGCCGCCATACTAATGCACCGAGTCGCGGCGGTCAAGCATACATCCTGCGCATACTGATCGCGGCAGGACTCTGCGCGAATGTGGTGTGGGCCCTGCTTTTCGAACAGTGGTTGGAGAAAAGTACTGTGTGATTTATTCAAACCTCGTGCCAATTATTCGAAAATTATTCGAAAACGTCGGTGCATAATTCATTTCTGAATAATAATTCTTATCATACACTCTTTGATTCCTTCGAATAACCAAATAGGTGGGTGTTCGATTCGCTATTCGAAATTATCGAACATTTGCATACTACTGGGAAAAATAACTTCAGAGTGCCAGCAATGACCGTGTTCCATAACCGCTGTTGCGCGAAAAACAAGGACTAAATGCTTCGTGCACATTGGCACAAACTGTTCTTGGCTCATAAGGCTATAATAGGACTCGTGAGTGCTTCTTTGCAGATAGCGATGTTAACGAATAAATTACGCTTGGGCTCCGCACATTGCGGCGAGGGTGCAGTGTTACCGACGCCATAGCTGTAGAGGTTAGACAGTTTTCAGGCACGCGGCTATCACTTTCTGGGGAAATTTGGCATTTAATGTATATATATATATATATATATATATATATATATATATATATATATATATATATATATATATATATATATATATATATATATATATATATATATATATATATATATATATATATATATATATATATATATATATGTCGTCGTTTAGAAGAATGACATTGCAGTGCTCAAACAGCTTTTGTAATATATATATATATATATATATATATATATATATATATATATATATATATATATATATATATATATATATATATATATATATATCGTCGTTTAGAAGAATGACATTGCAGTGCTCAAACAGCTTTTGTAATTCCAGGTTCACTTGGACTTACATATTCACACTGATAATCTTACTCACTTTCTCAAACGCAGAGTTACACAACTTCCCAGTCACTAATTTTAGCTCGGGATCAGATTACCTCTTTTCTACTGCGCTTATAGTCCCATCAAAAAAGCTAACTACATTCATCAGGTTTAGTGATCCTAGTCAAGTTCAGTGATGGCACTTCGAAATGAGCGCGGCGGCTTATCCTGCAGTTATTGGCGAACTGAAATTCATTCATGCAAGTATTCTTTTCTCTGAAGGCGCGAGAGCTTCTATAGAATAACTCACATCTGACATAGACGCATGCGAACAACACGATGACCAGACAATGAGGACACCCCATGAGTTGCAGTAAGAACTGATATTACTTAGGCCACCATCGTTGTGAAAAAGAGAACTCAAAGCGCTGACTTTTGCGGCCAAATAAGGAGACTTATATATGTTTGTGATAGCTGCGTCTCCTCTCGCCCTCAGCATGCCCACGTCTAGTGAATGCCCTTTTACCTTTTCTCTCGTGCATCTCCCCTCTTATTGAAATATAATGAGTTCGAAATATATGGTGCGATATTTTTAAGGTATTTTAAAGATATTTTATAATAACGAATGCACTAAAAATATACCGGAAATAGGCTCCTGAAATTTTATGCTTGGTATTCGAAATATATTCTTCAAATTTTCCAAAAATACGTCACTTAAAGCATGCTTCGAGCACGTTTCAAACCCTTGAAAAAATACGCATGTTTTTCATGACCTTGTCAATGTATTAAAAGTGTAATTTCGTAAATATAAAATCAATTCGTCTGAAGTATATTTACATTTTGACAAACGGGCAGTTCTATTAAGCACATCTGAAGCACGCTATTAGCTCCCGTAGAAAAATCTAGAGCTCGAAATCGCGTTTCGGGAAATGGCCTTCGCATGTTGGCAATGCATTTAAATTGTACTTTGAAAAGACGACATCAATTCGTTCAAAGTATACTTAAGTTCTAACGAGTACTTCAGTTCTTCACTGATTACTTCTGCTGCTGACAACACTCATCAGTACCATCCGGTGAATCCGACTAGTAGACCTCTTTTAAGTCGATGTGAATTTATTTTTAATGTATTAATTGTATTTTAGTGTACTTTATTGTAATTTAATGTATTTATTGTATATATTTAGTATATTTTTAGTGTAGTAATTGTATATCTTTATTATATTTTAATGTAATTTAATGTATTTACTTCATACTTTAGTATTTTTTATTGTATAATAAATGTACTAAGCGCACAGAAAATGTGTTTTAATGCATTTATAAGAATGTTCAAAATGTTACTCCTAGCATACTTAGAAAGCATTCGTAGTGCAATTTAAACATAGGGACAAAAAATACAAAATTAATATGAAATTAATACAGTATGCTAGAAAAGCAGCTTTAGCGCAGTCTTTTTTCGCTAAGGGCTGTTGCAACACCGATGGTCACGACAGATGTGACGGTGAGTGTTGGCGCGTAATTATTCACTTTCTCCGAAGACTGAACTAACTGTCTTTCTCTCACACTGCGAAGTGCGTCACTCATGCCAGTTGCCAGATTTGGCAGAAAGCACACCGAGATATTCTTCATCAGTGACATGAACCCTACAACTTTTCCCCATTTGCTATCGTTATACGTAGCTACTATTCAAAGCAAGCAAAAATGGTCCTCAGATAAAAATATTACATTACGTCGCTGAAATAATAATGCTTTCAGAGGACCAGTGGAAAGTAATTTCCATTCAACAAAATCTATACCGAACGATTTCTATGCGCGCAAGGAAGCGGGCAGACAAGCAGAAAAAGAAGAAACGCACAAAGCAATAGTTTCATTTAACATGCTAAAAAACAGCGCTGGCAGACAACGAAGGAGAACAAGGACGAGATTGCAGTCTTTGCCGTCGCCGCTCCCCGAAGCTCAAGGAAATAGAAATTCTGTCATAGAGCAAAAATCCACTAACCCGAGAAAGCATAGTAGCCGTCACTATTAACAAGCTAACAGATGAGTGCGTTTCCACACTGTAAGTTGCATTGTTATGAAAAGAGTTCATTCGTCTCTGCCTCGATATGATTCTGTGCATCCTTTTCGTTTTAGCCTTAGATGTTTTGTTCTCAGCCAGTTTTTGCAATCTTGCCCGTTTTACTTTTCTCCAACACATCTCTGTTATCTCATGATAGGCTTTCATAGTGTTTTCATGCTTCATTGTTTCTTTTTAGGCCATGTTGTTTGTTGATCTTCACATAAATGACCACCGTTGCTTCTTGTTATCAATCTCACTGGCTTTTCCGGGTTTTTTGTCTTAACCGGTATTAGCGCTTTTAATCCCGTCATCTTTTAGCCGTGTCATTATCGAATTATTTTACAGGCTTTTACTGTTCTCTTTTTTGTTTTAAACTCTTTTATAACTTTCATCCCCGTCACCTTATTCGAACGGCTTTCGTTACGTTCTTGTTTTTATGCCTATTTTATTGTCACTCGCTTAGAGGTGTTGCTTATTGGCTTCATTGACGTCATATTAGAACAGTTTGTTTACGATCTCTGTTTTTTTTTGTATTTTTCCCGCATCTCTTTCCTGTACCCTTTTTTTTCGCTTGTTCAGGTTTCATTATTGGTTGTGGATGACGATAATGAAAAAGTGGCGTATGTGTTGGTTACCTCCGTGTTCGAATTTTGCTGATATTTGGGCGTGCGTATCATTACCTTCCGTTTTCTATCTGTATAAAAGGTGCGGATCGGCTGCCTTCCAAATTAAAGTTGTTAGTGCAGTTGTGTGTCGTCCTCGTCCTCGTTCGTTGTCTTTGAGTCCTGTGTTTTTCAGAATGTTCCTTAACCAGCTTGCCCGGAAACACACTTTGCTCAATTTATACAGAAGCACAGAAACCCGCGTCTGATCGACCATTCACAACTATCACAATCGAAGTCATCACGAGGCATGAATTGAGCATAAGGCCTGTAGGCGCTATAGACGTATTACCATAGTATTCTTCTGTTAGGGTTACGTTGCTTCTCTGCTCATTCCCATTGGCCCCAAACTTTACCTTCAGAAAACGGGTACAAGGAAGGCGAGTTGTCGCGAAAAAGCTATTTTCAGGTTGGCATTCAGTGTCGAACGCCTTGCGAGATCGCATTGTGGCGGTTGTCGTTCACCTTGTCACTCTGCGAAGTGCGTGCGTGTGCAAATTTTAAGAAATTAATCGCTAAGCCCAATAGCTGCCGCGTAGTCGACTATTCCATGTGCCAGGAACACACCAGCACAATAGTAACACAATCGGTTCGGCACTACGCAGCAGCAGGTCGCCTTGACAAACCAGTGTAGTCACTCCCTGTGTGAGCGTTCCCACGGAGAGACAAAAATTTCTACAAGAAAGTGATAGCTGCGCACTTCTTGTTCTTATGCCTGTAATTGTGTTACATGTGGCCTCCCGCGAAGAGATGCGATTTTTACGTGGCATCGGCTGAACTCCGCCCCAAAGTGAGCGCTCCAGTTAGCAGGGATAATGAGCAGGAGGCTCCACTGGTACATGTGTTTGTCCTAAAAAAGCGCAGTTTGTTGAGGAGGCTTTCTCCTTAGTGCGAAAACCTATTGAAGTTGAGGGCTTTACGTTTTTACTCCTGCTTACTAGCTCTGGATGAGCACCATGTCTGCACGAGAATATGAGTGAAAACAAAAGCATTATAATAGCTGATGGCGCCGTTTTCTTTGTATGGGAAAACGAGTAATAATTAAATGCTTTAGCAATCGGGCAGCTTTCACGGTAAGGTAGTTTTTTAAAATTTAAAATAAAAATGTTATTTTGGGTAGCGTTGCCGGAAAGTGGCAGCTATCTGCTTATTTCTTTGTCTGGGGTATTAGACGTGAAGAGACGCTTAATTTGGACGCCATGCTAACCTTACAAATGATCTTGCGAAATGCGAAGATGACTTCCACCAAGTATCTGTTACGAATAAGGCATAAAATATGTTTTAGAATGATGTTAAAGTTTGAAAAAATGGCACAACGATTACGATATTGCTGCGTAACTCACTAAACTTAGCCTGAACATGGTACACAGAGCGGTCGTGCATAGTTCTCACTAGCGCCTAAAATTCCTCACAGCGCTTCTCATATTCATGTTATCATTGTATTATTTCGTGTGCTCGTTATTTTCATATCAGAAGGGCAACAAAATTCAAGATGGCCAGTGCGTTACTGACACTTTTGGAATTAACTTTCTTTAATTTGTATGCAGACACTACAGTTATTTTCCAGTGCCTTGAAATTCATTACAAAACTTATTGTGGAAATTGCGCATGGCTAATGTTGCTGTGCATGTGGCTTGAATCATTTGCGGAGGCGTTACACTTCCAATACCGTTCAATACTGCGCATGCGTTGACGCACAAGATTGGTTACATATTCTGGCTGAAAATGAAGATCCTGAATATGCACTTCCCCTGCAAACACTGCAATGAACAGCAAGGATCGATAGAACACTATGTCCGCTATATGTCGACAATGCTGGGCACTAATTTATTACCTATTTTTATTGCCCATCCTAATTACTTTATGTTGTAACTAGCCCGCTAAGCATTAAGCGGTGTGGACTTGGCGACATTAATATTCGTTCTTCTGCCAAGCGCCAAAATTAATGAATATTTGTCGTAACTCGTGCGTGCATCGGCTTATAGTTAAATTTGATATGCCATTTGACGATTTTATGCACACGCGTGATGTTTAAGTCAGAGCAGGTGTCTGGTTTCAAATCGACTTTGGCCACTCAATGCAGATGGTCTCAACCCAATTTCATACGAACGTCGAAAAACGTAGAAGCTATGCATGCAGCCGGAGGTTATTGCTTTCGCAATAGCCTCCAGCTGCATGGATTACAAAGTCCACGTGATGTAATACTTCGAAGGGGCGTGTCGTAATTACTCAAATGGCTGCATATCAGAAAACGCACACTGCAGCTTAAAAACGCAAAAGCGGCAACATTTAAAACCGTGATCATCTGAAAACCAGGCCACGGAACATTAAGCGGTAATCAGCGCGCGCAAGCCGTAGCCCCACGTATTGCTAACTGGCCCCGACAGTGGTCTCAGCGGCCCTGGAGGTGGTCCAACAAGACTACAGTGAGATGCTTCCTTACCACAAGCGAGATCGACAATTCTGCCCCCCACCACACAAAAAGCTTGCGCGGCAAAGGCTAAGCCATAGCTTGGAGGCAGCTACAGGCGAACACAGGCACACACCAGTCTCCTAAACCACATACACCTTATGTTACACCGAACCACTTGTGCACTATGCGGGAAGCCCCCGATACTGTTCACACTATATGGAATTGTCACAGAATGCAGGTGCCACCAGAATTCCAGACCCGTAGACTTAAACAGTGGGAGGCTGTGGTTTCCAGCTGAAGCTAAGTGGACCAGAAACTTCTGGTTCAGCGCGCACATCGAATAGCTAAGTCATCAGGGGCCAAGTAATAAGAGCTGCTCCTAGTCCGAGGGGCGCAAAGCTGTTTATACAGTAAAGTTTCCCAGCTCTATCCCTGGAGAAATAAGACATTTTTAGTGACATGTAAAAGTGTAATTATCGCGAATAAGGGTAGTTAAGAAGCAACGTTTAATTTTGTTATCCGGACCGTCGCCATAAAATATGTGCTTCGAGCACAGCTCTCCATCTAGGAATTGCAGCCGAGCCCATCTTTCCGTTCTTAGCACTTCCATCAATTTTCGCTTGTTGTTGTTGCTGTTGTTGTTGCCTCAAATACAATGGCACATAACCGCGCTGGGGGATTGGCAAGGGTTTGGTGCATATCCAAACAGGAAAAAGAAACTCATCCAGCTTTGCCAAACGATTTAATTGCCTTCGCTGCTCTCTTCTTTTTTCTACTGTATTGATTATATTGTTTACAGAATGTGGGGGTCTCTTCTTCATTCCTCTATTTCTAGGTCTTTTTTCAACATCAAATCAGTTGTTTTCAATCGTGTCAACATTGTCAAGAGAGGAATCAAAAGGTTTCTTCCTGCATGTTTCCTATATTTTCTTCGCCTGTAAACACGCCTACCACTGTTCAAAACTGGCGAATGCTTCATCTTTTAAAACCGCCTCCCGTTTTTTTTATGTGGTTAAGCAGTGCATTGTGTTAAAATGCGCAATACGTTTCGAAAAGTAAACATCGCGTTATGTTTAGGAGTTGTGCTGCAGATAGTCAATACACGAACGGGGAGAAATCTTTCTGTATTCATGGTCCAGGCTTATTGCCCTTACTTCACTATGATCATCGTCAAACTGACTATGTCCACTGCAGGACAACGCTCTCTCTCAAATCTTTTCTCTTAATCCTGTCCTGGCAACCTTCGCACAAAAACTTTCTAGCCTTACTCGCCCGACTGAGCCTCTGACGTCCTCTGGTACACCTGCCCTCACTGGAAATCGACTACGTTATTTTAAGAACGATCGCTTATCTTGCCTTCACACTGCATACATGCCCTGCCCATTCCCGATTTCCTCGCCACTAGGATGTTACTACCATGCCGTTCATCCCTTGCGACTTTGCTCTTTTCACGTCTGCTAATGCTGCAACTCAGGAAGGGTGCGAAAATTGCTTTCGAAAGAAACTCTTTATTGACCTGACTCTTGCCCAAAAAGACCTCAATAAGTCGGCGGTGGCTTTAGCAACAAGCATCCTCGGAGGTCGTCGAACAGAATGACTGCTGTTCTCGGTCTAACTCAATTTAAAGCTCCCAGGGAACGATCAAAATAAAACGTCTAAGCAGCTACAACAATCTGGAACAGTGTGGTAGCGGTCGTGCATGGCTGCAATCATGCCAGATTGTTTCGGCCACATCTCGCATCAGGAACGAAATGATAAAGCTCGACTACTGATCCGGAGTTCCCGGGTTCGAACGCGACCGCGGCGGCTGCGTTTTTATAGAGGAAAAACGCTAAGGCGCCCTTGTGCTGTGCGATGTCAGTGCACGTTAAAGATCCCCAGGTGGTCGAGATTATGCCGGAGCCCTCCACTACGGCACCTCTTTCTTCCTTTCTTCTTTCACTCCCTCCTTTATCCCTTCCCTTACGGCGCGGTTCAGGTGTTCAACGATATACGAGACAGATACTGCGCCATTTCCTTTCCCCAAAAACCAATTATTTTTAAGGCAGAGTGCCCTAGGCTCTGAGCTTGAACAAACAAAGTATTAAAATTCGTGGCATTACGCCCCTCTCAAAGAAGTATCCACTGGATGTTCAAAAAAGAATGGGTTGCAAAAGTAAGCACTGAGATTGAAGAGATAAGTGTGCGTTAGCTTCCATAATAAGGCTTCAGGAGCACAACACGCAGAATTGCAGGGCGCCAACAGAACCGCAGAAATACAGCAACTCGATAGGGGATGAATTCGTAGTGAAATTATTCGATTCGACCACGAATCTTTTACGGGCCGAAGTACCGGCCCAAAAGCACTTCGTTGAGACTACGGCGGCGAATCCGCGCTCACATCCAAACACGTTCACCGAGCTTTTATCACGTATTGCGTCGGCGTAGATTCTATCATCAGGAATCAGTTTGCTGTTGGTAATTGATCCGTAGCCCGTCCAGTCGTCAAGTTCGTTCGTGGCGCTGAAGGTAGGCGGCGACGTCTGTGTGGCCTTCATCGGTGACGTTTGGCAGCATGCTGTGAACGAGCCCAAATGTCATCTGGGTGGGTCTGCTGTGCAGCGGTGTTGTACGCAAAGACGACGGAAGAGAGGATGGCATCCCAGCACTTATGTTCGTCGCCCACATACTTGACAAGCATGTCAGCGGAGGTTTTCTTCAGACGCTATATATGTTTGCTATTGTGCGGATGGTACGCTGTAGTTCGCCGGTGAGTTGCGTGGCTGAAGATCAAAAAGGCCTGGGTAAGTTCGGCGGTAAATGCTGTTCGCTTGAATGTGAGTTGAACTGCTGGGGCGCTACGGCCTCAAAAGGGTCTGCTCGACGAAAATTTTTTTTCGACTTTCGCCGCAGTCCCACTCCACAGGGCTTCTACTTCGGCGTTGCAGGTCAATCATCGGTCGCCTCGAGGATCCACTTGTTGCTCCATGTTGACTTTGTGTAGGGGCCGAGGAGATACATTCCAGTGTGTTGGAAAGGCTGCTCGGTGCTGGTATGGGCTTCAACAGTTCAGTTGGCCCGATCGGTGGTGTCTTTCGGCGTTGACGCTCACAGTATGTTTTGACGCACCGCGCGACGTCGGCAGTAAGTTGCCGCCACCGAGGCGGCGAGTGCGACAAAGGCATGGGAAAGAAATAAGGAGAAAGCTTATGCTTCGCCTTAAGAGTAGACACGGTGCGCCTTTTCGTTCATTTTCTCTTCCCTTTTTATTTCTCATTTTTCACCGATTACCAATCCACATTGACATATACTGATCACGTTCATCGATTACAATCACAATTACCGAACACGTTACCGATTACCGATGAGCAATCAACATTCTCGATTGCTAATCTTTGTCTAGGTTACTTTGAAAGCATTCTACGCCACTACATACATGATACCAATTACTGATAACGTTACCGATTACCAAACAACAATCAAACATACTACGCCACTACATACTGATACACATACATACCAATCACAATTACCGAACACGTTACCGATTACCGATGAGCAATCAACATTCTCAATTGCCAATCTCTGTCTAGGTTACTTTGAAAGGCATTCTACGCCACTACATACACGATCCCAATTACTGATAACGTTACCGATTACCAAACAACAATTAGACATACTACGCCACTACATACTGATACACATACATACCATTTGTTTCAGTACAATTATGCACTATTACGCCGCCTTTTCATTCCGCGCATATTCTGATGCCTATTTATTGTATCTCTAATTACCGCATATATGTTAATTCGGCAGGAGGACCAGCATTTTGTGAGAGTACACTCGACAAAAGCTGGTCCTCCAGCCGAAACGTCGCGGAATAAATGCTGTTATGTTTTTCAATTTCTGGTGACTTTACATTATGTTGATCAATCAGCTGCCAACCCTTCGCGCAGAAAGGTTGTGCTAAAAGTACATTTCGAATACATTATATTAATTTCGCATTAATTGCGCATTTTTGGTCTCTATGCTTAAATTGCCATACGAATGCTTTCTAAGTATGCTAGGAGTACTATTTTGAACATACTTACAATTGCATCAAAAATGCATTTTCTGCCCGCTTGGTATATCAATATTACATTAAAAATATACTGAAATACACATTAAATACATTAAAAATATACATTAAATACAATACAAGTGTACCAAAAATGTACATTAAATACATTACGCTACATTAAAAATACACTACAAGTAAACAATTATTGCATTCAAAATATATTTATTTCGAGTCGGCTTAAAAATAGTTGCTATTCGGATTCACCGGATAATACTGATCAATGTTGTCAACAGCAGAAGTAATGACAGAACTGGTTACAAGCGTTAGGATGCCGACAATCCCAAACAAAACGCATTGTCATCACGAAGGCTATGCCAATGCAAGGACACGTGATGGGGCATGAACGGAAAGATGTCGCCACGCAGGAAATGCCGACGGAAAGTGACGTCAGCAAACAGGAACTGCTCCGACAAGCGTGGTACTCGACTTGGCTTATATATACCAATCGGGGGGAGAGACATTATCGTGCCCGGTGTGGCGTTTTTGCGCAAAAGCCCTCAAATTTCCCACAAATGTCGGAGTGTCGCGTTCGAATGTGCGGTCTATCTAGAGCCGAACTCTCAGTCGTAACTTGCGTCGGGCATCGGTCATGAGTCGAACTGTCAACCAACAAATGCATGAGCGTCTATAGGAGACGGTCGGCCTTGCCCGTCGGGGTCCTTTTCGCTGGCATGTTCGGACACTGAGGCGCGCATGGCGTCATTGCCGGTATAATGCTGTGACGCTGTCCCACGTAATTTAAATAAGTGGTGATTGCCTTTCTGCTTGAAGTTAACATAAACGAAAGGACGACAGAAAAGGAATTGTTTTCACTGTTCCCGGAAACGTGATTTCGAGCAGTAGGTTTTTCTACGGCAGCTAAAAGTGTCCTTCAAATATTCTTGAAAGGACTGCCCGTTTGTGAAAATTCCATTATACTTGAGACAAATTAATTTCATATTTACGAAAGTTCGCTTTTGAAACATTAACAAGATGCTAAAACCGCATACATATTTTTTTTCGTGTTTTAAAAGTGCTCGAAATATGTTCTAAGTGACGTATACATGGAATGAATTAATTTCATATTTACGAAAGTACACATTTAATACATTGATAAGATGCTAAAACCGCATAAATATTTTTTTCACGTGTTTGAAATGTGCTCGTAACATGCTTTAAGTGACGTATATAAATATATCGAGAAAATGCTAAAACGGAATTCATATTTTTTCACTCGCTTGAAACGTGCTCGAAACATGCTTTAAGTGACGCATGCTTCGAATGAATAAATGTCTTATTTACGAAAGTAGAGTTTTAATATACTGACAAAATGCTAAAACAGCATTTATATTTTTTCACGCGTTTGAAATGTGCCCAAACACACCTTAAGTGCCATAAACTTCGAATTATTTAATTTAATATTTGCAAAAAGTACACTTTTAATACATTGAAATGATGGTAAAACCGCATACATATTTTTTCACGTGATTGAAACGTGCTCGAAACATTCTTTATTTGACGTGTACTTCAGGAGAATTAATTTCATATTTAAGAAAGTAGAGTTTTAATGTATCGGACAAAATGATAAAACCGCATTCATAACTTTTCACCTGTTTGAAACGCGCTCGAAACATGCTTTAAGCGACGTATACTTCGGATGAATTACTTTCATATTTACGAAAGTAGAGATTTAATATATTGACATAATGCGAAAACCGCGTTAATATTTTTTCACGTGTTTGAAACGTGCTCGAACACGCTTTAGGCGCCGTATACTTCGAACGCATCAATTTAATATTTGCGACAGTAGACGTTTAACACATTGACAAGGTGCTAAAACCGCATTCATATTTTTTCACGTATTTGAAACGCGCTCGAAGCATGCTTTAAGTGACGTCTTTTTGGTAAATTTGAAGAAGAATATACTTCAAATACCAAGCATAAAATTTCAGTTTTTTTTTTGCTGCTGCTGCTTTGCTGTTCACACGTTGACTGGAGTACCACCTTTAGCAGGCTGCGAGGTCGTTCGAAACTGCGGCTTAGCCCGCGAGGGGCGCAGAGGGGTTTGCGGAGCTTCTCCCAAGCGAACACCCCTAAAGAAAGCCGGGGGCCGCTTGTGCCCTTCTTTACCGGTGGGTGTCCGGCGGTGGGTTTCGAACCAATCACCTCCCGCAGCCGTGACGGGCAAAATAAGTTTAAAATACATTGTATATCTCCCGAAGTATATTCCAAACGTATTAGCTATTGCTAAGAGAAAAACTCACTTGTATATATATATATATATATATATATATATATATATATATATATATATATATATATATATATATATATATATATATATATATATATATATATATATATATATATATATATATATATATATATATATATATATATATATATATATATATACAAGTGAGCTCACTTGTGTATACTCACTTGTATATATATATATATATATATATATATATATATATATATATATATACAAGTGAGCTTTTCTCTCAGCGATAGCTAATACGTTTGGAATATACTTCGGGAGATATACAATGTATTTTAAACTTATTTTGCCCGTCACGGCTGCGGGAGGTGATTGGTGATATATATATATATATATATATATATATATATATATATATATATATATATATATATATATATATATATATATATATATATATATATATACTACTTAAAATAATAGAGAGCGCAGTGTAAAACATTTTATTTTACTCGACGTTTCGATCGGAGGACCGATCTTTTTCAAGAGTGTATATATATGTACATAAATTCTTGTAACAGGATTACACATCCCGAACGCACTTCACTGTTAAGCACAACGCAACGCGTTCACTCGGTATCGCTCCTAACACGTTTGGACCAAAGACCCTTTTTGGCATTTACGTTTTGTGCCAGCCTGGCACGCAGAGTTAATATTTCCGTCACGTTTCTGTGGAATTTCTATCAATCCTACATCGCAGAGACGGCTTTTTGACCGAACGAGCTGTATACATTATTGCATAAAACAAATACCAGGAGCAGACACCTCCCCTCACTGCTTCCGGCGCGCCATTTCCTTATGCAGCATAATTCACGAACCTGTATGGGGCGAAAGTTTTCCCGACTTTGGTATCAAAATTGTGACGCTGCCATTAATGGTACAGCTTTCGCTACACATAGCATGCATCTGCTAGTCAAGTTCGAGGCTAGCTGGAGACAGGGATTTAAAGTAACTCCCAATAAACTCACGATGTACCTCTAATTGTATGCCCTCCGAAGATTCGTATCAAAATTGTGACGCAACCGTTCGTCATACAGCGTTCCAGGTGGTCTCAACCACTTTCTAGTTGAACAAAACATGCGTCTACTAGTGAAGCTGCAGGCTAGACCGCGACGGAGATTCTAACCGAAGACATATGTACCTTTAAAGGTTTGCCTTTCCCTCAATTTATTTGCACAATTGAGACCCACCCGTTCGTAGTACAGCGTTCCGGGATGTGTCATGCGATTTCTCGCTGCACGTACATAGCCCACAGCTGCCAGTCAAGTTGCAGGCTAAGTAGCGACAGGGGTTGCAACCGATCGAAACACAGCCGCCGCAGTCGGCTTCGAACATTATAAACTTACGATGAGACAGACATTCATGTTTTCGCCTTCACTGCGCGTAATTAGTCTTAATTGCCCTCTGCATATTTAGAGTGACCCGTGCACACAAAAAACTGAATAACTCGGCGGCGGCTTTAGCAAAACACGCGTTCGGCTGTCATCGAAGAGAACGCGTGCCGCTCTCGGCAGACATCAACTTAACACAATCTGGAACAGTGCGGAAGCAGTAGCGCATGGCTGCGATCATTCGAGATAAGTTTGGTCGCGTCTCGCGTGAGAAACAAAAAGATAAGCCGGCTGCCGGTGGCGTTGAGCGCGAGCAAACAAGCAGTGCAAATATTCGTGCCGACATATAGGAATTGGATAGCTTGGTAATATAACCCGTATAACTGGTGATTGATGGCGCCAATACGGTATTTTTTTTACTATCCTTCGGGAAAGTCTCTCTGGTCCTTTGGTTGACTGAAATCTGAGGTTACTCTAATTCACTTGGTGATGATACTAGTAAACACCTTGTAAACAATAGGCGCTCATCTGTGTCGTGTCGTCGTTCTCGTGCCTTGTGTTCATCTTTTTTAGCGCTAAACTATTTCAAAGAAATGTCTATTCAACTAGCCCAGCACGATATTTTACTAAAGTTTCACTAATGCAACACACCATAAGCTTATCGTTGTTTAATTTTAGAGCGAGAGCCCTACTTCACGACCAAAGATGCAAAAGCAGGATCATGGCTGAAAGCTCGACCTTAACCTTGAATAGATAAATAAAAAAAAAATGAAATATTGCCGCAGCTGCCATCCGGACCAGTGGCGGCGCGAACAGATCAGCGTCACTGGCAACTGCACGAGAGCATTATGCTATCACCACAGCCGATCACGCTGCCTGTTGAACAGCAACACACACTCGTGCTGTGTCTTATCAACATGTATCTTCGGCGAAAAACAGATCAGATCAGCTTAACCTCGATCAGAGCTTAACCTGAGTCTAATATCGTCGCCAGATGTGCCGACGACCTAAAAAAGCAAAACCGTGAACCAAGTTTTCAAAACCATGTTTAGAAGTCCTTCGCGTCTTCTTACTTGTGAACTAAGATAATTCCAGCGTTCTGCTAAAATTCTTTTACTGTCGAGGTTACAAGACACTGCGCATAAAGGGCGGCAAGTAGTTCAGGCACAATGTCCCCTATGCCCTTGAACAAGCCTCCTGCACTAACCTGATCCTCACTTGCCTCTGTCTCTTAGCATTGCGTCTAAAACTATCGTCACTTCCTCTTTAGCTACCTCCGGAATATCCAATTCCTCCCCCAGCACTGGTTTCATGATTATCACCCCGAATCTTCAAGCTGCTGTAGAGATCTGTACAGAATTCTCTTGCTACATTATCTTATAGAAATTGATGACATTGCTCTTCTTGTCTCAGAAGCCGGGAAAATAATTTTTTTTTGGCAATGACTAAGTTTTTCTTGCACGGTTTATTTTTAGTCTACTTGAATCATTAGTGATTTTAGGTAGATGTTGTTACGAAGCGTAAGGTTAAGTGATGGTTTGGTTTAGTTTACGGGGTTTAACGTCCCAAAGCGACTCAGGCTATGAGAAACGCCGTAGTGAAGGGCTCCAGAAATTTCGACAGCCTGAGGTTCTTTAACGTGCACTGACATCGCACAGTACTAAGGTTAAATGAAAAGGCGACGGAGGGATGGCGCGACAGGAAGAGCGGGTAATAAAAGCTTTTCCTCGAGAGGCTTAAATAAACACGGTGCTGCTTTGGGATTTATAGCACGCCTTACGTAACAAAAATTAGAACAATAGATATGCTGTTTATGTATTTCCGTTCAGGCAGAAGAATTTCATGCGAATTTCCTACCAAGGTCAGGCCGCAATGGGTCGAACCCAGGAGAAGTTGGTGCTAATTGACAAAATGATGTAATTAGTTGATGTGGCAGTGTTTAATGTATGCATATTGTCACGAAGTCGTGACTGCAATCCGGGGAGCATAAAATGGCGTATAAACAAAACTCTTTATTTGGGTTGACTTGCGCTCAAAATGAACTGAATGACTTGGCGGCGGCATAGCAACAAGCGTGCTCGGCGGTCATCGAACAGAATGCCTGCCGCTGTCGGCCGTGCTGAATATAAAGCACATAGCGAACTTTCGAGATAAAGTGTACAAAGTTACTAGAACATTCTGGAACAACGCAGAGTCAGTTCTGCCTGGATGCGATCAATCGAGATAAATCTGATCGCGTCTTGCATCGCAAACATAGCGATAAAGCGGCGCACCGGCTGCTTTGAAGGATGAACAAACATACACTGCAAATATTCGTGGCAATATTTTTGGTTTCAATGAAGCAGAGTTCAGTGAGCTTA
This sequence comes from Amblyomma americanum, assembly GCF_052857255.1. NCBI lineage: Eukaryota > Metazoa > Arthropoda > Arachnida > Ixodida > Ixodidae > Amblyomma > Amblyomma americanum. The sequence continues at coordinate 64,514,863 of NC_135498.1, read as the reverse complement.
GATTTTTTCATAGCAGTACGTATCTACCTTGCAAGTTGCTTGAGGTCAGTAATGCTACGATGTGCCTGTGAGGACCTTTGAAGGGCTTTTAGCTCATGCACTTTTCATTGCAGTAGACGAAGCGTTCTGTTGGGCACAAATCACTTCTTCTAATGTAGATTGACTTGGCTCTGTTTTCTGCATGCGAACGATTTAGAATTGTTGTCTTTATTGCGACTACAAAAGCCAAATCTATCTCTATTTTTCGATCTCACGAATATTATTCGGTGCTGGTGAAATGTTTAGGGGAATCCGCCAAGGTGGAGAACATTTGTAATAAGAGACTACTAGATACCAATGAGTAATTACTACGTTATAATTTTTCGGAGTTGGTCAAATGTTTAAAGGAATCCTCTAGGTGGAGTAGATTTGTAATAAGCGAGTAATTATTCACTGACATCCACACGAGCGAAGCCATACAGCTACAAAGGAAAGCTGTACAGTCTTCTCAGAAACTTCGCAGTTAAAGAAAAATTCAGGCTGGTCCGGGGATCGAACACGGGACCATCGCTTCACTGGAGCAGTCGCCCTAATGGCTGAGCTAACCGGGACGGCAAGCTTATGGTAGGGCGAGAAAGAATTGATCAACTCCAAGAGAGAGCAGTGTTGGTCATATGTTTAGGGGAATCCCCCATGGTGGAGTAAATTTGAAATAAGAGAGTAATTACACATTGGCATCCACCCGAGCGCAGTTTTAAGGCTACAGGGGAGAGCTCTACAGGTTTCTCAGAAACTTCCTAGTTTAAGAGAAATTTTTCCCGGTCAGGGGTTCGAAACCTGGACCACCGCTTCACTGGAGCAGTCGCTCTACCAGCTGAGCTAACGGGGCGGCAAGCTTATGGCAGGGCGAGACAGAATTGATTATTAATTCGAAGTGGTGGTCAAATGTTTAGGGTGTAGCGCCACCTTGTAGCGGTCGTAGCGGCACGCGCGAAGATAACGAAGAACCTTGAAGCGTGAGCCGATCAGAACGTTGGAGGTGTCTTGCTGGCACGGTAGCCTACTCTACACTCTGTAACTCTCTCAAATAAATGTGGCCGCACCACATCTGGACCGTTTGTGCGCCACATAGTTGGTGACATAGGACAACCCGAGCGCCCTCACAACCGGAGCACCGCAGATGTACCTTCGAGTTCCTACCTCGTTATGGTCCTACCGCAAGATGAGTGGCGCCCGATGCCGCCCCAGGACCCGTTCCGAGTACAACTGTGGCCATTCCGCCAGCAAAGCCCCATTGCTTGTTTTGCGCAAGTGGAGGCCTAGCTATACGTAAATGGCGTGTAGTCCAAGATTTAAAGGTTTCCTCCTCGTTAAGTGGAAGTTTCCCGCCAACATCTTTGACCAGCTTGACCTTCCGTCGCCGGACGACCACCTGTTCGATGGATTGAAAGAAGCTTTTTTCCGTTCTTACGGCGCTCCACTCCACCACTCCGCTCTCTGCAATCCGCCTCATAGTGGGGCACCGGAAGCCAGTACAGCCGAAAGCACTCGTCCGACAGCGGCTCCAGCTCAGTCTTGCTCGAACACTCCAGCGAGGACTCTCGCGCTATTACCGGATGAGATACCAATCGCCGAGCGCCCTTTCTCTTCGACTGGTACTTCGACCTGTATATCTCTATCGCATTCCACACATAATTCGTTGGCAACTCCATCCCTGCCTCCGGCGCGGCCCACTCTGCCTCCTCTCGCCAGCCACACGCACACTCAACACTGCCCAGTTGCACCGCACAATCCGCTTGAATCGCGCCACGCCGCTTGCTGTACATCTGACGCCGTAAGCCATACCTGTCACCGTGACAGCCGACACAACCACTGAAGCTTCTGTTTTCCGCGCGACATCGAGACACCACCCTGCTTCTTATTCACTGCAGCCGGTGGCTTCTGCACCGTCCCTCACGGCCATCTGTGACCATGCGGTCCCCTACTCCTTTTTCGCCTCTCCCGACTATGCAGCCGTTAGCTCAGAGTTCCCTCTCTTCACTGCAGCTGGCACTCATAAGTCGCCTACCCCGGCTCCGTCTCCGCGCCTTGCAGCAGTTCAGTGTATCATAACCCGTGAGAGTAGCAGCCAGCTAATACGTACGTTCAGGCCCCGCTGCCCTCCTCGCCACCGTGTACCAACCACTTCCTCGCATGGATGCCGCACTTCCCTCCTCTGGCTTACAGCCTCCTCCAAATACGGGACTGCATCAAACCCATCACCCGCCGGAGCAGTCGCTCTACCAGCTGAGCTAACCGGGACGGCAAGGTTATGGTAGGGCGAGACAGAATTGATCAACAACTTAAGAGGGAGCAGTTTTAGTCAAATGGTTAGGGGAATCCCCAAAGGTGGAGTAGGTTTGCATTAAGATAAGTAATTATGGTAAAAAACGCAGCCCATTGGTTTTCTAAGGCAGTCTTAACTACTCACTGCAAGCGAAGGGCCAACTTTAAACGCAATGTAATGCGAGGCATCAGAAGACTAGGCCATTCCAGTCAATATTCTCGTAACAGTATCATAGAATATTCTACAGTGCTTGGTTTAAACCTTTTTCTACCTTTTCCTGTTGTTGGTTTCATAAGCACGAAATCATTACTGCGTAATTCAAAGGTGAAATGCATCTATTGACAATCTAGGTGAGGCCATAGCATTGCGGACCACGCTTCGGCGTTAGAAATTTTCTCAAACGCTTTGTTGAGAAAGTGTGGATTTTATGGGGGTCATTTGCGGGCATATCAGTGGCATGTGCTATACATATAATGCACTTGCGAATTTTCGCTACCTGACTTTGAAGAAAGTTTGAATGTTAAAACCTGCTGTGCATTATTGTCGTGCAGGAATCGGGCAAACGGACACGATCACATTCGCTCAGTTCGAACGCTCCAGCCGATCTCAATCTAATACCGAACGCCCAGCACACGCACATCGTCTTAGTTACATTGTCCAGTCCGAAGCCAGATGGAACCACCACAACAAAGAGGCGAAGCACTATGCTTGGCAAATTATTGGCATTGTTTCGGTTGAAGCTAATCTTTGCTGCTGCAATTTCCTGGCTATGTTCCCATGTCGCAAAAAATTGTCGGAAGTAGACACCGCCAAGCAATACAGAATAAAAATTGCATGATTGCACTTAAGTATGCTCAAGAGCCGAAATGCGAAAGCCTTTCCCTTACCTCTCATTCTCCCTCAATTTCATTTTTTAATAATTTACATTTAAGTATTTAAAATTTCATTTTCTTAGCTTTATCATCTTTATTTTCATTTTGTTTTATTTTAGTTTTGTATTTTGCTTTAATTTTATCTTCTATACTATGCAAGCCTTCAAGAAAAACTTCTTCAAACACACCATTAAATTTCAATAATTGAATTTAATTAATGAATTAACTACAATTCATCAAACCGTCTTTTCCCATTTCAACAACTACTCACGCACTGCCTAAGACAATCAAGCTTCTGAACATTTATCCCCGCAGAACGACATAATCGTGCGGACAAAATTTGCTGACACTTTTTTCTGACGCGACATAGCCATATAATTCTTTGGCATTAAAACGCAGAAAGTGGGAAGGCAAATCCTACCCTCTGTGGCCCTTAAGAAAGTGTGCTAACACCGACATCATTTTCCTCTTTTGCTTCATAAGTCGAGAGTGACTCTTAGATGTTATTTGCATGGGATTGGAGCCATCTGGAAAACTACTTCTCTTAATTTACACGGTGCGTTTCTTTGCCTCTTCAAAGCGACATTGTTTTTACTGTGCATTCCTGGGCCCAAAGGTGCACATGAAGAAAGAATGGATGCATCAGGTAGCATGTACTCTACGTTCTGATGTAATTCGAACGTAAAACTTTGCTATGTTATTTAAAGCTAAAGAAAACGCTACTTCTGTTTTAACCGCAACGTCTTACGCCTCTGCAGATTTTGAACAAATCATAGTCTGGAATCACTATGTGGCTAATAAGCGAAAGATAACAAAGCGAATTCAACATTCCTCTTAAATAACAGTAGTTGTGACCAACAGTGCGGCTACAGAATTCAAGTGGTTCCACGCTGAAGGGTCGAAGAGGTGGCGTAGTGTAACTATCGTTACAAAACATCACTGCCGTACTTAGACCATTTTATGGGAGATCTTCCGCTAAAGTTGGCTTAAAGAAACAGCAATGGCTGATTTGGGGGCGTATAAAAATCAAACTAGGCAGAGTTTGAATTCTTATGGTGGCGAAGAAGGAGATGTTTGGCAAAAATACGAAATGCCTGCCACGTGAGTCTTCTAGAAAAGGCTGCCAGGCTTGTTATTTTGCCGTGCATTCAAATCAGTACATGAAAGGTTCGGCACTGTACAGTATTGTGCTTTTTTTTCGGACGCTGCTTGCACGTGCAACATTCTCCAGGTTATCACTAATCACCAACGAGGAATGTGAACCAACATGTACAAATTGCAACCACAGAGAACCCGCCACTCAAGTGTACATCCTTTAGGGTTGAGAAAGTAACCCGCCCTTATGGGCCCTCTCGCAAGCTGCCTCTGCTGATAGCCGGGACCAACTCCTCACCCAGCCAGACAAGACCTCTCAACTTGCACTCATTTCGGGGCCCCAGGATGTCGTCCCCACCTGGGGGCCAGACAGGACCCGCCTGCCCTTATTCCCGACACCTGTGGCAAATAAAGTTGTCTGTCTCTCTCTCTTCAATTTACTCCTTCGGCCCATCCCTACTTTTGCGCACATAGCCTGACCACTTAAGACATGTACTGAAAATGGGATATAGTATCCAATCCAAAGGGTAAAATGTCTGACGAGAGTGCTGAACAGAGCCTTCTAACTTCAGCGTTCTAATTTAAAGTCGAGTAACAAACGGAGAGCTATGTTCAACATTATTTTTGAATCATCACAAGGGAGTCCTTGCAAAGGTTTCTGAGGGAGGAAGTCAATTTTAGTGGAGCGAATCATTTAAGTTCTACCTGTACGTAACATGACCTGAATTAGTGAAACCAGTGGGTAAGGCACCTCAGCTCATTGTACGTACAAGCACAAGATGACATCGTAAATTTTGGGGACGTTTCTGCCTATTGCAGTGTAAAACTTTCGTTCCTTTTCCTGCTCGATGTTCACGATTGAAAAATTCTTCACACTGATTAGAGATAAGGAACAGATTGCTTCAGTAAAATGCGTAGTACCAACACCCACAGATGAAGGCTCTAGTGTGTTTTGAAGGCACTCCCTATACAGCTGTATGCGTTCATGTCTTCAAGGACGCACCCGATTACGGCTTTATGGATTTGCAATGACGTATGTTGATTTCGTATCTATTCCACTCCAGCAATCTTACTGAAATCTATGTAGGAGCATGTTTGTTCCGAAGTCTTTGTGCAAAGCGCAAGGCTATAGCATACGCTCAACGAAAGAAGTACAGCGAGCTAGTGCGACGTTAGGCAACAGGTGTCGATTAATCATCTACCAGCTGCCCGTTTTTCTGGGAATGTGCTCCCGCTGACGTTCAAGCATACACGATAGGCATATTTGCGCGCGCGCACGCACCCACGCACGCACGCACACACACGCACACGCGCACGCATGCACACACACGCTCGCACGCACGAACGCTCAAACATACGTCTTTAGGCTCGTTACTGTTATTGCTTCAGCAATTTGATAATGCTCTTGTCTCGTTACTGAAACCGAAGTTGCAGAATGGATCGCGTCACGACCATTTCTGTATTCAATTTACTCAACTGGGGTGAGACAGGTAGGCGCGTTTCTTTTAAATTCCTCCAGAACACATTCCTCCAGAAGTTTGACTAAATTAAACTGGTTCGTGGTGCTTACACGCCTGATGACTTACCACATTCTGTAAGCGATTACTATGGAACCGGCGGACAGTTTTCGAAATTAAAGTTTTCCTTAGCTAGATAAGTGAACTTCGTAAAAAAAAAACTTGGCAGTAGTTTAGCTCTGGTTAAGCCTGGAGTAACGCGATAGCTACAGCTGGCCGAGTGGAACTTGCTCATTTGAATTGCAAAGTCAGTGTTTCGCCGCTCCGTTTCGCTGGGCGTTCTTTCTTCATCTTCGTCCCACTTGACACGGCTCATGCGCACAGCTGTGGCAGCTCGGTTTCGCCGGTTCTAGTCCGCACCACGTAGCTGGTCACGTGACCAACCTCGTGACGATCCACATGATCAGCCACGGCTCCGCGCCGCTGGCAGCTGCTCCGCGCCACGTGACCAACCACGTGACAGCGTGGCGGCGCCACCACCGCCACGGCGCCACCTTGCTGAAGGCTCGAAATGCTACCGTAATGTAGCAATAGTTACAAAATACCAACTTCAATAATGCAGTATACTTCCAAATGATGTTCTCAGATTCACTTGGCACAGGCTTGATGTCAAAGACTATAATTACTCTACCAACTAAGTGAAAAAGACTCTTCTCTAAGCTGCTGTCCTATAACTTAATCAGCTCATCCAAGAGAAGCATGGAACAAGCTTTATTTATTCTCTCACACAAGTCTAATATTCTCGTGTTATGGACATCTTCGACGATAGCAGTTTTCCTCTTCATTATAGCACAGTTTTGCAAGGGGAACTCTTTCTCGAAACGCTGTTAGCCATTTTTCGGAAAAATTTAAATGTTAGCCTGTTCACCAAAGTTAGAACTTAAGTCATATATAAGGATTACACATAAGCAATTAACAATGTACGACTTCATAGAATAATGGTAGAATTAGCTCATTAAAACATGCATGCTAATACAATTCAGAGGAGAAAATTCTTTGCAAATCGCTCTAAATAAGTCATTGTGAAAACAAAAACTTTAAGGTGGTCCTCGGTAGATCTTTTGAATGTGTTAGCAGCCAGATGATCATTATATTCGAGATTTACAGGCTATAATGTTCATTATAACCAAGGAGGTTAAATTAATTTTGTTACAGCCGCGATCAACACATTAAGTTCGTCACGTCCGAGGCACAGACAAGAGAGTTCGTTTTATCCGAGGTGGCATATCTAGGTTCGGTATGCCCGAGTTAAACAAACTGAAGATCGTTGCATCCGATGTTGCATACACTCTTAATCTTGTTGCCTTTATTAAAGGCAGACATTTGCAAAATTTGCACGCTCCTACTTAACAGGTTAAGCATAACATTTAGATATAGTAACCTCTACATTATAGGTCACCGTTCTTCTCTAGGTCACATAGCGGCTTTTAGCACAGAGGTTAACCTGCAACCTCCAAGAGTGTAACCTTTATTGAAAGCACACATTTGAAAATTTTGTGTACGTCTACTTAAATATATCTGAAAGCCTTCTAAATTAGATGTTTACGCAGCATTCTGGTAGTAAGTCTAAAACTAACCGTTAAATAAATGCAGCACACCACAGCACCATGGGATCCGAGCCAACAACTTCCGCATGTCTGGTGGAAAACAATGTACTGAGGTTATCACATTGGACAAGCAAAGGATGTATACATTCATGTACCATCTGCGGCGAACTGTATTTTAGTTTCATTCTGTCTAATAAATACGATTTATGTCCTCAAATTAAAGGAAGACAGAGTTAAGTTGCCATGCTTTTTTTGGCCTAGTGGTCTATAATCTCCGCGTGTGTACGCCAGCCTATGGGCTACGGATGCAATGGTGAACTTATTCGCAGAAGCATGGCACTTGCCATTGCATAGGTTCTCAAACTTTTTCCCAGATGCGAAACAAATTATTGGAGAGGAAAAAAAAAAAAGAAGCACTTCATTGAAAATCGAAAATATAAGTTCATTACATAGACTCCGGGTAACCGAAAAGTATTTTCTAAAAAAGAATTAAATGGGCACTTCTAAATCTCGTGTGCCCAAACCATCTTGGGTAATCGCAATGATCAGAAAAATTTTTAAGAGCCCCAAAAAGCACCTAAATCGGTTTTAAAATGAAACCCCGTGTAATTTGTCCTTGAGGCCTCAGAAGTTTCTGAACCGGAAAGTGAAAATGCAGAGGGGTAGCTGTGGTTTTTCAAGTAGTAGATCCACAGGGATATGATGACGTCACGCTCAGTGCGTTTGCTGCTCAAAAAGATGACTTCTGCTTCGGCCTCTATACATTCAAGGCTGCTCTTTTTATGCGTATACATGAGGTGCACCTTGGATTCCTGTGGGTAGCTGCAGGGTCTGTATTTAAAATATTCAAAGGCTCAAATGAGTCAGACTGTTGCACTCATTTAATGTAGCAGTCTGCTATGTTTTCTTGGCAATATGCTTATGCTCTCCTTACTCCTTAATGACAGATGGATATCTTTTCTAGATTTTGGGAAAAATAGGTCCTTTGCTTGTTTTCATTCTCTCGAAGAAAACTTTTTTTGTAATTTCTCCACTTTTGCAAGCGTTTGCAGGGTTCATGCTGGTATTGAGAGCAAAATTTCAAGAGTTTTTCAGGAACTTCAAGGCATTGTCTCAATTTTTTCAAAGACTAATGAGCCGTGCAGCTTATAAAACAGCATTTTCCATACAGAACAAATCCAGAACAGCACAGATCTTTGGATGAGTTGGAGCATTGCAATCTTGTACAAGCGCAAAAAACAGAGACAAAGAACGACTGGACAACACAAGCGCTCGTGTTGTCCAGTACTTCTTCGTCTGTTTTTTGCGCTTGTACAAGATTGCAAAGCACAAATGCAGCCTTTATTGGAAAAGAAATTTCTGAAGATGCTCAAAAAAATTTGATTTAGGCAAAACGCTAAAACGCCCGTGTGCTGTGCGATGTCAGTACACGTTACAGATCCCCAGGAGGTCGAAATTATTCCGGAGCCCTCCACTACGGCATCTCTTTCTTCCTTTCTTCTTTCACTCCGTCATTTACCCCTTCCTATACGGCGCGGTTCAGGTGTCCAACGATATATGAGACAGATACTGCGCCATTTTCTTTTCCCAAAAACCAATTATTATTATTATTGTTAGTCGATGCATTCATGAAGTTCCGCTTTTCTTTCAAACTAAACAGATCTTATCTTGACGCCTCTTCATTGTTCATAACGATGTGTTAGTAGATTATCAAGTTATTCTGTTCCGAAGCTGTATATCGCAGTTCAGTTTGCAAGCTGTTGGTACGTGCGTTTCCCGCCACTCCAGCACATGAGCCAGGAGTGCAATAAAGACGCAATACAGGCTCAATCACACGGAGAGTGCACACGGCTGCGCGTGGCTGCGCGCATGGGGGGCAAAACTGCGACCAAGGCGGCAGCAAACTCATGCAAAGGGGCATATGACACGAAGCACCACGTCGAAAGCTCTAATCTCATGCTCCACTCTGCAGTAATTCATGATCGCGATATATGCAACGACATTCCACACGTGATTGGTTACACAGAGTCGTGTTACCGTTAAGTGTGCTTGACCCTGTACACGAGCAGAAACCACAGACAGCAGATTATTGACCTTTTTTCTCCGCAACGGTAACAAGCAGGGGATACGTGTGCGCAGTATCTGCTACTGTGCTTCGGCGATCTGCATCGGCAGTAACCTTTTGTTTTGCTGCCGTAGACTCTGTTGTTAGGTGAAGGAGAACACTGTTAAAAGTCGATAATATTATTCCAGCATTTTTTCCTGACTGCGTTCGCGGAAACCCGTCAAGGGCGAGGCGGACGTGGCGAGGGTGCGATGCGAGAGACATGAGCCGCAGAGAGCACAAAGATCTTCCATGCCTTGTCAGGCGTGAGCGCCTGACTTCTGTGTCAAAACAGTCTGGTGGCACCCGACATCTTTAGTACAAACAAGACCGCAAAACACCACAATAGTGAAACCATCCTACAAGAAACGTACCTCATAGCAATGCAGTCTTTAGTGACAGAAGCTATGTACGCGCGCAAATGAAATCCAAACACGTAACACATGGACGAGGGATAAGTTTGTCAACTTGACGCGAAAACAAAATGTAGCATAAAACAACTATAATATTTGGATGTCTGGTTTCTGGGAGACAATTTTCGTATACAAAAGGCAGCATAGCCAGGGCAATAATTTGGAATACAACTGCTGCATACAGAAACATCACTTACCGAGATTGGCCATCCTGCTCTGGTAGCCGGGGCTATGATCACAGTAGTCGCATCGAATACGCTCCTCGGCCATGTCGAGGGGACACACCACCATGTATGAGTTTTAGTCGCATTACTGCTCATGGCAGCGGCCGCGTAAAATACCGGAAATGCCGTTGTGCCTCACGGACATCGCGAACGCACAATCCCCAACGTGAGCAACACGTGCGCAACGCTTGGTCACTGGGGTGACACTTCGAACGAACCAATAGGGAACGGAGGCGGCAGTTTTCTCCGCGAGGGTAGCGCTGGGTTCTCCCCTAGTGGAGAGACGCGAACCCACGCTTCCGACGGCGGAACCGGGGCTTCGCGTCCTCCTCACCGAATTATCCAACCTGTACCTCTTTTGTAGCGATAGCATTTCTAGCCTTCAGCGTGGCGGCGCGCAACCCTGTGGCGGTGCCGCCACCCTGTGGCTGCGCCGGCACGCTGTCACTTGGTTGGTCACGTGGTGCGGAGCAGCTGCCGGCGGCGCGGCGCCGTGGCTGATCGCGTGGTTCGCCTCTTCGTTAGTCACGTGACCAAGTTCCACTCAGCCCGCTGTAGCTATCGCGTCACTCCAGGTTTAACCAGAGCTAAACCACCGCCAATTTTTCTTAAGCTTTAACGAATAGGGCTCAAACTCTATCAGCTATAAGAGGGCTTCGCTTGAGGTATGCAGTAGAAATATACCTTCTAATGGCAGCTGTGACCTTTGGGACCAACTATGTAAACTTTAAAGCTTGCTAAAGAGTGAGAACCAAAATGTACATCCATGTAGACCGATGAAGGTCTACATGCTACGCAAATTAGAGGTAGGTTCCTTATATCCGAGGTTAACACACGAAAGGTCGTTATTCCGGGGGGCATGCTAAGGGTCGTTATATCCGAGGCCCTATACATAGTTCGTATAGGTAGTATACTAAGCTCATTTTTAGCACAGTGGGCAGTTTGCCACCTACCAACCAAGCTGTCGCTTCGCAGTAGAGAAATGTGCAGGTATGCCTGCTCCACTGCACGCTGGTCGATACCTGGGACTGAGAGAAAGAACGACCCCTGGTCTAACGTTCTGTGGTATCACTAGTATGTGATAGCATCGGCTCTTACCAATGGGCGCTTATTTTACGTGTATGTGTGAGTTATAAACAGTCAAAAAAAGAGCTTTCAAACAGGTACCATTTGAATGTTAGGAATTGTCATGATGGACAACACAAATAGTTGAAGGTGCAGAAGCCCTTTTGTAATCTCTACTTACCGCATCATTGTTTCTGTGCTTGGGCAGGATTGCCTCTGAAATCAATTTCGACTTTAGTTCCGCGAAAACGCTTCATCGGATGCCTCATTTCGGCCTTATAAAGCGAAAGCTCTTTCTTGCAGGCTATCTGTGGGCATTGCGGCGATCCTGTACCAGACATCACTTCTGAAACGGAATTTTCATATCGACAGTAGTAGTATGTTTTTATCGAAGCATCCCAATAGATTCGCTATAATAGCGCTTGCACAAGATAGTAGTTATAAAGAACTGGATTGTGCATCTATTTAGTTGTGGTAATGCTTTTTATTTTTATTTTTTGCCGCACTTAAAGTGCATGTGTGCGCTGTCTGAACTCCGCGGTATACGCATCGTTGATTACGGACAGAATAACCAATGTACATGGAGTGATGTCAGCCATAGTGGACACCAGTGGGCACTGCGCGCTAGCGGTCTGTGTAGCAGACTTCAACTTAGTTTAAAGATTTAGGCACTGGTAAGCAGATATCAGTTTATTGCTTTTAATTGGTCCTTTGAGCTGTTCTTCGTTTATGTGCGGCGGGCTGGCTTCTCTCTTTTTGCCGCGCCTGTTCCCTGTGCGGGTTCCCGCGCAAATGTCAGAGCAGTCGCTGGTCGACAGCTTCGGATTTTTCCACTCCTAGAAAACACTCTGTCACATACCGACTGTTGCGAGGTGGAGATCCGTAGAGCAATGTCCTAGACGTGGGATATTCCAGCTGCTTCCCTCGCAAAGGTCAGATGGTATCGTGCGCATGTGCCAGTATGGCAAAATACTTTCGCCGATCGTACATTTTAATCCATCACTGTGGCTTACATTATCTTATGCTCAATAATAAACGCACTAAATTTTTTTTCTCTGTAAAAATTCAGCTTGGCAGTTGGAAAAACCATTTGTCATTTTGTACTTGTTTATCACTTTCATGAAAGCCGAAAAATATTGTGTTCACCGTGTGGTATTTTACTTGCTCAGTCATTGTTTTTATGTTTTCGCAGTGCTGTGTGGAGTGTTCCATAGTTTATAAAAACTAAGAAGAATATGATATACATACAATGAATGGTATGCTCTGTCTATTGGCGGCTTTTTCTGTAGCTGTCGTCGCACTGAAAATGAGTTTATCAGCGCGCAAGAGTCAAAAGTTGAACGCAGTCTGAAAAAAAAAACATATCGCTTTAAAGTGCGCTATCGTATACAGGGGCCATTACCTGCATTTAAGCGTTATATGTATGTGTGTCTGCTTGTCTGAAGCCGGATTTGTGGCAGGCTAATCACCGGATGGTGGGAAGCCTGCACGCGGAGCAGCCCATTAAATCGTGAGAGGCTGCTCGGGAGGAGCAACCTGGGTCACAACTCATCCCAAGCATGCAGCCCAAGTACCACCGATGGTAACACCTGCCCTGTGCCGCTGCGCCACTGCTCACCTGCCCACCGCGTGGATTCTTTGCCAAGCTGTAGCCAGTGCCAACCAGGCGAGAATCTGGGGAGCTTAATTAGGTGGCACCGCCCCCGAGCGCACCAAGCTACACGGAATGAGGAGCAGCGGTTAGGAGGCGAACGTGATTATAATGAACATTAGCTAAACGGAAAAAGCGGGGGATTATTAGGTGATAGCTTGGTACCACCGAGTAGACCGTAGCTCCAATCGACAATTGACGTCATGTTAGCGCACATATCCGCATATGGCGTAATTACCCAAATCGAATGTCATTTTAAGTTTCGAATTTCTGTAGAGTGGCAGTTATGAAGCAGGCCTGCTTTAAGCGAGCAGAAAGCCACACAGGCTATTTTACTATCGTCACTGGCACCGAGTGTGACCGGAAACTGAGCTGCATGAATTGAGATTTTGGAACAAAACTTTCAATGGCACAGGGAAAAAATGAAGTAAATGCTGTCCTCGCATTATGTGGGTTAATTTATAAAATTTCCGAATGGTCCGAAGAATAATACTTGCTATTGATCAGCGCTTGCTCGTTCCAAAAACCGCGCGCTCGTCACCACTTCAGCTTTGGCAGATATTGGGTTAGATTTCTTTAAATAGCTGCCCCACTGGATGTTACGCTCATGTGTACGCAGGCAGGCTTGTTCTTAGAAAAAAAATACTCGCTGCTTATGCGTTTTTTGGTTTCGTGAGTCACATTATAGTGGCTGATTGCTTTATGCCATCGCCTAATTCGTGCGAACAGCAGCAGTAAGTAATTGTCCAGTAACGAGCATCATTTTGTTCACGTCCTCACCCTTCACATGAACCGAACCTTTTGGCTGCAGCGCAATTTAATGCCTACAAAGTACATACCGCACTCGATTGCGGAGGTGTAATTATGAATGATTTCAAATCCCAACGTGCGTGCCACTATCCCAGAAATACCAAAAAAGTCGCACATCGCGACAGTGGGACTGAAACAATTGGCGTTTACAGACACCTACTCCACGTATGGTGATTCAGAATTTTTTTTTGTCGACGGATCAGGGACGAACCCGTCTGCAGCAGCAGCGGTTATTGTGCTTGGCAGCTCCTTCAGCCACCGCTTTAGGCTCATGCATAGACCATCATCCACGTCCACCGAATTAGCAGGCATACGAGAGGCCATCCGCTACATAGGCGAACAGAGCGCAAATAACTGGACTATATTCTGTGACTCAAGACCCGCATTGCAGATCATAGAAGCATACATGAAGCCACGCACATGCGAGTAGCTAATTGGGCAAATTGTAATTTTGCTAGCTGAAGCGTTCCAGCGCTGCCACACCATCAAGCTTCAGTGGATACCCAGCCTTTGCAGTATAGCGGGAAATGAGAGCGCTGATGCCGAAGCCAAGCTGGCTCATACTGATCGGGCTTCCATCCAAGCGTCGTTCTCAAGACGTGACGCAGCAGCCTTACTGGCTCGTTCAATGCAGGCTGCGTTGCAACAGCATTGGAACGAAGTGAATCACCAGCAGGACTGCATCTCTCGACTTCATGATGGTTTGCGACTTCACCTACCATCAAATATTATGACGTCAAGGAACTCTGCTCCATCGGTTGCGGCTTGGTTTAGCGTACACTAAAAGCTACCTGCACAAAATTGGACCCGAACTGCTTCACCTGCAGCCATACAGAGACAAGCTATCACATTATTTGCGAGTGCCTTCACTACACTGTTGCTAGGAGGGCCTTTGGAAAACACTCTCAGACAGTTTGACGGACGCCCTCTCTCTGAGGAAACTATACCTATCAGCACCAGGGTGAACCTAACTGACGGCAGGTATGCAATAAAGGCTGTTCTCAGCTTTTTCTCTGAAGCAGGCCTCGATTCTCGTCTCCGACACTAGCGTGTGTTCAGCGCGCCTGCACGGTGTGCAGCGCACGCTGTGAGTGCACACCTGTTTGTGCGGGGATGTGAGAGTGCGCAGAGTCCTTTCCTGCAACCGCGCGCGGTGTGTGTGTGCACGGCGTGCATGTGTGTGCGTGTGTGCAAGACATATGCTGCATGAGGGAGACATGCGCTTCACATGGTACATGTCGTCACGCGAAATGAGTGATACCCAGTGTGTGCATAGTCTCCTCAAACCCAAACCAAAACCATTATGATATCATCGCCCTCCATTCGCCCCAGTGTGGAGTAACAGGCAAGGGTCATATTACCGCAGGCCAATCTCTCCACCTTTCCTTTCATTAAATATTTTCTCTCTCTCTCTGTAGCTAGGACACGCTTCAAAGCTTCAATATATTTACCCAGCTTGAACGAAACTGGATTTGATTCAGTGAAGGGAGGTTGTACGAAAACTCATTCCAGATTTCAAATGCAAAGGGTAATAAGGAGGTAATCAATCACTGATATACAGTCAAGCGTAGACATAGCTTAAGATGACAGCTATGTAGCTTCCACAGAAACATTGAACTCAAAGGAAAATTCGTCCTGGTGCGGGGTTCTACCCCGGCACTATCGCCTACCGGGCCACTTATTAACCAACTCAGCTAACCGGGGCAGACAGCATGGTCAGGCGAGAGCGAATTGAAGGATAACTCGAAGTGGGAGAGGCGTGGGTCAAATTGTTAATTGCCTCAACGTTGAGTTGATTTGCAATATGAGTGTAATTACTCACTCTCATTCATCCATTTATCCAAGTGCCTCCATATGGCTACAAAACAATTGCTAAATTCGCTCTGACCCTCACATATGTTAGCTGTCCCAGGTAGTTCTGTTCATGCAGCGACTGCTGTAGCGAGACGGTGGTTCTGAGGTTGCTGCTCAAACTAGAAATAATTTTAACGCGCTAGCATCACTGCCTGCGATGACCGGTTTCGGCGAAGTGCGTGGTCCTTATGCGCAAGAAAATAGAAGAAAAAGCCCTGAAAGAAAACTTCCATGAGTCAAATTTGAACCCAGCAATTTCTCGTGGGAAGCCAGTACGGAACTTCATAGCCACGAAGAGTGGCACGTTATGTGGTGCACAGAGCTGAACATAGTCTGTGTCGCAATGCACCACGAAACACAAGAATAAAAATAAAAACCCACAAAAGAATTATGACGCCGTGTGAAAGAGACGCTGTTGGCAATGGAGGCAGTGGTTAAGCAGTAGTTAGGAGTGAAGAAATGAAAGTGTTTACAATGGCCAACAAAATATGTTTGCAGTGGTTACAAAAAGAACCAAGAAGTCGTTGTGCAGTCAGCTGCTTGATAGCGCATTCAAACCTTACCCTTGCAGAACATAACCTGTCATCATTTTTCTTCAACTTCGAAGGTGTTGTGGAAGCTGATAGCTTTTTTACAGCCATAAGGCTGCACTTGGGTGGATGAGGTTGTGTAATTATTTATTTGTTCATAATACCTTAGAGCGCTTTGAAAGTCACCTCAGTAATCAATCACTTTATGCACTGGTTTCATTGCGCTGGTTCTGAGGGCTGTCGCCCAGGACACCTACCGTGTGGCCAATGTCAACTTTGAAATTCCTCCTCCAGCAGTCAAGATTTTTTTTGCAGCCAAGTCTCCAAAGACGCAGTAAAAGGGTAAGTCACTGACTCCCCATAGCGGATTCCACCTTGGCGGATTCCCCTAAACATGAGGACCAAAAGGCATAGGCTACCATATTTACAAGCTTCCCTTCAGGTGTTTAAATACAGAGCAGATAAGCATTTGTAAAATGCAATGGTGATTTTATTTAGCACCACAATCATATTTGCTTCTTCTGCCGAAAGCAAAAGACTCAAAAATAGGTTAAGCGTTGAATTAATGAAGGCATAAAACCAAATATTCGTGCAAAGAAATAAGAAATAAAATATAACGTACAGCATCTGACATGGTGAGAATCAAATATAACATAATGTCGCAATCTAGATTTAATAGAACATCCTTTTTCCTTAAAGTACCTGCTCTTCCTCCTATATATAAACAGCTGATAGTTTCAATGCCAAAAAAAAATTCTGGTATAATTTCCACCGTGCCTTCACCAACACACCAACGAAATGCATTCACAATTTCTGGTATTTCCCTGACATGAATTTACATGGATAATTTGCAGTAAACTATCAATTTATGCACTGGTTTTATTGCTCTTGTATTGAGGGCCGTTGCCCACGATAGCTACCACGTGGCAAATAACTTTAAATTATCTCCTCCACTGGTCAAACCTCTTTCACAGTTTAGTCTCCAAAGACGTAATAAAGGTGTAGGGAACTTGCGCCCCACTGCAGATTATTTTTGCGGCATGAGCCGGCGCGCAATGGAGGAAGGCGACGGGGAGCATCTGGAACATTTCCTAGTAAAAATTCTAGTCTAAGACACAAAATTATCCAAACGTTCCACTCTGCGTTCATGAGTGCGTTTGTATCCGCTATGCACACTGGCCTATGCCCGCCGTGGGTATGGGCCATTAAGCCCGAGAACATCATCATCATCATCATCAACGTGGGTCGTGCGGCGCAGAAACCGCGAAGAAAGGTCGTTGTTATTGTTGTTGTTGTTGCCTCAAATACGATCAGAGATGGATGTTTTGTTTTTGTACTGGCGCCACGGGATTACTGACCAAAGCTGTCAGGGCTACCAGACTTGTGCAGGCCGTGATTGTCAGCATTGGCTTCCAGGTCAGGGCAGCGCTGTCTTCATCCCAGTCTTCTAGGCCCAGGTGCCGCTGTCGCCAGCACTGGCTGCTCGGGGACTTCAAACCCTCGTCACTTCCCACGCGACGTACCTCGGGTCACCTCATGTTCTCCGGCCTTCCAGTCCCATATGCGACGGCCATTCTGTAGGCCGCGGCTGGCACTGAATTTCCCGATGACTCCCGCGCTGGACGCCGCCGGCCATCGAGCGAGCGAGCCTCCGTGCGGGCTTCGTATACCACACCACACCGACCCCTCACAGTGCCACCGCATCTTCTGCGCCACAGCCCCAAGCAGCCTCCAAGCCTGACGTTCTTCTTGGGACGTTTCTTCCCGGCACTTTTTGTTTTTCCTCTTTGGGTATGTGCCTCTAGCCTTTGATCTGGAAACGCTGAGTACAGAGCGTTTTTCTATTCGGCTTCACCTCCTACCGTCCCACAGAGGGTAGCAACCGGTTCATTCGCGCCATTATTGTGCAGTATTTCCTTACAAATTTGGCGTCCGCGGCGACAAATCAAGAAGAGGTCGATTGTTGCTTTTCGTTAGATAACATATTCCTCATTCTTCTGCGCACGATGAGCGCGCTCGAGCTGATTGCTGGAGGAGAGCGCATGGAGCTTCGCGGACCATTTTTAAGGGCGCATGTCGATGAGGCACTGAGACCGCGTCAGAAACGTGCAGCAGAACGGACGGGAGAAATATCGTGTCGGGAGGAAGGGATTCTTGTGCTTGAGTTGCTTGCGCCTCGTTTAGAGGCATATAAAGCTTATAGGCTCATGGAAAATGTAAGTTCTCACATGACATCGAAGTGCTAGTTTCCACGGAACATTATTCGGTCGTCTGTTACCAAAGCGCTGCGGAGGAGTTCACCCGAATGGTTCGTGTTGCATCCAGTACTGAAGCAGAAGCACATTGTACCGGGCCGTGTACGATTAATCCTTCACTCAACGCAGCTAGAGAGAGGCGTTCAGAGCACCATTCGAGCTGTGTGCGCAGCTCAAAAAACTCAGATTGGTTCCCAGTCTACGAGGACACCCTGAAGCGCTCCTTGAGGAGATTTTTGATTTTTCCTGCGCTTGAAATAGATGTATTGGGCACGGTGACTCGCAGCGCAAGGATGTAGATAGCCATGAAGTTTGTGAAGTGTATCAGTTAAGTACCTGCAAAAAAAAAAAGAGGCCTTGAGGTGCTCAACACAGCGGCTGGAAGCGTCAAAGAGAGAACAGTGTGGAGGCAATGTGTGTGATGTCTGCCTTACAGATTTCATTGTTTCTCGGACAGTCGAGCTACACGTGCCTGGCGCGTATCAATGCGAGTCAGCAGAAGTGTATGGCAGCGCCAGAGATGCTATCTCATTAAAGATGTTTGTAAATGGTTATCCGCTTCCAAACGTCTAGATACTCACTTCCAATATGTGCTCTTTGAGGGTGAAGACCAGAAGTTCAAATATTTTGTTTCATTTATCGCGGCAAAAAAAGCACTTGCGTTGAAGGTCACATGGAGCCAGGGTGCAGTAGTAAACAGCACTCTGCTAGGAAGCATGGATTTTGTCCAACAGCCAGAGCAGGCATTCATTCGAGTTTGGAAAGGTGATATTTTTTAGAAGAGCAAGGCTGGACCTGTAGCAGTTTTATGACTACGAGAGGATGACATGGCGTCCGTCCTTCCTATGACGCCGTGGTTGAATGAATCCCATATAACCGTTCGAAAGAGCGAGCTTTCTCTTCATTTGTCTAGTAATAATCTTGCACTGTTATTTTTCTCTCATAGTGGTGCACCGTGTGTTCCCTCGTGACCATGCCTGTTTCCTGTGCCGGTTTCTATGCCCTTTTCTATCCCGGCTGTACACAATATTATCGTCTGTTTCAGCGCTTACTTAATACCTAGTAAACGACTGTTGCAAGATACAGGCACAGCAAATGATGTTTAATGCATGTTACATTCCTGCCGCTCGTGCGTCAAAGCTCGAGCGGCATCGCGCGCATCTGCCAGGTTTGCCAAATATTTTCGCATGATTGTATATATACATCCATTATGTGTGATGACATTTGCTTTTCTGTAAAAAGAAGAAAGTGCATTTTTTTCTTTATAAGGCGCCAGCTTGACAGTCGAGATATTGGTACATCATAACGAAATGCGTATTTTCTTCAAATACGAGCTGCGCATACTGGATACCATTCGAAACATTGTTACTGCATGCTCAAAGCTTGGTTTTCATATTTTACTGAGCCAACATTTTAGAAGGAATGAAAAATAAAAAAATCCGTCCAGTGAACGGAACGTTCCCTCTTTTGGTTGCCTTGGCTACAACTGTTATGCCACTGAAAGTGAACATACCATGCTAGTACTTCCACAAGAGAAACGTAATACGCAAAAAGAACCACTTTTACTCATTTGCCGTTGGCATGATTGGCGGTGATGATGCAGGCCTGCATTAAGCGCAGAATAGCATAAAGCCTGCATTAAGATACTGTCACTCACTGATAATGCTTCAGGAAATTGCACTTGTTGAATCAATGACATTCTCAGGAAACTCCTAATATCGCGCCAAAATACATGCGCTTCCGAGAAGCTTGCAGGCAAAGCAACCCCTCCAGTGCATGTTACTACCCGCTATGGCCAAAATTTGTTGGACCTTAGCGCCGAGGATAACTCAGTTTTAGAGTTTAGAAGAAAGCTCATATAGGTATTACGTTGAGCTTCAAACCTATCAATAAATAAAGAGACAAACAGTAATAGTTAAAAAGTTACTATTAAATATTAATTAGGCGCGAACAATATCGGGCGTCTAAAATGTATTCTGATGCGCAACAGCTCTGCCAATTTTATGCGGACAAAAAACCGCTCTTCTTACTCAAAAAGACTACTGTTTTAAAAATTTCACAGCATATTAGATGAAACACACGGTATATTGGGGCCAAGCTTTTACAAATTCTAGGAACAATATTAGCGGCCCGAGAAAGCATTCTTATTGAGCTTTTCACAATTTCTTTCATACTGAGGTGTAGGTTCGCTATTGAATCAATATCCAAGATTCAATAAAAAAAACAAGAAGCATGTAATAATCAAGAGTGAAAAGCGAACGTAAACCACAGGGCAAGGCCTAAGGTTTAAGTGTTGAAATACATGACATTAAGGCAGTAATACCCTGTAGACTCAAATGCTATAAAACAAAAAAAAAGTCGGCTGCGGTTTAACTGCTGTTGAACCTGGCTAGAGAGGAGAGCCATGGTGTATCGGGGAAGTGAATGCGGCTTGGCGTCTGTAACGCTGAATGCGTTCGGCATAATGGATAGGCAGCGCGCCAACCGTGCCACCCTGGCAGGTGGAAGTTATATTAGTGGTTGATCGCGATAGGTTGATTACCCAATGAACGCTGCGGCCTATTGCTGCAGTGCCGCGTATCTGCCAAAACGTTGTCAGTGCTAATTCATGCAGCCGACATCTCTCTCTCTCACCAGCGCCACGTAACTCAAATAGCGGTTGAGGCGTCCACTGACCCAAGGAGCCAGTTATGCGCCCTTCCTTTCCTCAAAATCATCTGACTCCAGAACGCTGTCAACGCCAACGCCAATGAGCACAGTAACGTCGACAGCGTACAGAAACAGAGGGGGGCGCTCGGTTTCGGAGGGGCGGCTAAGTGACGTCCAGCTGTCACGTGCTTCAAGGTTGGTTGAAAGTCAAACGCGCGCACACGGCGAACAAGCTACAGAGGGGAGTAGTAAAGCTTTGGCTTGAAAAATCTCAAAATCATGCTCCGGCTCGAGTGGGCATGACGAATTGAATGTAGCGGCATTGAACACATCTGTCCATTTCGGCATTCAAGCACTAGATCTTGGAATAGGCTTGGCTGGCTCTGGTGGCTTGTCAGCTGCTGTTCATGCACTCGTAATCAGCGTCACTACTGCAGATACTCGCCGGCGTGCC
Organism: Amblyomma americanum; assembly: GCF_052857255.1. NCBI lineage: Eukaryota > Metazoa > Arthropoda > Arachnida > Ixodida > Ixodidae > Amblyomma > Amblyomma americanum. The sequence continues at coordinate 64,493,518 of NC_135498.1, read as the reverse complement.
CGGTTAATGGTGTAGGCTTAAAGCTTCCATGTGCCAGAGTTGCTTACAATTTAAAGCGAGCTCAAGTAATTAAGACATTATTAAAAGTAGTCATCCCTTGCCTCTAATGCTGTTTAGATCACGGGTGAGACAAACAAAAGCTCCTACTAATAAAAAAATTTAACCTACCGCGATGCCACAACACTTATGGTCAAAATCTCTTAGAATAAAATAGTGCCGCATATGAAATGAGGACCCCGACTGAAATAAAAGTCAACTGGTCATTTTTCAGCCTTATTTTAACGTATTTTTCTTGACTGCCCGGAAATATAGGAGTGATTATGTGTTGGAGTTTGTGCCCTTATCAACTGATTTTTCGTCCTTTTTATTACACTTGTATTCTTTTCCACGAAATATCTGCATTTCGCCTGTTGGCAAAACGATGATTGTAGTGTTGAGCGCCTTTTTGTATTTTTTGTTCAAAGTTCTGCCATTACTTCTATGATTGCCTTGCATCTGGACCCTTAACTAGCCAAATGGGTCGTTGGTTCAATCATCCTTTTGTGTATTCATCTGAGAAAAGAAAAACGAAAAAAAATACGCTGATGAGGAACTTCATTGAAAGCCTAAAAAACTGTGGTGCAGTTCCGAACTGTGACGTCTCCATAATCGGAAACAATAAAGCATGGTTTCTAATGCTTCATCTTTCGTGTGCATCACAAAAATAATTGTGCTGAATAGACCCTTCGCTTTCGTCCTTCAGCAAAGTTATTGCTCTCTGAACGGCGTTAACAGATGCTTGACATTATTTCATACCCATATACCTTTCTGTGTTTAATGTACGAATAATTTGTTATTTGCAAACGTGTGATCTGCCAAGACATTAAATCATGTTCTGGTGCTAGCAATTGCAAAATGCTATGGAATGTTAATAACGACAATACTGTTATTCTTAAGGGCACAGATAAGTTTAAGACGCTATAGTCTCTTTCTGAAGACATGAGCGTCATAAATAACGCAATATTTTAAATAGAGTGAATTATGCAGTCAGTCAGTCTTTATATATATAATATTCATGGTATTGACGATTTCCTTGCACTTGCCTCAGTTCTAAGCTGAGGAAGAAAGCGAGAAACTTATTCATGCTGAACATCATAGTCGACACTCAAATTTTTTAAATCTAAAGTATAAAAGAGCGCATTTTCAACTTTCAAAACAGGTGCCCAACTTTTAGATAAAGTAATTAGGGAGGTACATGAACAAACGCGGAATATCAATGTACGTTAATTTTCTAAATTCATAGATTCCGCTCGAAGATCATAAACTACCCTGTCATTCTGAACCAACAAGGTTACAAACAAAAGCCAAAAATACACAAGATTCCTAAAAAAAATTAAATACACTAAATCCTTCATTCAAGGCGCCGATTTACAGTTCAGGCTTAGAAAGCGGGGATTTCTGTGGGAGAGAGCAAAATTCGACAGTGCACGGCGATGAAGACTACGAACTGCAGCGTGGGAAACAGAGGAGGAGCAAGTTCGATGTGCTAGATTATGAGTGCGTTTGTAGCAGCAGTGCATCCTGGCCTATTCCCCGCCATAATTATGTGTCATTAAGCCTGAGGTCATCACCATCATCATCATCGTCGGCGCCAACACTCTACTTTTTCTGCAGGTGCCTTGCCTTGCGTTTGAGCCCAGCACAATTTCCGTGTCAGTAGAGGGACGGCAAAAACCGCCTCTAGGACCAGCCAGAAAGCGCGGCTGCCGGCCCTGTTGTGCCAGCGGCTGATGAAAGGTCTCCGGAGTGGATGGCACAGCCAACCCCGTGCGTACTCACGTATTCAGTCTACTCTCGCGGCAGCTGAACACCAGCTCCCAGTGCCTCTCACTGCCGATTGATTGATTGAATGCTCGATTGGCCGCTTTCGCTGGGGAGATTCTCCGGGCACGGGCGATGACCTAGCTCCACTCCTTACGTGAATTTTGGCATCAGCCGTAACGTTCTTCCCAGTGCATGCGGAGCCGCTCCTCTGTGTCTGTTGGGGCCGGTAGATTTTCGTATGTTATACGGCACCGCTTCGTGGGATACCTACTGCATCCAACTGGACGCTACAGCGGCAGCGAATGGATTAGGCTACCAAGCCAAGGACAGAGCGCTCGTCCTGTCGAACCTGCTGGGGCCGAATTTTCTATTTGGCCGGGTATGCTTGGCCGCAGATGGTGAAAACAGGCCCACGTAACAACGGTTCACAACAACGCGCTACCGCTACGGAGAAGGTCCCATATGGCAGTCTTCTATGCCCCACGTACGAAGTGGCCACCGCCTGCGAGTTCATACTGCGGGCTGAAATGTCCGTCAGGGTTTTCTCTCACAGCGTGTTCTTCTCCAAGCGTCGAAGACCTGCTAGGGCGTCATACAAGTCACCGTCACCTGTGACGTGGGGTTGCAGGCGTGCAGTGCTGCGTGGGTGCATGCCGAGCTGGACCAACCTTCCACCGATGACATCCTGTTCGAGGCATTGCTGCGCACTACATCGGGACAGAGAACAGTTTCTCCCTGACGTCTTGCCTCCTGCGCGAACGGGAAACAGAACTCTCGACAAGGCCTCGACGTTCCTTGGCGCTCACGAAATATCCTCGCAGCGCATGCAAACACCGCACCTGTTCTTCCTTTCTCGGCCAGCTTACTTTGGGGACTGTTCCGTTTTGGACCCTACCTTTCCTTGGGCAAAATGGCCCCACTACAGGCTTCGCTCCAACGGTGCCACCATAGCGCTGCTCCCTTCATGAGTGAGCTAGACTGCTCGACTTGAGTATAACGCCAGATTACCATCGAAGGTCGCGGCCTCATTCGCGATCAGCCAAGCGGAGTGGTGCCGTCGGAACGCCACATAATCCACTACCATGTCTCCGATATACTGAAACATGGCATTCTTTCTCCACATCATCCCTTGGTCTTTGACACTTGTGCTCGTCGAAAAAGGGTGTCACCATGAGGTGTCGTGTGGACTACTGGGAATTAAACTGCATCACTGACCCCTATATGTACCCATTGCCTCGTCGCGACGATACTCTGGACCGCTTTATGAGGCCTGCTACCTCCCTACGCTGGATTTTATAGTGCTACTGGCAGGTGCCTGTGCACCTCAAGACGCCGTGAAGACCGCGTTCGTCACAGCATTTAACATATCAACCGGAAAGGATTTAGCATATCAACCGTCTCCATTTTGTCCTCTCCAACACCCAGACCACGTTCGAGCACTTGATGAACAAGGTGTTAGGCGATCTAAAACGTACCATGACACCTGTTTACCAGGATCAAATATTCATGTGCGTGGCTACAATGTACGGAGATCAGCGCTGGATGCAGCTAGTTCTTGCTGGCTTCTGCCGGCCTATCCCTCCGACCTTAAGGTTTTCAAGGTCCGCAAGCCGTGTAGCAGCGAAAATCACTCACTGGTCGCTGCAGCATGATGCATAAATCATGTAGAATTAACCCGTCCCCCTAGCAGCCATCGACGATTTGTGAAGTGCGAAGGCCTTCGATCCGGAACTCGTCATTATTTTTCGCTTTCTTAGTTCATTACATTGCTTCCAACCTTGTTCCTGTTTCTCACGACTTTTGCGCTGCTTCCGAGTAAGCAACGGTCCTCTCCACGTTGGAGGTTACCGTGGGAGACATTTCCGTTTTTACCTGCGGTTCCAAAAACTCTGCTCACCGGTAACTTACGGTTGCTGCATGCAGCCTCAAATTTTAGGCACATGGGACATGCTAACACTTACCCAAGAGCAGCTAGCCCTACATGCTGCGCTACGTAAGAAATTGTTTCTACCTGCGAGATTTGGCACTTTGAGAAAGCGCGTAACCCCATTTCAAAATCTCCGATACAGCCGTACGAGCCACCTCAATCGTTGTTCGAGATCACAAATATCGACCATATGGGTCGATATCTAAAAACTGTTGCTGGCAGCCCGTACCTGCTCATAGCAGTTGACATTTTACCAAATAGATGAAACGGAGGCTCTCCTCGATACTTTGGCATGATACGCAGACTCATTCCTTCAGCGACAGCTACTTTCCCGCCAAGGTGTTCCCCAATATGTCATTACCGGCTGCAGCAATAGCTTTATTCCCCGCGAATCGCAACGCGCGCTCAGCCGCCACGACCTCCGCCGCGCTACAACGTCAGTGAATCCTTTCTAGTGCAATGGACGTCTTGGATGCCTATGTCGGCGCGTCCCATACTAAACGACGACACAAGCTACGCCCTCTTCTCCGCTATGCTGGCGCGATCCATTCGTTCCTTTGCACCGCCAGCTTTTGACGACTCCCCGCCACGATTAGCAGAACGTCGGCGCAAAGCCCGGCGTCAATTAAATACGCTCCCAAGCCTGTGCTCAGGTCACTGTGGGTCGCAGTGCACGGCTTGATGCGTTGAATTGAATTAGTCCGCTCTGACTACGAACTTTTACTATCAGCGCAAACGTTACCGACATCTTTCGAAGTTCTGAATCGTGCAGGCGCGCAGCAAAATCGGCGCAGTGCGCGGCTCCCGGCACCATGAGTGTACTTTAAAGGCAAGGTTACATGCAGCACATATACCACGGAAAAGTAGAGCAGCGCTTGACAGCGCGCGTTTCCGCATGCTGCCCTCATCGGTCTCCTGTCGAGTAGTAGGGCGCATATGCAAGAAAAAAGGGGGTTCTATGCGGAAAAAAAAGTGGCAAGCCCAGCTTTTTCACCGATGGAAAGCTTCAAAGGGTCTAACCACACCAGTGTGCGTCCATTCTATTGTGTGCGCTACTCTTTATTTTTCTTATTTCTAATATAGGCAGCCATATGTTCCTGTTATTGATGATTTATATAATAATTCTAATCATAATGAGTAAGTTACGGAGGATTCCACATTTTTCACTCTGACGCAACTACCTAAATGGCAGAATGACCAGACAATGTGCCGGGACAGCTGAGCTAGCTGACCAGATCATGCTGGCCTGCGTGCGGCTGTCTATATTTTATTATGGTTCGAATTATATAGCAATCAGCTCTTTCACAGCGCCCAATAATAAATGGGGTAATGTTGGCTTGCAAAATGTGTGTTCAGCTTGTGCAGGTCATATTACCCCCAGTGCTATAAACATCATGGAGAAAAGCGAAGTTTAGCTTGGAATGCGGCAGCATTAAAAGCGACGTAGGTGCTACATGTTTGTCTTCGTCAGTACCTCGCCACATTCAGAATGTCGTCATGGTCATCTTATCTTTATTTTTACACAGGTAATCATACACTGAACGATTCCACTGAGACCCCACTCCAATCTGTTTTTGTCGTCTTTTCCTGTTACGTATTCACCTTTTATTCTTTAATGTTGGAGCGATGGCTCCGTGGTTGTAGTGTGGCGTCCATGCACTCTCGACCAATCAGCGACTTTTGTGACTAACGCAGGACGCGGAATCAAATGATGTGAACCCTCATGCTATTCCGCTAAAATTTCAGGTGGCCCGCTCAGATTGGAATGTCCTGTGAAATTCATGCACGATTTTAGGTGGCTGAGGCTCACATGGGGGTGGCTGGGACTGGTGCTGCTCTACAATTTGCCCATATCAGCCACCTGTAGGGAATGTGTGCGGAATTCCAAATTTATCTTGCCCCTGTCAAAGATTCATCGGGGAGAGTTTAGTATTAGAGAAGCGAAGCAAATGAAAAACAAGCGTTCATCCTAATTGGCGGCCAATATCAATCCAGACCCGGCCTGATAAGTGGTGGAGAGTGGTGGGCTGCCTACATTCAATAATGTAGGCCTTTAGGTGGGCGAAAGAGGGCCCGAAATTGAACCGACTGGAGTGTTCTGTGGGCAGCCCACATGTGTCTCATATGGGCCTATTTGCACAACCCGCATGATTCCACACAAGCGCTGCCAACGTTAGAGCCGTAGGAGTCTCCGTACGTAGCAGGGTTTCTTGCAGACGTGCACACACCTGCTTGGCCCATTGCCCTCAATCTCCCGGTCATAACCGAGTTAAGTGAAATGTCTGCGAGGTAAGATACCGGGTTCGTATCAGCATGCCTTTAAATACTGCTAAGAACGGGCGGAAAGCTTTTCTTCTTGTGCAGTCGACAGCGCAGTTTCTGTTGTTTTGTTATGACAGCAACCTTACCCACATTTTTCTGCTCGAGTGGTCACCAGTCCTTATTTTTTCACTGTACATTCTTCGCAGTCATTCAGACGCTTCATTTTAATGATTTGATATTAGACGCGCGTGATCACGAGTGTAGGCCGTCTAGCCATCTCTATAAAAGCACAACTTAGAGGACGCTTGCCATCGTTTCGACCAAGACGCCACCAGGGATACTTGCTGCGGCCCCGCGCCGGCCGCGCGCTGAACTTGAAAACAGGCAGTACGGAAAGATGCAGATGCCATTTTTTTTCTTTGCTCAATGACGGCATTGTTTTTATTCATCTCATTTAAAGAACGGCGCCTTTAGAAGCATATTTTATAAAAAAAAGCTTTAAAAGCAAAAGCTATTTTAAGGTCGTGGTGGAGGCGGAGCAACCTTTTTTTAGACGGCGTCACTCGAATTTATCGCTTGATGCAATTGCTGTGCAATAATCCGCGACAGATTTTCTTGACAATGAACGGAAATCTACAAGGGCGGAACGTTCGTGACAAAATGGCTCGCCGCACGACAGTGCGCAATCTTTCTGGCGCGTTGCTCTCCCCAGCAACTTTAGTCCGTCGCTGGAGCAGTAGGCGTCACCTGGTGAACCTTCTTGTAAGTAGATGTTGCTAGCGAATTTGTGGTGATAAACAAAACAGACTTCTTTAAGACTTTCAACGTTGCAAGTGGCGATCTTTTAGAAATATGCATGAAATAATAAATCTCCACATATACTGTGTTTAAACTGAACACTAATAGCAGCAAGCGGGGACAATAGCGTGCGTAGGAACGGAGGGCGTCTTCAGTTCCATAGATTCTGCTTCATTGTGAGAAAACGTTCATGCGGGTTTAAAAAAGATATGAAAGGTCATTGTTTACTCAATTTTTTTATCACAAATGCATTGCAATGTTCCCTGTGCGGTTTTGTGATAACGGCTAATTGTGCTCATGACTGACATTTGCGTGAACAGGTTTTTGATCTCAATGACCAAGGTGAGCCCCAACAGCGAAAGTAAAGGGAAGTTGAAGACTTCCTTGCTGTCTTCATATCAGAAACAAAGAAAGCGACAGCGATGATGACAATTTTCACTGGCGCTATCAAGAGAGAGCCTCCAGCTGGCCACCCCATAACCTTGAGTTTTCAAGCCACTTCTCTTTTTTGGGGAAATAAATACACTTTGGGGCTCATCGTTCAAAACTTTTCCATCGTCCCTTTTCTCACCAGGCTGAACCTTAATGGCAGAAGCACTGAAGAAGTGTGTTGGACAGGCGCTTTACCTCGGTGTAGAAAACAAGCACATCATGCAATACCCAATTAAGCGTGGACTGCTGGTGGGGGTCGGCACCTAAATAAACAGGTTTAAGAAAACCAAAAGAACTTCAGATTAAGCACGGCAGTGAATCTTCGTCTTACAGAATAAGAAATAAGCAAAAAGGCTGGAGAAGAATAGATAACGAGGTGGGGAAGGCTAACAAATCACATTCCGTCAGTCAAAGACAAGACAAACGCATGCCAGGAAAACCATGAGGCTGATTCCTTACCATACGGTAGCTTGCTTAAGCCTTTACGTAGCCGTCTAAATGAATCTATTGCACAACTCACACAGCTGTGCGATTTTTTTGTGGTGCGGTGCTGCTCTCCTACATAAAGCCGGTGTTCACAGGGGATATCGCTGCGGAAACAGCATCCTAGAAGAGGACCCTAAAGAAACTGCGAACAGAACACTTAGAAATAAGTGCACTGTGAAAGAACAGCTCATTTATATACGACACTGCTACTTTCTTGAGGTGAGTCCTTTTTTTTTCATGCAGTACTAGTGTCCGAATATGATTAGCTTGCACTGACGGCTCTTGTGACGCACGTTATGTTTTTTTTCGTATTAGAGACATTTAGTATAGCGTATGAGCGCTTGCGTACGCTATACGCAAGCATTTAGCGGGAGGTAACAGAGGAGGTCGCACGACCACTTTTAGTTTATCGTATGCCAACCTGAACGCAACGATAGCGTAGGTTGCAGTGGCGCCATCTGGTGTCAAATTGTGAAAATATGTTGCGACAAAGTTTTTTCTATTTAGCCAAGGCGTGGCCAAGGTTATTCAAGTCGCATCACGTAGATAGCCGGTTGCGTGGCCAAATGGTTCGTGCTCTGCAGAGTGGAGGTAGGGCCCGATTTTTTTTAGGTACCTGAACCGAGCGAGGTTCTTAATAACGTCATGGTGCGTACTAGCACCCTTTCGGGCCCCTACTGCCTAGCGTTTTTAAGCTGGGACGACATCGAAGCCGTGATGATGCGCGAGCGTGAACAGCAACGCAGACTCTATGCGCTGTCAACACGGTGGCTGCCATCTGAGAAGTACGACCACGATGTCAACGCACACACGTGCTACGAGCACTGCGACGCAGCGTTGCTGCGACGGGCTTGGTGGCTAGCCTAGATGGACCAGCTAACCGCCGAAACGGCTACTTTTGGCAACGCTGTGACTACATTTCCTTAAGAATCCAAATCAAGGCAATCCACAGTCGGTTCTGTCTTGTTAGGGTTAAGAACTGCGGAATCGTTACACGGAATCGAAAATTGGGCAAGTTTATCCCTCTTTCTTTATGCTGTTGGCGAGGCGAGGCAAAGCGAACATCACGTGTGCCATTTAAAGCAATGAATATGCCTAAAAACCCAATAACATTGACGAATTCTCTCCGAAGCGGGGGACGTGGGCGCCGCCATCTTGACAACGCTATTTTTCCTAGCGTACGCAAGAGCACGCTCGCTAAATTCGAGAAATAGCGTACGTAACGCGCACGTACACTGAACCTCGGTTTAGAATAGTTTAGCGCATGCGCAGTACGAAGCACGCTATTTTATAGCGTACGCTATGCCTTTGCGTATTCTGCGTACGCTATACTAAAAGTCTCTATTGTATGGCTCTCTGCGATCTGTTCTCCCAGAAGAAACCGTTCTTGTATTTCGGATAAATAAATGTTACATAACAAAAGGAGCGCGAAAACAAGGCGACGGATGAAGACAAGAACGCAAACCACGAGCGCTCATGGTGTGGGTTCTTATCTTCGTCCGTAGTCTTGTTTTCGTTCTCCTTTTCTCATGGATTAATACCGACTCGGCCAACTTTCCACTCATAGGAAATCAATGTCATCTTGATGTGCATGTGCGCAAAATATTCAGCATAAAATGCAAAGTGACCATTGCGCCGCGTCAGTTCTTTGACCACATGTATTAACAAGCTCCGTTCAATATTTCCGCAGAGCACACGGCATGCTTTTACAAACACGAACAACGCTATAGAAAAATATTTTAGTACAGGTTACTTTCAACAATTAAAAAAATCTGGCAGGTGATGCAGCTCGATCGGCAATGATTAACGAAATATTTAAAGTGTCAATTTCATTTAACGTGTCACAGCGCTATGGCATGGTATGCGACCATGGAGCGAGAAAAACATATTACGTGTCCTTCGGCTCATATTTTTCGAGACGAGCCGTGAGGATAGTAATAACAGCGGCCGCTCATGGCATATGGCTTATTTACTTTGCTGGTGTCTTAAAAACGGGCGTCAAACAATACTCCTGCTCCTTTCACGCTTTCCCCAATTTCTAGCAGCGACCAAATGGCCGTTTTGAGATAGAATAAAAAAACTTTTGTGATAGGCGCATGCTTCACTCTCTTGTAGTGTTCGAACAGAAGTTTCACACGCCAGCAATACAACCGGGCCCCTGGTCTAAATAGACAAAGAAATAGGTTTTTCTAATTTCCGCTCAGTAAAAATTAAATTGTACTGATAGTCTACTAATAGTGCACTCATATCGTTGCAATTGTGACTAGCTCCGAAGGAGATTTTATATCTTACTCGAGTGGTAATCCAGATGCTCAGACTAAGTGCCGTTCTGCAAAATCGGGATTATCACTGCTGTGTGGCGGAATGTATTAGATATCAGCGTGTATTCCACTGAAAGGAAGGAAGGCCGGCGAGAAAAGTGGGCGTCAGTTAACGAAACCATTCGGCTGCTGACCCGAAACAGCCCGGACCTATCCCAGCCGTGGTGGTCGCTTTCCCACGGAAGCCAAATGCTAGAAGCCTGTGTAGTGCAGGATGTCAGTAGGCGTTAAAGAATATCAGGCAATCAAAATTATCTGGAGTCTTCCACTACGCACCTCTCATAGCCTGATTCGCTATGGTGTGCCCAACTCTAGCGCTAATAAATGCATTGTGGCTTGGTTAGGTTTAGGGACCTTAATGTCCCTAAACCAAACAAGCCAGAATTCTTAGCTCAAGAGTTGGGCACGAGGGCTGACAGCATTACGGCTTCTCAAGATAGCCCCGCTCAGTGACAATCGGTGAAGACTGGCCTGCTGCTTGTTTCCCTGCACTCATCTCCTCCGATTCCCGGGCTAGCTTTTATAACCTCGGCAGTACTCCAGTGTGGTTCCAGGCAGAAGCACGGATGTATGACACAAAGATTATCTGGTCTTGAGCAGGTGTTTCGCAGCTACGACAGGAGATTCACCGCAAGTGCCACTCAAAGGTGATGCTGCATTCTGAAACACCTTTATTTCAATTTGCACCAGCCCAAGCACGCCGAATGTGTTGCCGACTCAAGATGAGATGGCACTGCGCCGGTTATTTGGCGCCTGGTTCCAGAAGCTAGCCAGCTGCAGTAACTGTCGTAGAAATATAGCCTGGCACAACTGTCTCCTGCTGGCTAGACGGTGTCTCAGAGCATCCTAGTTAAACAAATATTACACGTGAAATAGCAGCTTCTATCATCACCATGTGTTTCATGCGAAACTATTGAGACTGTTTTGAGTTCTGGATGAAATTATGATAGAGCGGCGAGAAGAAATGGCAAGCGCTAGATATCCAGCACGGTTGCAGCTTTGAGCACGTAATGGAGAGGCGGGTTGAGATCGCACGGCGCTGCATTTCCCGCACTGGCCCATACCGACCGAGCCGAGCCATCCCAATGTTTTCAGCGCAGAGGAGGTAGACAAGAAGCAGGTTTTGTCAAGCCCACCAGTTCGGAAACGTCTGGAGTCCGCAGTGCTGACTGCGGCTATTCCGAGCTGTGCTTTACCGTTAACGTGACCTTTGTTTTGATTCGGGTGCACTAGCAATGACATCGTATTTCTTAAAAAAAAATTAGAGACGCCTAAGCTCCATCTTAAGAGTGAAACGCGACAGCACCCACTTTTTATACCATGCACATAAAGGCATTACTGCACACTGCTCCTAAAGGCACCCATGCGCTTGCTCAAGGACGGACGATGACGTCGCACCCACACATAGCACTCCTGGTGGCCTTCACAAGAAGTGGACAGCCTTTGGTCTCTCAAGCTACGCCAGGCCTCCACCGCTGGGGCTCCTGGGATTTTTGGGGCACTAACGACACGAAGGAGCCGCCGCAGCCCCACACTTTGGCGACACTGACGACGGCGACGACGCCGGCTTTTCCGCCTCATGAGCTCTTCAACACTCTCGCTTTAAAATCTCAGGAACTACATATTTTTTAAAAGCGCGAAACCATGGGAAAACAGATTAGTAAGGAGCGGACATTGGGCAAAATCTGGCCTTATAGGATATACGAATGATGCCCTCAAGCTTGAACACTCTCCAACCAACCAATGGCGCCGGCCCCCGCACGCTCGTGTCTCCGAGCACAAGGATTCGCGATCAGTGACCCTGACAGTCAGACTGTACGCGCTTGGAATTTCCCGTTTATTCATTTGTAGTTCGTACAAACCGACCTGACCGTCTGAGTGTTTTTGCGTCCCCCCTGCTGTTCAACGCTGCAGTCCTGCGGTCTTTTGACAACTGCAAGGTGGGAAATAGTTTTTGTTAATCTATACGGCGCATATCAAGCAATTGAGACAGCACACAGGGCGAGCGCGCGGGTGCCTCAAACAGGGCAGTTAGAGCAGGCACGCCGGCCGCAAATACTGTCACTGTGACTCTTATGGGCATGAGATGCTTTTCTATATCCCCAGCAATGCATAATTTCTTTACATTTGCTGGCGGCGGGATTAAATGACGTAAACTTTGCAAAAACTGGCAAGTGTGTCAATTACAAGCGTTCTTGCAGTGACAGCACGGGATTGCGCTTGTCAAAACGTCATGAAATCAGGTATTGTACAGGACTTAAAACTTAAAGACCAGTAAATTCGGCGTCCAAAACTTCGAGCTCTGCGCGAATTAATATAGGCATTGCACCCGCGTATTTGTTCTCACTCTCCCCAGGAGGCATTGTGCGGACGACTGGCTTGGAGCCCCTGCTGTGGCAACCCCGGTGCAAAATTTTGTTTTTTTTACGAACAAAACAATAGTCAGCCGTGTATTCGGACGTTTAGGGTGGAGGGGATGACGTCGGTGAATTAAGGAATCCTTCTAAATCATTGCGAAATGTTACCGCCGTGTAGAAAATTATGTGGCGTGTCGACGTTCCCCACGCGCTGTCCGTAAAAACGTTTGCCCCTGGTCATAATTTCGACTCTTCGCCGCTTTTGCACCGTTCGACTGTTTAGGCAGTTTGGGTGTAAGGTTTATAAGGACGACACGTGCTTGTAATTTGCGTGTTTGAGCTGGTGTTGACCTCTAGGAGCGAGAATCACTGCTGTATGCCGTGATGCCACAACAGTGTACGCACAAGAGCAACAGAACGAACTTAATAATGTTGCCAAATGGGAGAAGGAATGTTTTTTAAATGCGCATGGTTGGAGGGGGGGGGATATTTCACAGCTGACATGGCCGCAGTAAACTGTTTACTTGTTCTCAGGTGCTTCTATTGTTTATTAATCATTCCTTATTATTTCATATATATTTTACTGTCGACAGCTTTTCGCGAACACAGCCATGCAGATAAATATGCATGCCGTAGTTACGACGCAGTATATCCTTACTGGTTTTGAATAGTTACTCAAAGTTAGGAACCAAATTTAAATGCTTATAAAAACTCCACAATATTTCTGCATCGCCAGCTCAACTATGCTCTGTGTGTTCTTGCAATGTTCGCAGAATTTTTATCTGTAAAATACACCTCGACGAGACTAATATTGCTCAAGTGATATAAACATAGCGCAGAACGTAGAAAAACATTTTAGCGGTTCTACTTTCTTTTATTGTGCAGAGATAAAGGCGAGTAAACTGAGTGAAACATCGTTCTGGGCGTCAATTTCTAGAAATTTCAGAAAAGAAACGGATAAGTCTCAGAAATCGAAAAGAACTCTAACCTTGAAGATTTTAGTACTCCTCGTCACGATGCACATTTTTGTTCGGTTAATAAAATTAGTACAGGCACGCGTAAACGCGACTGTATCCTCTTTCGCAATTTTTTTTTCAACGTGCATGTTTGCTTCTTTCTAGACGAATACTAATTATCGTTTAACTGTACATATCAAACAATTGCATGGATTGCTGCTTGAATCCACCCAACATAACTTGTAAGAAAATGTATCGGATCCATCCGACCTACCTTAGACCACGGTATTTCCTAAATTTAGGAGCGATCACAGAAATTTTCCACCAAAGCCGCGTGGCTTATGTCAGCAGAAGAAACTGGCGCCTAACCGGACAACACACAGCGAGAAGGACTGGACAGGCGCAACTTGCAACTGTTTATTCACAGTGTGAGCGAGTGAATATAAGAAGGTACATATATAAGAAGGTCTTTCTACAGTTTAAACCTTAGCGATGTCTTATGCTTTATGTTGGCTCTTTGATACTGCTGGTTTCCATGGTTGTTTCCTCTTCAACCTAAATATATGCATTCCCATTCGATAAAGACCCACATTTCAACTGAAGCTCACTGGCCGCACCTATATCACATACATTGTCGGCACACTGTTTTCAATGCTTACAGATTACATGTGTCGATTTCTATTAATTTTGCTGAAGGTAGGCTGTAAAAAACTACACACGCGTGAGGTCGCGGTGCCCTTTAAAATGGTTCAGCCCACACACTTCCTCGCTACTGACCCAGCCCTCAGCTAGACGTTTAGTCGACATATTATGTCATATGCGTCCCTGTTACTTAACAGGAGACAGATGATTGGGAAAGATCGCAGCCCAAGCTGCCCCAAGCTTTATAAAACCTTATCTGAGTTGAGCACTGAGCAACGCAGAATGCAAAGGCCGAGCACTTCGTCCGGGCCTCGTACAGCAGCGTTCGCTTTCCGAGCACAGAAGAGAATCCCCGTTCAGCGTGTCATCGCTCAAAAAACTTCCGCAGCCTCACGGTTATGGCTCTACATCAGCAAATCAAAGAATGGTAAGCGGCCCTCTGTCCCTTTTTGGCAACCCCGCTGTGAGGAATCAGTAGTTTTTTTGAATGGTAATTTGTGTTGCTGGCTTCTTTTTTCCTTATCTGAGCACCGTCCCCAGTTAGAACCAAGTTAGAATCTTGGTCCATGTTAGTTATCCCACACAAGGTACTTTTGCATTTATTAGGCTGGGGCTGCAAATGAGATATAAAAACTATAACCCCGTATGAGCACTTTGTTTCACAAGTCTTTGTGGCGTATTAGCCTACGCTATTGGATTCTCTCTCTGCGGGAGAGACAGACATATTGCATTGAGTAGAACATATTGGGGGCCTAGTTGACGTATATCAACAGACAAAACTATTAGTAAATGTCAATAATTGCAGTGCACTCGTTGCAGTGCAACAGCGATGAACGTCTTGTTAGAACGTGTCAAAATTACATCGCAGCATTTGAAGCGCTTGATTCCTGGTCTCTGCTTTTGGAATTTATATAAATATATTGTCGTTTATTTTTCCGGAAGCAAAAGGCGAGCAAACTGAGCGAAAGACTTGATAACTTAGGCGCGTACGCTTGACAGCCACCCCCAACGACGTGGTATGTCCAAACGGCAGTGCAACTGGAGATGAGAATAAAGTCAAGCTAGCAAGGAAGCCAGGTTGACACAGCTTACAAAAAAAACGCGCACTTTTCCTCCGTGTCTGGTTTCTCGTCCATCGTAATTCCCGCGCTATGTGTCAATCACGAATATGATTCGCCAACTTCCTTAAACTAATACCCTTGAAAAGTAAGGGCGACAGCAAGGTGACGCTTGCTGAAAAGGCAACAGTCACCATAATGATGGCTTTGGACAGAGTCGGCGCTCCGTCGCGCTGCAACGCTGGCTCAATGTGCTCAGTATAGCTCCGAGACGATAAAAATTTAACTTTAAGCCGGATATTGGACTTATAATTCGCTTTTAGCGATCTTTTGCTGTTCTTCTAGAAAAGCATGCGCGTGATATTTTGTTAGTTGCGACCATTTTTTGCCATTCCATGACAGGTTCTCTCATATCATGAATGGCAGTGTACCAGCGTCCCTCAAGAGAAAAGTGTACAACAGCTATATCTTACCGGTACTCACCTACGGGGCAGAAACGTGGAGGCTAACTAAAAGTGCTCAGCCTAAGTTTAGGACAGCGCAGCGAGCCATGGAAAGAAAAATGATAGGAGTAAAGTAGAGAGACCGGAAGCGGGCAGAGTGGGTGAGGGAACAAACGCGGGTTAATGGCATCCTAGTCGAAATCAAGAGGAAGAAATGGGCTCGGGCAGGGAATGTGATGCGAATGCAAGACAACCGCTGGTCCTTAAGAGTAACGCAGTGGATTCCAAGAGAAGGCAAGCGTAGCAGGGGCCGCAGAAGGTTAGGTGGGCGGATGAGATTAAGAAGTTTGCAGGCATAGGGTGGGCGCCGCTGGCCAAGGACAGGAACATGGGGGAGGACTTGGCCCTGCAGTGGGTGTAGTCAGGCTGATGGTAATGAATGTATGATGATTTTTTCCCATAATCCGCTTTTAGAGCTCTTTACCGTTCTTCGAGACAAGCATGCGTGTGATATTTGTTTCAGTAGCAACCATATTTTCTGTTATACTATTTTCGGGGAGGCGTTTATTACGGGGCCATTTTTTCCTACATTTTGCTTTGTTTCTGTTCATAATGCTAACGCTGCAAGCGGCCATTTTACTTTGCTAACGACAGCTCAAGTGTCACTGGATCAGCGTGCGCTCTTTAAAAAGGCAGTCACTACCATTTTTATCTAGCGATTCGGTGGTTGCCGCCCGCTGATTATGATTTTGGGGATCCATTTGATCCTGATGACCGCGAACAAGACTTTGATATGTCTATGATATTGTCAGTTCTAGTCTTCAAAGCATGCTGCTTGAGTGCAAATTTTGCTAATTTCTTGGTCAAGGCGTCCATTTATCTAGTATAAAAGTCATTCTTGATGAGTCGCTGTAGAGTACTCTACAACGCTCGGTTCCGAGGTGCGAAAAAAAAGGATGCTGTTTGTCCAACCAGATTCTGAACTTCTTGAAACAGCTGTTTCACGCTATGTGTTACAATGGCCCCATATTCTTGTGAAGCCAACCGCAATATCTCTGAAATTATTCGTGATATGATTCGCAATTATATTGAAGTTGAGCAAGAGCCCTGTAAACTTTAGCTCCTTATATGCAAATATTTCGAGCGGAAAACAACCTACATTATTTTCTTTTTTTTTCAACACAAACATGAACATATGTTACTATTGTTCATTATCATGTTCTGCCCCATGGCCTACCTAATAAATAAAGCACAACGCGCACTTGCTGTTCTGGTGGACAGCGCAAGGTTGCATCTTGCGCAGAACGTGCAGGAACAGCCGAATACACGCCAAGCTGGATATCAAGGCCAAACAGGGCACTTTATCCAGCGAACTTACTGAGAAGTCCATATCGATAACTTTACCTTTTACCACAAGGCTAGAGCTGTTTTTCATGGTGCCAACTTTATTTGATGGCCATGGCGCCATTGTTTATTTTCAGTCGGGTTATGCTCGTAAAGTGTCGTGCACCTCCGGCAGAAATATTACTGAATAGAAATGTGACGGAATTTAGGCTTTTATATTAAGACAAGCTACCTAGCGAGTTCTTTCTTCTTTGTGAAAGATATTCTACCACAGCAAAAACAGGAAAAAAAGAGAGATGCGATTTGAATGTGGTTACCGTATCTAGTAGTTTACTCAGGTTGCTGTAAAAGAGTTAAAGTTGGAGATTGTGTTGGGAAAGTGTAGAGGACATTGCGGACATTGCTGTAGAAAAAATTAAAATGTTTTTGATGAAATTAGGTTGCTCGAGCAGAGTTTTCGGACAGCACTGCTGAAAATATGTTTCCAAAAAAGCGCGCGATCCACCCCCCCCCCCCCCCATTCGTTTCAGAAATAAACGATTGCTATGAAACTCCTGGAATCTGGAGCTCTTTTGATATTGACGTGGTTTGTCTCCACGGTGGCCAAACGTGAGTGTTGCTTCCTCTCTTCGCTAATAAATAGAGATGAGAGATGAACCGAGGTGAAAAAATTCGCGCATTTCCATTTAGAACCTAGCACAGTACGACTGAAATGTGCACCCTTATATGTCTGTCGTTAATGTCGCGCGACGTGTTTTGGCGGGCTTATTACTACCACTTGCCACCACTTTGAGTCAAGAAAATAGGGAAACACTCCGAGATTAGGCCTTGGCAACTTACGGCGCTGGTGGAACCCGTGGCTCACATCCCACGAGTTGTGAGCAGATGAGGGAATACTAAATTATCTAAGTCATTGTAATTGATACAGTAAACCACAACGTAGACCGTACTTCTGGTACCTGAATCTTGAGAAAGGTCAACCAGCGCAAAACACGGGAAGAAGGAAAAAGATGATATGCATCACATCGACTAACAACTCGTGTTTAATCCGCCAGAAGCGAAATATATAGTCAGAAAAAGGAAGATAACAATGATGAACAAAACACTACAGGACAGATGACTTGATACAAGGGCTCGAATAATTATCAAGTCAACAGGAGAGATAGGTGATTTTTTCTCGAGCAGGTGAGCAGATGGTTTGCTGACACAAATGTGGCTCATCTGCTGAACAACCAGAGCCTCGAAAACTTCCCTCTCTTTCTTTATTTTTGTATTTGGTCATCACGCTCGTGCGGTGCAGGAAAGGCCTGCAAGTTTTTGGAGGAACCGTGCTTACAGTGTGCAGCTATATTGCTGTCTGTGCCAGTTCTATGTGATCTTGCGTGCTCGCTTAATCTGATGAACAGACAACGACCTGTTTGCATACTTATTTTTTACCAAAATAAGTAGCACACCATACATGACACAGCACTGACATGTGGATCCCCATTGCTTGACGTTGGTGATTCAGGGCTGTACTCTATTGTGGACTAATAATTGTTCTCTGCAGCGTTACATTTGACAGGTGGTATGAAGCTTGCCTATTTAGCTACATTCTGCACAGGAAACTTCTTTCGCCAAATGGTAACGCGTCTCCGACTGCCGAAGCGGAACGCTATCGCGTGCAGGTTCGAACGAAACAACAAAGAGATCAGAAAAAACAAAACGAAGCCGTATTTATAATTTAAAGCAAAATGGCCAATAAGAAACGAAAACGAGAACAAGAAAAACACACTGAACTCGTGTACAACACTACAGAATCAAGGAAACAGTTCACCAGGCACTGAGTGCCTCAGGTGAAACGGAAGAAAGGGCGGATGCGGGTGGATGCAGTACGACGCGTCGCTGGTGTTACGTCGAAGAAAGCGGCGGAATTGAGCCAGGTGGTGGTAGGAGCGGAGAGAAACACAGGGAGAGGCCGGTGGCTCCCGTCAACAGCTCGAAGTATTTGGCCGATGCAGGAGAGTCGCAGCAAGGTCGACGGCGTACTGAAACGGCGGAGGCTTAACGCAGGCTATCTAAGGGGGCCTTTCTGCAGCACGGACCTTCATTTCATCGGCTGCCACCTCTATTCTTGCAAGAAACGCAGGAGGTTTACGTTGGTGATCCTAGAGCGGTCACTGCAGCACGGGCCCAACGTCCGACGGCTGCCACCTCCCTGCTTGAATGACACGATCTCCGCAGCAATGTCTCCCTTTACACCTCGGTTTTCTGACACGTCAGCTCTCCGCTCTTGACACGTCAGCTCTCCGCTCTTTGTGCTCGCCACGTTCTTCGTCACCATCTCGCACACACCATTCGAACGCGCACACGTGCAACGCTGGACTTTCTCGCGCAGCGCTCCGCTGTCGACGCACCACTGTCGACGCGTCGCGTTCAAACGTCCCCCGACGATTCCGTGTGCCCATCACATATGCCCCCCCCCTCAGCTTCGGAAAAGTATTTTCTCATGGAAAAAAACTACCGTTGGTGCTCACAACACCTATGTTCATGTGGTAACCAGACAACTTATATGCTGCCGAAGTCACCGAAGGCACTTTACACGGTGACACATAGAGACACATGGAAACGTGGACAGAGGGAACATGTTAAAACTTATACACAGAGGGTAAAACCTTATACATGTGACAAAAGGGAAAATAAAAACAGTAAAAAATATCAGACACAAACTTTAAACATGTCTGTACCATGAAGGTGAATATGTACACACTCAACAACCCTTATGCGAAGAAAGAGGGAAAAATAATGTACAAACACTACCAAACTACCTTTGCACAGATAACAATTGCATACAGCGGATAGTAGCACAGTACGTTGGGCATACCCTTCCGGCAATTTTCAAACGACTTGTGCAATCAACGCTTACGTTTTCCGAGCCTGTCATCTTCTTCGACTATGATAAAAGATGACGCCGGCATGGACTCTTGGGACGCACGCTCTTTGTACCGTTTGAGCGTATTGATGTGGAATAGCTTCTTAGTGTGGCCCAAGTCGATCTAAAAATCACGTCGTTCTTTTTGCCAGAAACCACGAATGGACCTTTCCACTGCATCAGGAGTTCATTGCCGCTACTCTGCAAAAGAATGAGGGCTCAATCTCCAACCCTTAAATGCCGCTTCCTGCTGTTCCTGTCATAATATCTGTTCTGAGACTGTCGGGCACGCAACAAATTTTGTTGTGCCGCTCTCACAGTTTGCTCGAGACGTTTTCTTAGATCGAAAACGTAATCATATGTCGTCTTCGTGTCTTCTCCCAGCTCTTCCCTTGTCCAGAGCTCTCTGAGAACTGCGAGCGGTCCTCGCACATGTCGTCCAAATATCAACTCAAATGGAGAAAACCCCAAACTCACCTGCGGATCCTCTCTGTATGTGAACAGAAGCGAAGTGATATAATGATCCTATGCTTTGGGCTACTCATGACTGAGCTTCCGCAGCATCTGCTTGAGCGTGCCGTTACACTTCTCCACCATCCCATTGCACATTGGATGGTAAGGGGTCGTGCTGAGATGTTTCACCGCCAAGAGATCATTGAACGTTCTCACCGTTTCGGAAGTTAAACAGAAGCCCTAATCACAAAGGATCACTCTCTGAAAACCTGTTCGCGAAAACATCTCTACCAAACCTTCTGCCACAGTCGCTGAATCTATCTTTGGCACAGCAGCGGCATCGGGATACCGCGTGGCAAAATCGACGAGAGTGAGAATATATCTATTCTCTTTCAGAGATGTGGGCCACAGCAGACCGATAATATCGACAGCGACCCGATCAAATGGAGTGTCGATAAGACGCATGCGTCCCAACGAAGCTTTCCCTACTTTGTGCATTTCGGGCACGTCCTTTGGCAGGTATCGCACGACCTGAGATACCTATTTATCTCCTCCTGCACTCCTGGCCAGTAGAGATATTCCAGAACACGAGTTGTGGTTTTCTTAATACCCTGATGGCACGCAAACGGGCTATCGTAGGCGAGCTTTAACACCTGCGATCTGTAAGAGTTTGTAAGTACTACCTGTCGAACCTCTCTGCCAGAGGCGAGATGATAGAGGCGATACAGCAACCCCTTTTTGACAGAATACAAGTGCGAAGTGCCGTGTTTGCTTTGGAACACCTTTCCTACTTTACTACAACACGTCTTCAAAGACTCATCGTCTCTTAGCTCGTTTTGTAGCATTTCCTTCGTGAACCTCATGTGACCAAAGCTTAAAGCAGTACTCTACCTCCTTCGTCCGGAAACTTTCTTTCCAGCCAACACCACTTTTGGGCCCTCGCCCTCACCATTATCACTCGCAACCTCGTCACAAACTGCGCCAGGACATAATTTAGCAATGCACCCCCCCATTTCTTCAAATTAATATCTGGATTTGACGGCTCACGGTCCTCTGGAATATTTCAGATTGTGACATCGTACAATGGTGTCTCCATGCACTTTACCACTGCCGCGCCACTGAAGTAAGGAGAAGCGATATAGACTTCTGCCTCGGGAACTTCCAGACTACTGCCATCAACAAATAACACCGTAGATCTCGAGCCGGTGAGAGCTGAGTAAGGAACTAGGGCTCTCCGCACTACCACTGTATTGCCCCTCGTCTCGCGTAAAACACGTACGGGTAGGCCTCCGAGCTCTCCCTCTACTACAGGCATGTCTTGGGCGTCTGCAGGCTTTTTTCGGACAAGACCGATCACCGCGTTACCCTCAGCAAGTTCACGCCTATCTGCTGTTATCGACACGATTTCAGGCGCAACACGTTCTGGCTGAACACAACAAGACGATTGCTTCTGGTTTTCGTGCTTTCTTGAGCAGGAGCTTACATCATGCCCTGTTTTACGACAATAAGCGGAATAAAGCTGTTTCGGCTTAGAGCGACAGTCAGCAGCCGTATGTCCAGGTCGATTACAAATGAGACACCTTCCTAACTGTCTATTGATGGTACATCCTTCTCTCTCGGAATGCCCACCTCGAGCGATTCTTTGAACGAAGCCAAGTTTCTTTGCCGCGGGGCCTCTAGAAAGTTGTCTGCTGCCTGAGCCATTTTGTTCAGTGTCTTGCATTCTCTTTCTCGAAAGAAAATCGCCATACGACCATGGCAGTTTCTCATGAACTGTTCGGCCACCACCAAGTCACATAAATCATTGCACTTTGTGACCGTTCCAGATTTCTCGACCCCTCGATTAAAAAGACTGAGCAAGCGTGCTTCGTATTGCTTGCCTGTTTCTTTATCTAGCGGCTTACTTTCATGAAACCTTCCGCGATAACCCTCTGCTGTGACCGAAAATGTTGGAGCAAGGCTAGTTTTGCCTTATCATAATCCTTTGAATCTGCTGGACACAATCGACCGAACACAAGGAGAGCTTCCCCAGTCAAGGACATACTCCGTTTTTCCTTGGGCCAGCTGTGCCCTTTTGGAATACGCTCAAAAAGCTTGAGGTATGCATCCAAGTCATCCCTGCGATTGTCTAAAGGCGGGATCAGTTTGTGTGGGCTAACCGCTGCTGAGGGCTCCGGTGCGGGTTCTCGATTACCCCACCCCCCCTTCCCAGCTTCTGTGAGCCTTAATTGGAGCTGCAATATACGCTTTTCAGCCACTGCTAGCGATTTTGCATTTTCGCGTTCGGCTTGTGCTTTACGTTCCTCAGCCTCTGCTTGCACCTTTCATGCTCGCGTCCGGCTTCTGCTTGGGCCTTGGCATGCTCGCGTTCGGCACTTGCTAGCGCCTTTGGATGCTCATGTTGAGCCTCACGTTCGGCTGCACGTGCTGCGCGTTCGTTCCTTTGTTCGGCAGCCACCCAGGTGAGCAGCTCTTCATCTTTCAACCCCATGCGTTCACCCAACTCGACAAAATTCGTTAGTGTTGCCATCGTTTCTTTTTACAGACCCACGAAAGGAAAAAAAAACACGGCTTTGTCGTGTTCGGGTAGGTAAAAAGAAACGATAACAACACTAAGGAATTTTGTCGAGTCTGGTGACCGCATAGGGTTGAAAGACGAAGAGCTGCTCACCTGGTTGGCTGCCGAACAAAGGAAGGAACGCGCTTCACGTGCAGCCGAACGTGAGGCTCAAAGTGAGCATGCAACGGCGCTAGCAGGTAACTAAGAAAAAATTCCTTAGTGTTGACATCATTTCTTTTTACCAAACTACGAAAGTAAAATAAAGAAAAAAACACAACTTCGTCCTGTCGCGACCCTGCCGCGGTGGCTCAGTGGTTAGGGCACTAGGCTACTGATCCGGAGATCCCAGGTTCGAACCTGACAGCGGCGGCTGCGTTTTGATGGAGGCGAAACGCTAAGGCGCGCGTGTGCTGTGCGAAGTGCGCGTTGAAAATACCCAGGTGGTCGAAATTATTCCGGAGCCCTCCACTACGGCACCTCCTTCTTCCTTTCCTTCTCTTAGTCCCTCCTTTATCCCTTCCCTTACGGCGCAATTCAGGTGTCCGCCGATATGTGCGACAGATACTGTGCCATTTTCTTTCCCCAAAAACCATTGTTCATTTCTGTTTTTCCTGTCGCGGACGCCAATTGTCGCGAATTGGTAACGCGTCCCCAACTGCCGAAGGGGAACGCTATCGCGTGTAGGTTCGAACAAAACAACAAAAAGATGAGAAAAAAACAAAAGGAAGCCGTATTTATAATTTAAAGGGAAAGGGGCCAATAAGAAACGGACACATAAACAATAAAACCACACACTTAACACGCGTACAACACTACAGAATAAAAGAAAGAGTTCACC
Organism: Amblyomma americanum; assembly: GCF_052857255.1. Classification (NCBI taxonomy): domain Eukaryota; kingdom Metazoa; phylum Arthropoda; class Arachnida; order Ixodida; family Ixodidae; genus Amblyomma; species Amblyomma americanum. The sequence continues at coordinate 64,469,927 of NC_135498.1, read as the reverse complement.
AAGTACTGAGCATCCCAGATGAAGCGGGGATGCCTTGCAGAAAGGGCGGATGCTGGTGGATGCAGTGCGTCGCTGGCGTTGCGTCCAAGGAAACGGCGGAAGAGAGCCAGGTGGGAGCGAACAGGAACACAGGGAGACGCCGTTAGCCTCCCGTCAGCAGCCCGAAGAACTTGGCAGCAGCAGGAGAATTGCAGCCAGGACCCGTCGTCTGCGTCCCGAAATGGAGGGGACTTAAAGCAGGCTATCCAAGAGTGCATTTCGGCAGCACGGACCCTCAGTCCATCGGTTGCAGGAAGCTTGCATCGGTGATCCAATGGAGATCACGGCAGCACAGACCCAACGTCCGACGGCTGCAACCTCCGCGCTTGAATGACACCACCTCCGCTGCGCTGTCTCCCTTCACGCCTCGGTTTTCGGTCGCGTCAGCTTTCCGCTCCTCGTGCTTGCCACGCTCTTCGTCGCCGTCGCCTCGAACACATCATTCGCACGCGCACACGCGCAACGCTGGGTTGGCACGCGCAGCGCTCCGCTGTCCAACGCACCGCTGTCGACGCACCGCTATCAAGAATCCCCTGATGATTTCGTGTGCACATCCCAACTTGCTACTGCAATTCGCTTCATTGCAGCGCAGCTTTTTGCAGGCTCTCTGTCCTCAACGTCGATAGGTGTATCCGCGTCACACTTTTGCTGCATGGAGTCGTCACCAAATGACTCTTTACACTGCAGGATTACGTTGTGAAGAAGACAGGAGGCTAAAATGCAGTTTCTCATCCTCAATGTGGGTTGCATGTCGAGATACTTAGTCTTCGGAATTTTCCTTTGAGCTGAGCAAATGCTCGCTCAATTACTGGCCTGGCTACTCCTAGGGTTTCATTGATCTTTGCTGTTTTGTCAAGTGCACAATATTTCTGTATGGTAGCATGAGATCTACTGACCGGGGACAGGCAGAGTCGCTTTAGATGTGAAAAACCTCTGACAAGTTGTCAGCTACTTTATGAAGATCACACCTGGCAAAAACTTTGGCATCATACATTCGTCCCGGGCGGCCTGCATGTATGTGAGTGAATATCATGTGTCTGTTGCAGCAACCCTGTAATGTGACTTAATTAAAATATTTCCTCTTGTACTACGCATCTTGTTCCTTTTCAGCGGCTTTGATTGCAAGGTTGTAGCCGCCCAGAGCACCAATAGCCCCATGAAAGTGCCATTTTCTGCCAAACTCCTGAGCAACTTCTTGGAGGTTTGCAGGCCAATGAATGTGGCCTTTTGCAGCACATGCCCATACCTCTATAATGCCATCAGATAGAACAGCAGACTCCTTATTGACACCAGCCAGATCGATCAGCAACTCCACGAAATGATTCCTGGTTGCTCAGCACATACAGTGTCTTCAGAACTTTTGTTTGCAGAGGTACGCGAGGTGTCCTCTCTATAGTCAGCCGCTTTTGTGTGATTCTCAGCAGCACCTGCGTATCAGGCAGAGTATTTAAACGTCGCGTAGTGGAGAGCGCGAATTCTGGCTCTCCAGTCGAAAGTTGGGAGCTTAGAGCATCGATGGAGTGAAGTTCAGAAGGAACAAAATAAATAAGTGGATTTTAAAATACTGGCTGACTGCAAGTGTGAAGTATTGCCTTTTCGGTGGACAAGTATGACCTTACAGCGTTCGTGCACACAGTGGCCAACAAGGCATTGGCTGAGGAGAGAGCATTCTGCCTTTTTGAAAGCGTAGAACATTTGCGAAGGAATTTCACCAAGAAGTCCGGTACCGCCCTGTGCCGTCACCTCCCTCAGTCCTGTGTGTGCTGCGGTGTAAAGCACCTGATGTCTCACCAACTGGCCTACACATCTACCCTCCTAAAGGCTGGAAGTGTTCACCGAAGACGGTCCGTTTGAGCGGCTTTGTCATGCATGATGTCATTCATGTACAGTGCAGCCAACCAACTTGTATGCACCGACGCCGCCGGGACGCTACAAGGGACGGGCTGAAGGCAAGTCTCGTTCAACCTAGCCTCCTGGAACGCCGCCGGGGAGTAGGTGCGGCTATCTGGGTCATCACAATGTCAAGGACGCCCGCAGGCGGCCTCGCCCATATTTATTCATTTATTAGCAGACTATGCAACGCGGCTGTTGCCTGCACCAGCATCTGGCTGCGGCCAACATCATGAGCGTTCGAAGGCGTTCCTGTTAGCGCAGTCTCAACCTCTTCGGAGCACGGCAGGCGTAGGTCACGCGAGTCGCTACTGTGTTATTTAGGTGTAGGAAGCGGTTCTTTACGGCATAAGCCACTCAATGGGAGCGCAAGCATATGTGGAGTAGCTAAAGGCCTTCCGAGCCTTTGCATTGGGAATAATTAGATGAACGGTTTTCCTTTATTTCTTAGGAAAATTTACCGCATTTGAATCTTTCATATGAAGAAGCCATTTTACCTATTGGAGTTGCTTTCGCCATATCCGCATATTTTTGCTGGAATTTTCTATCTAGGACCTCCATCACCCTGAAGCACCATGTGCATACAGTCGGGAACACTGGTGGGCTACCGTCGGAGCTGCTTTACAGCGCCGTGCTTAAACAATTTAAACAAAGGAATATGGTCTACTTCTACATAATGTCGCTGTGCCTTGCCTGAGTTCTTATTACAACAGGTCAGGAAATTGAAAATTATTTTTTCAGGACAGGAAATGGCATAGTAACTGTCTCACTTATCTAGGTGGACAGCCTAACCGCGTCATAAGGAAAGGAATAAAGAAGAGAGAGAAAGAAGAAAGGAAGAAAGGGGTGCCGTAGTAGAGGTCTCCGGAATAATGAAATGAGGCGAAACGCAAAAGGCGCCCGTGTGCTGTGCAATGCCAGTGCACGTAAAGCACCCCTACGTGGTCGAAATTACCCGGATCCCGCCACTACGGCATCGTTTTCTCTCTTTATTCTTTCAGGCCTCTTTCCTTCCTTCTTTACGGCGCAGTTCTGGTGTCAACTGATATATGTGACTCAATTATTGCGCCATTTCTCATCCTCAAAAACCAATTTTAATTTTTTTTAATTTTCTGCCACACTGAGCAGATTGATATAGAAACACTTACCGTCCTAACACACAAAATTATATATCTGGAAGTTCAGCAATGATTGGCAACTTCAACAAGACAATATTAAATGAGCACAATTATATATTAATTAGAAATATAATAAAAAGAGACAATCTGAAAATTTTTCTTCTCTGAAAGGACATTGGTAGCGTAAATTGTCTAAAAAAAATTGTTTTTTTCTTGCGTTAGTCAGACCTGCCGCATTTACCAAACAATGTATATCTGTTAAGCTTTAAACGTGGCATGAACAGAGCAATTAAACTAAATATGCTTCTCAATGATTTTTTTCATTATTTAATTATGGCAACTTAACATAAATCCCATTCAGCTTTGGTACTAGGCGCGAACACACACAGAACACAAGGAAGGAAGCGGGACAAACGGCGCTTTGTCGCGTTTCCTTCCTTGTGTTCTGTGTGTGTTCGCGCCTAGTACCAAAGATGAATTGTGACCAACTCGCCCAAGAAGACGTTCTTTTAAGAAATCCCATGAAGTAAGCCGAAGTTCTACTCGTGACCGCTACATTTTAAACTCACGCTATCATCGAACCGTAAGGTAATATGGAATATAGACATAATCTAGGTCGTGCGTTATATATAACGGTCTACGTTATATATTGGTGCAAAATAACGCAAGGATTATTGCTGCCTTACAGAGGTGAGCTACCGAGAGGATTTCAGAGAGATTTGTTCAAATCCAGGATGAAAGTTTTTTTTCATTACATTTGTGTTACGGTTTGCCACTCGTTAGCCACTTTTGAATTCCAACCGATTTAAGACGCAAATATGAAGCATATTGAGCCAGGTCGTTAACTGGCAAGACCAAAACCTGAATAAAGGTTTCGGAGTCCATACTATGCGTCCTCCTTTTTTGTCAGTTTATTGCTGCCTTAATCTCTGTTCAAGTGGGGGGGGGGGGGGGGCGAGGCGGGGGGGGGGGCGAGGTTCATGTTCCAAGAAACGTATCAATAATTGAGACAGTGCACACTTACTCATTATCGAAGAAAAACTGCCTACAAATGACCAAAGAAGGATGGTTATGATTATGTAACGCGAGATTCAGTGATAGCGGTTTAGACATTTAGTTTTGGGGATACTTTGTGGTAGAAGAGATACAATGACTTAACATCGCATTGCTGTAGTGGTAAAGTGATGCACACCTGCAATGGCAGGCGGCTGTTTCAAACATAGTCACCCGTAGGCTTATGCGACCCAGGTTGACTGTGATATAAGGTGAGTGCATTAATGACCCGTGGGTGCGTTAATGACATCCGCCCACCACCATGGACGCCGATAGCGACGACGGCGGACTACTACGACGCGCAAGCCAGGGGCGGGCGCCTCACAGCTGTCGCTGTAAAAGCAAGTGACATAACTTTAGAGGATGTGGGGCTAGACGTTAGAGTTTACTGAACTCGAAGTGCGGATGAAAAGTGGTAACGATGTACAAATTAAGAGCGCCGCTAAACAATATGCATCATTTCAGCCTGTCGTGATCTGGTACTAGAAATATTTTCGGCTTGCAGAGCTGCTATCAGAATGCATAGTTGTCGGTTCGCTGAATGAGACATTTGTGGTTCTTTCATTTGCTTCTTACTCCTTTCTGTCACTGAATGTACACTTCCCGATCAGCAGAAGAAGTTAAAGCGCAAGAGAAAGCACGCAAGATGGGTGTGACAAATATTTATCTCACTTCACTCTGATACTCACTGTTTCAAGATTCACTCCAAAAATGACATCAATCATCTTGAAAGCAGGAACTTGCTAAAATTTTAATGTTCTATACATTAGGTCATTCAAATTATTAGAGCGGTTATAGCATCTCCTTAGCAATCTAGTTGAAAGAATGGGGGAACCAGGAAGTAGTTATTATATTCCGGAGTGACGATTTTTTGGCCTGGCGCACTTTTTCTCTTCTTCTTCAGCCAATCCATTAATTGTGCCAAGGTCTTCCTTTCCAAACGTGAGTGAATTTCTGTTATCTTCAGGTTGCTTGTTCGTGCTCCACTAATAAGCTAATATACACACTTAGACAATGCACAGCCGCAAGGTATAAGATATTGGGCAATGCGCGAGAACGCCCCAGGCTTTTCCTCTTCCAAAAAAATGCGATGAGGGAAAAATTGCAGGTTTAGAATTATGTTCGAACAGTTGCCGCGCTGCGTTAGAGCCTTCTTTTCTACTTACTATCAGCAATTTTCAAATAGACACTGTTTTCTTGAATATGATGCACAGTTTTTGGGATGCACTAGTAACTTCATCTATGCAGATCTGTCACCATATGACTGCTAATTTATTTTGTATAGGAGTAACACGCTTTTGGGTATAAATTATCAACTGTTGCAATTATTGATGGCCGGTCATGAGCACACTTGTACACATTGCATCAGTATATATGTGACCAACTGCATCAGCAGCTCGGTGTTTTATGAGTTATGCTTCATGAAAAGGAAACCGTCTTCAAGAATTCTGAAATCTTATTCCAAATTTCATACTCATATAAATACATGATCGTACTAGAAAACAGTGACTGTTTCAAATTGGCAGTTTAGCGGTAACATAGCAAAGGGTGTGTATTTAAACCTTGTCTGCATGGTGAAATGTTGTTTTGAACACCTATAAAACAAGTACAAAATAATGAGGATTGTACGGGATCGGTGATGCGCGGGAATACAACTGGTCCGCCGGTCTCGGCGCCCCACCGCTGCAGCCTTCCTTTGAACTCCCCCCTCACCCCGGCGACGGGCGGCGGAGGGACGCGCTGAAAAGAAGCGCCCGTCTTGTGGTTAAGCACCCCGGGCAGCAGCGGCCATGAGCTTTGTTCTCCAAGGCTCTTTCGCGCCGGACGTTTCCCTCGTATTGACAGACACCAGAAGCGACGCGACCTTGCAACGAACGTCTCGCTTGGAAGATTTTGAAAAATGGCAGTCTTCTCAAGGAGGGGGGCAATAAAAATTACAAATGGGCAGCGACGGCCAGATTTGAGATAACCCCACCGACCGGGTAGATGAGGCGTTAGCTAGCCGGTAGGCATGGGGCGAGCTAAGCCGTCTTGGTATTCCTGCATATGCCCACAAGAACGCGAATCCCACTGGGAAACTCGGGATCGAGTAGACAGTCGCGCGCCGGAGCCTGATGAGAGCTCTAATTGCGGGACGGCGCCAAGGTTGACGAGCTTCGAAGAAATAGATTGCACGTGCTGGCACTGTTGTGTGTTTGTTATTGATTTTCTTGTTCTGCGAGAGAGAATGTTTTGGTAATACTGAAAAGGCTGCCGGGCGGGGCAGGCAAACCTGTGGACCACTGGTTGTGGCGCTTTCTGAGGAAATAGGTTTTTCTTTTTTGGAACTCAATTTGATGCTCATTTTTGTGTTGTTTACTTTAGAGAGAGGGTTATGTATCTTGCGGAAATTGGAGGGCTGGCCACACACTTGTTTAACCAATCATATTATAGTTTCACAAGATTGGACGCTACTGAATGTGGGCCGGGCCTTTAGGTCTTTAAAACCGGGCCCCGAAGCCCTGTAAAATGTTTCTGGAATACGGTCAGATGTAATTCATCTTGGCTATACCAAGTAGGGGCCTCCCCTATTGTTAGCCAGTTCCTCTGTTTTGTTGTTTAACGTTGTTGGCGCTTAAATTGTCTCTTATGTATCAACTTGTTTGTAATGCAAATTTTTGTATATAAAACAGTCAAATCAAGCAACCGTCTCTGGCGGTGGGCACCTATGTTGCGAAGAAGACAAAGAACCGAGTAGGCCTACAAGAGATCTACAACTTTACTGGGATATTAGCCGCTGATTGCCTAACAGACTATGATCCACGTGATTCGACGATCAGCTTTTCAGTGTGCGTGGAACATAAGCCAGAAATATTTAATCACAATTTTCGTTATATTTTAAAGATGATTTTTGGTGTTTGAGTATCTAATACACCTGTTTTTCTTTTAGTGGAAGAACTGTATAAATAATGACTGCTTAAATGGCAGTAAAGCAATAAATAACAATAAGACATGCTTGGTAAGTAAATTTTCTACGCATCATTTGTTTTCGGGAGATGAATACGAATAGCCTTGACAAAAATTGTGAGAGACTTGCCATTGATTATTTTGTTGCGAGTAGAAATCTCCTTTAATACGAGTAACTATCTCTAAAGAGGCGTTAAAATGTTGCTTTTCGAGAGGTACTTCTTTGGAAACAAGTTATAGGCTCGTTGACTTCTAACCACATATATGCCGCACACGTAGCGATGTTTTTTTAAAAGAGCAGAAACCACTTGACTTTTATTAGTAAAGCCTAATCAGACATGCGAATAAAGCGCAGTATGGCACAGTGAGCGTGCTTTTGCATGGTATGTTTCATTACATTACAGACATAGCAGCGATCTGACAAAAGTACACAGTATTCGAATAGTTGATGCTGGCCTGAAAGCGCGCGTCTTAGCCGAGCGTTTTTACGGCCAGCGGGGCGGAGCGGGCGAGCGGATACACCAGCGGAGAGGCGCGCGAGAAAATAGTTCTAGCTGGGCGGATCGCCCGTCTTCTCACGTGGAGTAGAGTCGCTTGCTCTGCTGCTCCTCCTATCGGTCACAATTTGAGTTAGAGTAAAAAGAATATCAATTAAGCCTGCTAATATTGAGCTGAAACTGGTTATTAAAGGTAGATTCTGTTTTCTTAGTTAATTATTTGGTAAGTGTTGCGTTTTAGATGTACAAAAGAGCAGTCTGTTAAACAGAACATGTTCGCAGTGCTAGTCAAGTCAAGCCGAAGCAAAACGAGTCAGCTGTTTTCACGCACATTCGCGAATTGGCGACTGCCATCTTGAATACCCATACACGCCCGCGCGATCTTACGCACGCTCGCGCGCTGCCTATCGTTCCGCTGGAGAGGGCTTTCCAGCGGGCGTAAGCTTCGCTCCGTGAAAACGCTGGCCGGCCCAGCGACGTGCGCATGCGCAGTGGTATCTGCGCTCGTCCGCACTTCACCGCTCCCCGTAAAAACGCTCAGCTGAAACTGTCTATTATTATTCGTCTTAAGCACCTCGCTGATTGGCGTGTTCCACAAATATACATGCTTTTGATGCTTGTAATAATAATAATAATATTAATAATAATAATAATAATTGGTTTTTGGGGGAAAGGAAATGGCGCAGTATCTGTCTCATATATCGTTGGACACCTGAACCGCGCCGTAAGGGAAGGAATAAATGAGGGAGTGAAAGAAGAAAGGAAGAAAGAGGTGCCGTAGTGGAGGGCTCCGGAATAATTTCGACCACCTGGGGACATTTAACGTGCACTGACATCGCACAGCACACGGGCGCCTTAGCGTTTTTTATCCGTAAAAACGCAGCCGCCGCGTTCGGGATCGAACCCGGGAACTCCGGATCAGTAGTCGAGTGCCCTAACCACTGAACCACCACGGCGGGTCAATCGCGGCTTTCACGAAAAATTATTTTCTTCATACTTACTTCTTCCCTCAATGGTTCTACAAACCAGATTTTTTATTTGATTTGATTGTTTGTTGATTCCTTTTCAATACAAGGAAAAGCGAAAGGAAAGCTAAAGGCTACTAGCCTGACGAGGCCGTTCCTCTGCGCAGATTCGACAGCATTACAGAAAAAAAAAACACACACACGCACACGTTTATTATTGCACTCTACACCGTTCTATGTCATGCTGGATCCAGTACATATCACTATACACAAATATGTACTACATATTTTTCGCCGTAGTTGTGACAAGATGAAAAGAGGAAAAAAATATGAACACAGATGAAAAGCTCAGTCATCGTGGCGAACATATGTACATATAAAAAGGAGAAAAAAATAAAAGACTAAGAAAATAAAGGCGGCATTCAAAACACACCGTAAAAGACCACTGTTTTACAGATGTTACACACGACTTTAAGAGAGAAGTCACTGGTAGCAAATTTATTTCTCAATAAACAGTGTTTTTGCCGTGTTTTTCTTCATTGATTTGTTTAGGTCGACATCGTCTGGCACTTTATTTGGAAGCACCGAAATTTGGTAATTTAAATGTTTGCCATAATTCGTTCGCGTTCAAAGATTTCTGCGCTCTTGCCTCCGAAGGGCGAGAGAGTGTGTTTGAGCGGGACCGCTACTTACGTGAAGTTTATGTTTTTGTACATACTGCAATAACATGAAACAAGAAAATTCATCAGCTCTTAGCAGATAATATTTCGCAAACAGTGGGCCTGTTGATAAGTCTGGTGGGTGTCCTGCATGCCTTTCAAGTAACCGAAGTACGCGCTGCTGTAACTTATGTATATGAAGGTAATTTGTACTGGGGGTTGTACCCTGAACCAAAATACAGCAGGAAATTCGGAAATAAAAGAGAGTATAATAAAGAGAAATTTTAAGCCACAAAGGTACAAGTGAACTTATTCTATATAGGCAGCCGAGCGGTCTACTTAGGTCCAGAGAAAGATTATCAACGTGGGTGTTCAAAGGCAAGTTTTCTAGAAACTATACTCCCAGAAAGTTTTCCTTTACCTCTTCTTTAATTGAGTACCCCGAAAGGAAAAATGATTATTTTTGTTCATTGGCTTATTAGTTGGAGCGAATATGTTATGTTTGGTTTTATTAGTATTCAACTGTAACCTGTTAGCGTGTAACCAGTCGGAAAGTGACTCCATACATTTATTAACACCTTCCTGAAGCTTCGTAAGGGTGCGTGAACAACATATTCGTGTCGTTTGCGTACTTTATTAGTTTAAGAGAATTATGGATGCTACGAATATCGTTAATACAGACTAGGAACAATAACTATCCAAGAATAGAACCTTGGGGAACTCCATATTTAATTAATATTTTTGTAGTCGTTTCTTGGTGGACGCCTACATACTGAAGCCTCTTGCTTAAGTAACTTTCTATCAGTTTAAGGATAACGCCGCGAACACCGTATCTTTTCGGTTTAATTAATAGCACATCGTGACGAACTGAGTCAAAAGCTTTCCGTACATTGATAAACAATCTTAGCGTGTAAAACGTGCTCGAAGTTAAGTCACGCTTGATACTGAGAAGCGCGTCCTCGGTAGATTTGCGTTTTTGAAATCCGAACTTCATATCACTGATTACACCATATTTTGAGGAGAATTTTTCTACTGTCATATTTATGACTCCATCAAATACTTCGATAGAACAGGCAGCACCGAGATTGGCCTATAGTTGCTTATGTCTCCTTCAGCATCACTTTTGCGAATAGGATAGCTGCGAGCTATCTTAAACGAGTCAGGGCATATTTCAGTCCCAACCATATTATTTATTATATCTGCGTAATTGGGGGGGGGGGGTAAGATTTCAGACACAAGTTTAATTCGCATTGCTTCAATTTCATCAAAACCAAAAGCAACGCCATTTCTAATCCTATTAGTAAGTTTATTGATATTGTAAGGAGTACATAAGTGTGAGTACCATGGAGTTCACTATCGTCACGCGGTTATCAACCATTTTTTTTCTTCTTCATTATCCTGATCGTACACTGCACTCGTGGTAAAATAGGTATTGAGGGCAGCGGCTGCTTCAAGACAAGTTAGTGTGCCTGTGGGTGTGACTATATTTTCCTGCAAAGAGGAGCCGGATTCTCATAACGAGATAATCCAGATTCTCACAGAGGATTTCTTCCAAGAAACCTTCTATAAGAGGGCATTGATAGAGATCATTAAAAAATTATATACAATTTTTTTCATTTTTCTCTGAAGTTTTCTTAGTGCCAAATTCGCTTTTTCTGCTATTGTCTATTTTGTCTTTCGTAAAATTTCTACTCGTTTTCACTACGAAAAAATATAACACCACACTGTCTTCGAATTGCTTCGTTATATCTCCAAAGTGCTACAAGCTTCAATATTGCCTTGTTTCTCTTTCCCAACTACTTTATAATCCATATTCTATTCCATTATTCCACACCCCCGGCATTCCTACCTCTCTACGGTTTCTATTTGACGCACTTTTATTGATACTGTTCCTTTCCTGTAGCGCTACATTTTACAACCTTGAATTAAAATTCAAAGTTGCCTTTGTTCCCCCCACGAATTTATTGAAGGACTGTCGCTGTTCTGGTTACCCTAAAATAGTCAACATTTTCTGCTTACAGAAAGCGCGAAATAGATCAGGCTAGATTTAGTTTTTAGAGTTTATGCACAGAACCACTTTGCTCTACACTAGGCTACCTTAAATGTAATCCATGCTATATAAATCATGAACGACTGTGGCGAAAGAAGCACTCCTCTTGCTAGCCTCTTTGTCTGTACACATCCTATGTACCACATAGCCTTTCTCATTTTATTTAAGGTAATTTCCTTGCATGCTCCTCTGATTAGTTTGTAATGTTGGCATTAACCCTGTTTCTTTTTTAATGCCTGAAAGTAATCCCTGTTTATATTGCCGCATGCAAGGGCATGGTGACCATCTACGAAATCTCTGAAAAAAGTCCGCTACCGTGTGGAGGACGTTAAAGCAACGAGCGTTCGCTGCTTGGTTTACGAGGTGAAGAAAGCGAAGAAGAACGCGCCGCTCGTCTCGGGAAACGGAACATAATACCCTTTGAAACGGGGTGGACTGCCACCAAGCTCGGCTACGCGTGCACGGCTGCCGCCTAGCGCCATCTATCGGAGAAATTACGATGTACGTGTACCCGTTGTGGAGTTACATTCCCTCCAGATACGTCCTAAACGGAATTCGCTTCGTTTGGGAAGTGAAGGGGGGTCAAGGTCGGCCCAGAATTCGGCTTGCGGTGCGATATGGTAATGCCTCAATTATTAATTGCATGCATACAATGTTTGCCTATTATTTAATTGTGGTTTCAATTCTAAACCCTAACTCTTACGGTTTTATTTGCCTACGAAGCTCGGTACACAGCTGTGCCCGGATGGGTGCCCTTTGTTGTCGGAGTATATATAGCGGAACGAATGCATACATGAATAGCGGCCCCGTAACGGGACCGTTTTCCTACCCGTCATAGGATATTGGATGAGAAAGGAGGGCACAACCAATTTTATGGCCGCCATCTTGGATTCAAAAAATCTAAGTAAGGCCGCCATTTCGCCCCCTGATGTCATACTCACATAGTTACACCTCTACCCACCATATTGGACCATGACGTGATCATTGGCTCGCGGCAGGTGGTTGTTCTACAATGCTCTTGTAGATGGCGCTACAAGTCTCAATGCGAGATGTGCTGTTTTCTAGTTGCTGCCACAGATGGCGTTGTGATCTCAGGGTGGTAGCAGACCCCACGATACCTCGAAACGTGATAAGTAAGAGCTAACGTCTCAAAATGTGACAGCACGGTTACAAATGGGTTACGCGAGATTCAGTGGCCGCTGCTGGGGAATTTATATCTAATGATGTGTTCTGGTGAATACAGCTACTGCAAATACTGTAGTTTTTTTAAGCGAAATTTATTACCCCAGTGCATCAATGATGGATGAAGGTGTGATGAATGATGTAGTAGAGATTAAATGAAAGGAAAAAGGTTAGCTAGTTTGATGAAGTCCAGTAGAGAACGATGGTGTGGTCCCTGCGTCAAGGTAATGCATGAAGCAGGGTTGCTTGGTGAAAGACCTGCTGCCATAAGATGCCGGAATCTTGTAGGCTTGAGAGCTGGGCAGTCCCACAGTAAGTAATGTATGCCGGCTTCAATGTCCTCGTGTTTACATATCGGGCACCATGGCCGAGGAAACAAATCTCGGTACTGAGACCACTTCCGAGTGACGGCTGGTGTGAGGGCAACCCAGACCCAGATCCTCCTAAGCGCAACCTCCTCTGCACAAGGAAGACCGCGGGAGAGGGTTACCGCATACGGAGGGATGAGAGCATATGTGCGGCGCCGCAGGAGTTCCTTTCTTGATGAAAGGAAATAAAAATTGCCGAAATGAAGCAGCCGAGGCGGTGATGAGTTTGTATTCGCAAGGCGAGTCGCTAAATCTGCCTGGATTTGATCGGTCAGCAGATCCCATAGGCCCACTCAATACGTACTGGCTGCGGGATGCGTGCCGCGAGCCGGTGGATGTCCTGACATATCGTTGGACAACGGCTAACACGTCTTAACAACCGGACAAATTGAAGGGCGTCAGTGCGGATGACAACGCGGGTCGCAGGGAGCATAGTTTTGTCGGCCACGGAGCAGAGTGCTTCCTGAACTGCAACGACCTCAGCACAAAAGGACGAAGGGGGTTCCGTAAGCTGAAACGAAGAGGTTTGATTCAGAGCAGGTCTGCACGGGCAGTAGATAGTTGTTGTTCGTTTGCAGTCTTGTATGCTTGCGTTTACGTAGATAACACTGGATCCTTCAGGCAGGCTAGCATCTTGTTCCTCAAATTATGGCGGAGCAACGAAGCCGAATTAGCAGATGTTGGCCGGCGATTATCTGCTGGCTTGTCGCTGAGCTGTACAAACTTCCATGGGGGAAGAATTGGCGTTGGCGGCTGAAGAATGAAATGTGACGTTACATAAGTCCTCAGTGCATGCGTGGAGTGCGATAGACTGGCCTTAAAGCTGCGCGCTTCCCAGCGCTGCTGCACCAGCTCATCAATAGTATCGAGCTGCGCATTCTCTTGTAAAGCTATGACCGGTGTGATGCGTGGAAGGCACGTAATGGTCCTCATAGCCTCTCGGTTCATGGCTTCAAGGCGATCCCAATTGGGTTCTTGCAAGATGTGGAAATTGGGTTTTGTGACGTTCCTTGTGTGTGCTACGAGGGTCCGCGTTCGACGGCGCGGCGTAGACGGAGCCCCCAGTGGCGGCGAAAGCACTCAAGGAAAACAATTCAGCTGGATGAGAGGAGATCGGCGACAGCCGGTCTCGTTTTGGAAGCAGCCAGCACACATGTTTCTACTGTATATGGCTGCAAGCAACTTGAGTGGGATTTGCTTTCGGGCCTGCCGCCATGGACCGCACGGAAAAGACCCAGGTGACAGCTGCGTCCTATTACGGAGCCATACTCGTTGAGAGTGAACGATCAAAACGAAGGGGTTTAATCACAACCGGACCCCCTGTCCATAGTGTCGGCACGTGTCGAACGCCACCGCCGCCGCCGCGGGGAGACGGGCGTTATCTTCCCCAATTACCGTGACCGTTCCGGGGACAAAGGGGCCTCGTTTCGGCGGGCCTGGCCCCGTGACAAGACGGCGGGCATCATCACCAACCCTCCTGAGCACATCCCAGGACAAGGGACCACGTTCCCGGCCTTTTAGTGACCTCGCGTTCCGGCCTTGAGTGGCGAGTGTCATTTGATGGAGAACGGAGGTCGGTGACCCGCGGGAACCGTCAGAGACCGTCTACCACAGCCGACGCTACCTCGACGACAACCTTCTTTCCCTCGGACTCAACACGTGACGGGGGCGAGACCATAAGTGCGGTGGTGTTTGTGCGCCCAAGTGAAAGCCCTAAGCCCCTCCCACTCCGGCGTGGGCGTCCTCACCCTGGGGAATGTGGGGATAAGAGGATATAAAAATCGACAAGGAGTACGGAAGAAAAAACGCTGAGGACGACATCGTTCGCCAAGGGGGCCTTCAGCGCCGAAGCCCGACGGCGTGCAGCTTCTACCAGCAACCGTTCGAGCTTAACTCCGGAGCCCCTCCATCGTCCCCATGAAGACGTCCTCACGTAAGCCCGGACACCCCAGGCTCTGATGTATAATCATTGACTATATGTTTGTTTAAACTGAGCCATACGGTGTCTCTTTGCCTTTCCGTCCCGTGTGGACCTGCGCATTATGGGGGGTCGTCAGAGTTTGATAAACAATACGTGGCTGAAGAACTGTCCTCACCAATCGCCGCGCAACGAACGAACCTGCGCCACCAGTTTTAGGAGCAATTCTTGGAATCAAACCCAAAGTCTGAATAGCTTTCCTTTTTGCCTCAGAAAGCCATGCAGTCGCTGATCCTGATTGGTGAATCATTAAGCCAAGGATTTTAATACTCGGACTTTCCTGTAGTGGGCTGCCTGATAGACAAACACGAATTGGACTTGCAGCAAGTTTATGGCGTCCCGAGTTGTTGGCCACTGACGTGTATGTAGTTTTATGCACGGATAGCTGAAATCCGATGGATGATGCGTAATTAGAGGTAACATCCAAGGCAGATTGAAGGGCAGCCTCCTGAGTACGGAGATCTTGGTGAATACTCTACACCGTGATGTCGTCAGCGTACTGAAGAAATGTTATGTCACGGATGTCATTTTAGCGCCAAGCCAGCGGGATGAAAGCAATATTAAATAACGTCGGCGACAATACTGATCCCTGGAGCACGCCACAGAGAGGAACAAATGATCCGACCGCTTCGCCGCTGAGGCATACTACAAATTTTCAGCCTTCCAAAGATGATTCGACAAAACTACGCACTCTCAGACGGAGATGGAGCATGTCAATGGAGTTCAGAAAGGCTGCATGACTGATGTTGTCATATGCCTTTTCAACGTCCATCGCTAAAACGGTCCGCACTTTGCGGCTGCGGGTAGATGACAAAACTGCAGATACCAAGACAGCCAACCCGTTCTCTGTACCAATATATGGACGAAAGCCGATTTGTGCAGGATGATAAAAACCCTGCTGCTCTAGCCACCATGACAATCGTGTGGCTAGCATTTTCTCCGCCAGCTTGCACAGCGTAGGAGTTAAGGAAATAGGTCGCAAGTTGCCAAGGTCCGTCGGAGGCATTCCTGGTTTCGGGATAGGAATCACGAAAGCGGATTTCGAGCTCTCGGGCACTGCGCCATCCAACCATACTTTGTTTGTGGTGTCTAGTATTTGAGGGAGTGCAGCGCTACTCAGGTTCTTGTACACCTCGTACTGAATATTGTCCGGGCCGTGCGCTGTTTTTCGTTTCTCATAATCTATTGCAGCCAGCAACTCAGGCATAGAGAATGGACAAGCAATTCCATCTACGTCGACATCAGACGGCGTTTGATATGCATGTGCTGGGATGCCTGCCATATTTAAACCAACCGTTGAAGAAGGCACAGCATCGTATTTTGGGAAAAACTTTCGCGCTGCTTCTTTGCCGAAATCATCTGTCGACAAGTTAGCCGCGAAGCATGCGGTTGCTGCTGCGTCAGTCGAACGGCGACCGCGTTCTATTGTACGGAATGTTCGCCAGAGAGAGGCATTCGAGGATTTTGCAGAAAATTGTTCGCACCACGCATGCCACTGCCGTCGAGAGAGGTCGCGTTCATATTTGCGTGCCTTAGCTGTAAGATAGTCCAATCGCGTGCGAGCCTGCGACAAAGAAGGGTCTCGCGTAGCAGCCAGCTCGGCTTGACGGCGTGCCGTCCACAAGTTAAGAAGGCCGAGGTTTGGTGCCGGTCGACCAACATCAGTCCAGGTGGTAGTTTTAGCACTGTTGAGCGCTGTTTTTGTATGCACTCAACAAGGATTGGCGAAGAGTCTGAGGAGAGATTGTCCATACAGTAGCTAAACTTGTCCCAGTTGATCACAGAACATTTGTAGCGTAAAGGTCGGAAATGTGAGTTGTGAAGACCGATGATGATAGGGTGATGATCACTTCCCCAGCAGTCTGGCTCCATGTGCCAGGAGGGAGCACCCGGACCCGACCACCACGTCAAGTCTGGAGCATAGGAAGCACTGCGAGTTTGACGCACTGGCCGTGCTGCTGCCACAGGATGGCTGAGCTGCACAAATTGGGCATCCGTGAAGGCGTCCCGCACACGCCTGCCACGAGGGCTTGAAGTGGGGTACCCCCAATCCTGGTGAGGGGCGTTAAAGTCGCCTCCGACTAAAATCGGACACCCGGGATACTGCTGATGGACACTTGTTAGCCAGCCAAAATTAATATGGGAGGAAGCACCAACGGCTGGTCTAACGTAAAATGAAACGACCACAATGGTTCCCTTCTTAAATTTAGCAGCCACTGCACTACCTCTCGATACGACGTGCACCAGTTTTCGAGAGCAAGGCGTACATGAGAAAAAACTTAGTCCACATCCACCGCCGCCTTTCCCGGTGGAGCAGCAGTTTGTACACGACGGTCTATCATTGAAGGAGACATGTAGGCACGGAAGCCTAGAATCGATGGCAAAGCGTTTGTTTCCTGTAGCAACATGACCCATACCTGGAGCTTGTGAATTTGTAGTCGGGTCTTGAGCTCTCCCACCTTCGTGGAAATGCCTCTGCAGTGCCACTGTAGCACACCAGCACGATTGGAACTTGCCATTCCTAGTTACTAGCCTAAGCGCTGCAGAATCACGAATGCCAGGTTGGACAACTGGTTGACCATAAACCGAAGCAAAGTCGCGGAGTTGTCCCGTGGCATTGCGGTAATCTGAGAAGAGGCGGCAGGAAATGACACTGGTGGGCGGCAGCAAGGCGATGTTGCTGCGCCATTGACAGATGTGGCGGACGATTCCGCTGCGCGTTTACGTCGAACGGGCAGTTCACGGTGCTGCCGGAGCTTGGTGACCTCCGCTAAAAGACGTGCGATTTGTTCGTCGACTGCGGCCATATCGTCCTGCGGTAGTTCAGGCACGCTGCGCTGCTTTGTTGGTTGTTTTCGGAGGCGTTCTTTTCGCACATTATTGTTAGAAGGCTGCTAAGCTGAAGGATCATGCGAGGTGTGCTCAGGGAGCTCCGGCCACTCGTCGTCATCCCACTGGAGAGCTGCGAATCGATTGTATCTCTGCAATGAAGTTATACTGTCATGTATTGGCCAATGCTTAGTCATTCGACGACGAGCCTTTTGTGTTACCTTTTGTTTTGTCGGAAAGCTTGGAGATGTTATCTCGTGGTAGTCGGATTTACAAAGGCCGCATCGATAAGACACTGTCTATTCCGATGTAATTTCACCGCCAAAAGTGAAAGGGCAGGATTTGCGCATATGCCCAGTACGAAAGCAGTTATAGAAATATACCGCACTCGGTTTATATGGCCGAGGCCGTAAAATACAACCGTAATAGTACAGACGGGCTGGTAGTGTCAGAGGGCCTTGCAAGGTGACTATGGAAGAGCGCCCCTTTCCCATGCGTCGGGCCTGGATGACACGGTGCCTGGGACAGTACAGCTCACGTTGGGGTGCAATTTGATCGTCAGTGATATCGACACTGTAGACGACGCAGACTGCAAGTCGGAGCCTTCAACTAAATACACTTGTACTGGCACTGAGGTTTCGCCTGTTAGTGAATTTTTTTAAATTGTTAGTGAAATACTGGTGAGCGTTTGCAGTCGTTATACGGCGGTAAGATTCGGAAGCCGCACTGCCATGGTGTTGGACTTTGTCCTGGCTGTGAAGCCCCGAAAACCATTTGTTCCGAGGCACGCGTCCAAATTAGCTTGTAAAATCTTGTTTGGTATATCCGTGAGGCTTCTGTTGGCCAGTGATTTAATGGTCACTTTGTAAGAAGACGATCTGGGTGTAGGCTCCACCGAGTTCTCGATTGTAAGACAAGTGCGCTTACCTTGGGAGCGATCACTTTCCGAAGCTGGAATCGGTTGGCTGTCGTTTGAGGGACGCTTGTGGGTTGCACGAGGGCAATTCTGCACGGGTAGAAGTGCCGATAAGTCCATTGGAATTCCCTGTTCATCATGCCGTGCGGTTTGAGGCCCATAAGGTGGTGTAGAATTGATGGCCATTGTCCCTGGCGGCAGATCACTTACGAGCAGTTCGGCATTTCGGGAAAGCTGGAGGGGTGCATCTGCCGATGAACCCGGAGCACAAAGCTGTACGTGGCGCCGCGGATCAGGGGTCGACTTCGTGGCAGGTGCTGTCACGAGAGACGCCGGCAGAGCTACCTCCGCCAGCGCGGTAGCGGAGGCACTAAGCCTAGCGTCAGTGCCTAGCTGAGCTACACTCATGCATGGTTTCCAGGAGGCCGCAGACGGTGGGAGGACGTACGGAGCTTCTTCAGAAGGCGTTCAGAAGGGTTCTCTCTTTCGGTAGCGATGTCGATATGTCGCAGCTTCCTAGCAACACCGGCAACGATATAGATGCAGCACAATGGATAACATGCCCTCTTTGCATCGGCAGACCAGAACGCTATCTCGTTGCCTCTGAAGTTTTATCGTTTGTTCTCGCAATCAGGGAGGCGCAGCTCCCTCTTCGGGATGGCGATGGAAGTGGAGGACATGAGGCCTCCTCTGGAACCCGGTGGGTCGGCGGCTGCCGCCCAGAGGAAGCGCTTCTACCAATCGAGCGAGGCAAGCAGCCAGACCACAGTGCTGCACTCAGCCACAAGCTAGGACTCCTCGGCGGACGACGGGTTCGTCCCAGTAATGAGCAAGAAAGCCAAGAGAAGACTGCGTAAGAGTGAGGACTCGTCCTCATCAAGTACATCTACCGTGATCACGACGCGTGGTGCATCGGCGCATACAGTCCTGCTTGCGCCTTAAACGCCCACCGACAACTTCAACCTGCTGAACAAGCTACGTCGGTGTTTCTCGAGACTCACCTCCCGGGGGTGATCAAGGACGTCAGGATCAAAAGCCAAAGGAACCTGCTTGCCATCGAAGTAACGGAGCGGAGTGCCTTGGAAAGTGTAGTCACCATCAAGAAGATCGGAGACATCCCCGTCTGCTCTCTTGTTCTTAAAAGCAATGGCACAACCGCTGGCGTCATTTACGACATCGATGCGAACATCTCAGACTCCGTCCTGCCGATACTCATTAAACCAGCGACGAACAGCATCGAAATAACCAATGTTCAGCGCCTCGGCAAGTCAAGGTGCATCAAGCTCACATTTAAGGGCGATTGTATTCCATCGTACGTGAAGGTTGGCCAATTTCGACATGCAGTTCGCGCATTCATCCCAAAGCCGCTTCAGTGTCGGAAGTGTATGAAAATTGGGCATCTAAGTGGTGTTTGTAATAACACCATAGCGTGCCCGCGCAGCTCTGAACCACATAGTTGTGAACGTTGCCGCGCTACGTTCTTGATGTGCGCCAGCTGTTGTGGCCCTCATGACGCTTCTTCGAAAGTATCTCCCCGCCTGAAGAAAGAACGGGCGGTGTTGAAGCAAATGATGCGAGACCATTCAACGCACAGAGAGGCCGCAGCCACGGTGCGTCGGCGTCGTTCTCGTCGTTAGCGATCTGCTAGACAAAAGGCTGACAGCGGCAACGAAGCCCCACTGCTCCTGCTTCAGAGGTGACATGGCCACTATTGTGGAAGCCAAGCTCGACCTTGTTGTCTGAGCAGGCACCACGCCCCCACTTTCCACGCCTACAGCCGAGTGAGTCCAAGGCAGAGATCCAGCCCTAGGTGAGGAACTGCCGGTGTTCGCCATTTCGAGTTCCGTTATGAACGCCATGCGTGTGATTCTGTCCAGCTTTCACTCGCCAGCAGCACGGAATGCATTGCAGGTACTGGACGCGCTAAATCCAGTTCTTGCAGCTTTTCAGTAGCAGACACAATGGCTCTCCCAGCGTTACCATTTGAAAGCCAAGTCAGAGAAGCATCTATTTTCCAGTGGAATGCCCGTGGACTCAATTCCCGCATTTCGCACATTCTCGAATACGTCAATACACACATATTTCTAATCATTGTGATTTGTGAGCCCAATTTACAGAATCCCATATGAATTTCTGGCTATGATGCGTTTGCATCCTCCACGCACAGGGGAAATAGCAAGGTCATCCTCTGCATTCGAAGCGAGCTTACTTATGTGCACCATACGGTTCCACCTCACGACCATAACCAGTACGTCTGTATAAAGCTGAAAAGGCGCACCCTGCGTTTACGCTTGGGGGCGCGTACTTATCTCCAACTACTAGGTTTGACGCGGACAGACTGAGGGACTTGTTGGCTGCAACACCTGGGCCTTGGATCGTCACTGGTGACTTTAATGTGCATCACGCCATGTGGGGAGGCATCCGGATGAATTCGAAGGGAAGCAGTCTTGTCTGTTTCACCTCTGACCACGACCTACAATGTCTTAACGACGGTTCCCCAGCGCACATTGGTGAGCTGTCTTACAGCAGTTGTGTAGACTTGGCGTTTGTGTCTCGGTGCCTTGCGAGACGCGTCCGGTGGTTTGCCGATGTAGAAACGCATGGAAGGGACCACATCCCCACATATAGAATTGTTCCTGGTCTTGCTTTATGCAGATCTGCCAAACGTTTGCAACGAATAGACTGGTCTATGTTTAAAACCTTTATGGAAGAAGCCTGCAGAGAAGACATTACAACATGCATTAAAGAGCCCATCGAGGAATCTATGAAACACGAGAGATGCTTCTTCAGTTCAATACCAAAGTTCACAGACTTCTATGTGTAGGTTCAGCGCCTCCGATCACTTCTACGAAGAGAAGAGAGGAGATACAGGCGCACATTGTCGCTGCACGACTTAAGGGAGGCAAAGCGCACACAGAAGAAATCCAGCGCATAATTCAGATCTTGTAGGCTCCCCGTTGGAAAGCATTCTGTAAATCACTGGATCCTCGAAAGCCTCTCTCACACATCTGGAGTGTGGTGCTTGATTTGCGGACATCTCAGCAGCTCCAACCATTCAAGTCTCTCGCAGTTCACCAACGACGTAGCGAAACGGAGATTGGTGAAGATTTTTGCGCAAGAATAGAAGGTCCCAGGAACCAATCAACAACTCTGATTTGCAGCGAAGTGCCTAGATCTAGGGATTCGCGAATGGACCTTCTTTTCTCCGTGGAAGAACTAGACGCCGCCATGGCCGGTTGCAGACGGTCTTGGCCATGGCCGGTTGCAGACGGAGTATGTAACTCCATCGCCGGGGCCCGATGGAGTTACATACTCTGCACTTGCAAACCTTGGTCAGGAGGCTCGACGTGTTCTTTTAGACATCTTCAACTCATCATGGTGTGCGGGTACAGTTCCGGACGCGTGGAAATCGAGTCGTCTGGTTCCAGTCGTTTAACCTAGAAAATCGCCGCTTGACCTAGCATCATACCGTTTAATCGCAATGGCTAGTTGCGTGGGCAAACTCATTGAAAGGATGTTACGCGAATTGAGTGAGGTGTGGAGCGCTATCAAATATATCCAGATGTAATGTCAAGGTTTCGGCGGGGACGTTCGTCTATTGATAGCGTGATTGACCTGGTGTCATCAGTTCAACATCAGAATCATCTGACGCTTTTGACCGCGACGTTGTCTCTGGATGTTAAATGGGCGTAGGATAACGTCACTCATCAACCTATTTTGGACTCTCTGGAAGCTGCAAAACTTGGTGTTCGCATCTTCTGCTGGATATGTAGTTATCTATCCCACCGATCACTACTTATGGAGACTGTGGACGGAACAACATCTACACATTACGCTTCCCGTGGGGTCCCACAGGTTTGAGTACTCAGCACAACGCTTTTCAATCTTGCGCTTGTCGGCCTTGTCTATGTACTACCACAGTCGGCGAGAGTCTCAGTCTATGCAGACTATATTTGTATCTAGGCATCCGGAGTTGCGCGACCACAAGTTCGAGCAATGCTTCAAAAGGCGGCAAACAATCTTGCGGCCTATCTCAGCCTGCAACGCCTGGAGATTTCTACTGACAAATTTTCCGCTGTTGTCTTTACGCGCAAGGGCATATCCCATTGCCCCGTACGAACAAATGGGTCAACAATACCCTACGAAAGAAGCCATCGCTTCCTTGGAGTAATAATCGATCGTAATCTAACATGGAGCCCACATGTTTCGTACATGAAAAGGCGACTGACATCGATCGTTCACGTTCCCTCTTTTCTTGGAGGGAAGTCGTGGGGAGCATCAGTGCAGTCGCGTCTCGAGCTGTAGACCGCATTATTTATGGGATTCTTTCGGTACAGTATCCCTACACTACGAAACTTGAGGAAAACGAACATACAATGCCTGCATAGTGTTCAGGCTCAAGCTCTGCGAACGTGCCCAGGACTGCCAAAATGCGTGTCTACAGCCGCAACAGTACTCATCACTCAGGAGAATCCAGTGACTGCCTATGTCACAATCGAAGCCTTGAGAGCGCATATTCGTCACCTCGATCGGACTCCAGCACGCCATCTTGCCAGTCTTCCTGCTAACCGGCCGAGTACATCGTTTGCGAAAATTATTGATGCCCATCGCGACTTCCTCCCAAACCAATTTACACCAGCTTCTGGACCGACTTCTTCATTACGGGGACTGCACCAACCTCGTGTGCTTCTTTCCATACCGGGCATCAAAAAAAAGGCTTATTTATCGACGAAAGCACTAAAACAGACCATCTAGAATATTTGCATGAGAAATACGGACACCGACTGCATGTATACGCCGACGGCTCAGTGACCCCTGCCAGTTCCTCGGGCTCCGTAGTCATCCCCGTAAGGACCATAGTTAAGAAAGTGAAAACACCACACCGGACTTCATCGACTGGTGGAGAACTTACTGCTATTCGTGTCGCCATTGAGCATATAAGTGAAGAAACACCCCAGCAATGGTCTGTTTTTTCTGATTCAAAGGCAGCCCTCCAAGCGTTACAATCTGCTCTTCGTCATGGGTCCCATGAACAACTTGTCGCGGAAGTCCGAGAGCTCCACCACACAGCCATCAACAAGGGGCAAGATATTGTTTTCCAATGGCTGCCAAGACACAGCGGCATCGCAGGCTACCACCGCGCGCACGAGGCCGCGCGAACTGCTCACCATGATGGTGATTGTGTGTCCATCCCCATCTCAAGAGCCGACGCAGCGGGTAGGCTTAGACCACTGTCGCGGGACATCACGCTTGGCGCGTGGAGTTCAGGCCAATTCTTGCATTCGCGTTTAAAAACCTTGGACCCAGCTCTGAAGCTTCGGCTTCCATCCGGACTACCACGACTTGAAGCATTATTGTGTCGCCTGTGGCTTGGTGTAGCTTTCACCAAGAACTACTCCATCTTAATAGGTATGGCTGACAGCCCTGCATGTGCCAACTGCTTGTGTGATGAGACTATAGCCCACATTATTTGTGAACGCCCTGCCTACAGCGCCGAAAGACAGTCTCTCTGTCTGCCATGCACTGGAGCATCTAGACCTGCGCCCACTGACGGAAACGATGATTCTCGGCCACTGGCCGCGGCGATCGTTGCCGGTGAAGGCCTCCAATGCACTGCTCAGCTTTTTCAGGAATTCTGGCCTGCACGATAGGCGGTGACTTTGCATAGTGAGTTTAATTTCCTGCAACTGTCTTTTCCCCTTCATCTTTTTCTCCCCTCACCCCTTTCCCCCCATAAAGGGTAGCAAACCGGCTATTCGTCTGGTTAACCTCCCTGTCTTTCCTCCTCTTCTTCCTCCTCGCATCGGTCATTGCCCACGATTTACTTGAAGTACCTCGTGTTTCAAGGTCACATGAGGAGATTTCAGCCAAGAAGAAGGATCAGCTTCTGGAAAGGTCGCCGAATTTGGGTCACCACCCACCGTAGGAAGGATTCCATCTTCACAGCGTTGCAGCCACAGCCACTTTGCACGGGGTACAAGGTTCCTTACCCCAATGGCAGGATTATCTCCGACCGATCGTGAACACGCAGGATCCGCCTCGCCAAAACTATTCGTCGGCGAACTTTTTCTCTAGCAAACAACGGAAGATCTTTCCGCTCGCGAACCCACAGCAGTGGCCGCACGCAGGCTGTTAGCGCCACGTTGATGGTTCTTTGCAGGTGCGTCTGCTGACAGCTCACTGGAGGTCTTGCGTGAAAATTCCTCCCAGGTTGGCGGTCTCCGTTCTTAAAGCTGTCCACTCTTCAGAGCCCTCCTGCTGCTGCTTGATTCCGGTTCATTGACAGAGATAAATTTACACCAAGAAGAAGTCATATGTCCTATATTAATTCTTTTCAGGGTTCAGAGTTTTCCTAACCTTGAGTAGCAAGGTTGATGTCTCCTATAGAAAGCCCACTCTGAGAAATTTTGAAATTTTTCTAAGGTTTATTAAAGAGATTTGAATTTTTGGCTCCTCTCGCGGTGGTGTCAATGCTCCAAAAAAATAGCAAAACATGCACGAATTTTTCAAAAACATAAGCCACAGTGATGAAAAGAATTAAGGGGGGCTCTCAGCGGAGACATCGCTAGTTCAAGACATTATAAATGATGGAAAAGTTTGACTTAGCGCCGCAGCTTCTGACAACTCTTGGCGAGAGGCTCGACTCAGTATTGTCTGACAAAACGCAATGATGCATTTTTTCATACGCTAGGCAAAGTTATGCCTTCTTCGCAGTAATTCATGCGGAACATTCATGGGAAAATATTTTGAATATTTGAAAATTGCAAGGTACTAAGGAAGGCATGGTCCATAACTCTGAAGTAATTGGAAAGCCTTTTTTAGCTGCCGACCATCCTCGTCATTCTTATGAGTTACGTCCTTACCATTCTCAGTGCAGATTATAGAGCAGAGTAAGGAAAGAAGCGGTGGTGTTTGAAAAATATTTGGATGACTTCAAGACATGGCTGCGTATCAGTCTTCCTGATTCGAAGGCAATAAAAATTACCACTAAGAATGTAAGAACATAGCGGGAGTCTTCCAAATCTGCCTTGATTTTTGCTGGCTTTGTTACTGAGGTACAAATTGCACTAACAAGGGCAGCGCGTTGCTGTTTGGTGCTAATAACGATGATAAGGTCTCCTCGATTAAACTACTTTAAAAGACATACCTTTTTACGAAAATTTCCAGTCTTGGGGAAGGTACCGCAGATACCCTTTGTAATGCGACCAAGGCATGTTATC
This sequence comes from Amblyomma americanum, assembly GCF_052857255.1. NCBI lineage: Eukaryota > Metazoa > Arthropoda > Arachnida > Ixodida > Ixodidae > Amblyomma > Amblyomma americanum. The sequence goes on along the minus strand of NC_135498.1, from coordinate 64,444,217 downwards.
CATGTTGCTGCATCTACAACGTCACTGGTGTTGTTGGGAGGTTGACATATCGACATCGCTAGCGGAAAAGGGGACCTTGGCCACTGGGTAAGCAGGAAGAGGGCAAAGGTGCGGCGTCCTGCGTGCGCGGCTCACCAGGACAACATGCGTGACCATTTGATTGGACATTAATAATGAAGCGATATTTCACGTCTAGGGATCTAGACCAGATATAGTCGGACGGCATGTGTGCGGGCATCTTCTTTTCTGCTCATGTTGCTAACGCACTCTACTTTTTTTTGTAAATGTGTAAAATGTGCCCCTTGTAAACTCTTTTCCGCAAGTTCAGCACCTCTCGTAACTTGACAACAGAATTTTGAGAGACGGAATCTCTGGATTACGCCCTAGCCGAGACGACCCAGGCGTACCAAGTGCCTACATAATAATAATAATTATTATTATTATGTAGGCATTTAAGAATTGAATAAACGAAAATAGGATTTTTAAGGAAAGGAAATTTCGCAGTATCTGTCTCACATCTCGGCGGACACTTCAACCGCAGCCGAAAGGGAAGGGATAAGAGAGGGAGGGCGAGAAGATTTAAGAATAGATAATTGCATTTTACAGCTTTCTACAAATAACAGAGGTTCCTTTAGATCATCCCGCAGAACACTAACTATAACGAAGTTCAGAGTTGAGTCTTAAATCTACACCCAAATCATGAAACTTTCTAAACAGAGTTGCCGGATGCATTTTGAGCACCATAAGGAGGTACACAGACTTGCAGTGGGATAAGAATACAGCCTCCAGAAGCTTCAGCCGGAGCTCCGAACATGCATCTTGAGGTTGAGTGCTTGCATCATCGCTGAATTGTTTACATAACAAAACAAATGCGCGCTACAAGCCTCTGTAGACCCTAGCGTCTTTTCAAACCTCAAGTACTCAAGTTGAGCACGCTTCTTCGAACTTCTGTGTTGCCTCCACAAGCAGGGTAATACTTTTATACAAGATCATTTAGTCGAATTCTGCGACCAAATGTCCTGAGCGCATTTCACAAAGGTCGCTTTCAGGTGTTCAAGGGTTTACCTGCCTACAGCGCCTTAGGCTATGAGCGACGCCGTGGATGATTCTCCGGATAACTTCCACCACCTCGCGCCAAGGTTGAACCGGCATTTTCCGGGTCAGCAGAAAAGCACCTTAACGAGTTAGTCAGCGCGGATCTATATACAACAATGAGGGGAAAAAATGAAGGTATTCTCGTCTATGGCACTTTTCTCATCGAGGAAAAATATTTTTGCCGATAGGAACCACTTTCAGCTGTTGCACAGTAGAAATCGGCGAAAAACACCGGTGTAAGAAAATGACCCAAACGCCGAAAATCACCCGCCAGTATTCCTTACAAATAAACACAGGAAAATGCGTGGCTTAGAAGTGCCCAGAGGTTTACACACTGAAGAATAGACTGTCGACTTTTTTGCAGCTTGGCTAGCAAGGAAGTAAATTAGGAATATCAAAAATCTCACTAAACTGAAGAGGCAATTACCACACTCGGAAATTCATAATTTAGCTTCCCTTTGCTGATTTCTTTTATAAAGTGAGATCTGTTCATCCATCGTATCTGCGTGTCGAGTCGTAGTAGTAGTAGTACAGCAGCATTTCTAGTCGCAGCAGCAGCAGTAGTAGTAGTAGTAGTACTAGTAGTAGTAGTAGTATTTGTCGTAAGCGATGGTGATTGTCCATGCCGACGACTCGGAACATGGATATTTTAGGACGAGGGTTTGACATGAGTGGAGCAATGCGTAACTGGTGGGTTATTAACACTGTAATTTACCGGGGGGTAGTTACCCTAAAAAAAAGAGGGTATCGCGAGAGCAGATGAATCCCTAACGGGAGGACTGCTACGGCAAAAAATGGGAGAATATGGCGAGCGGGTTAGAAGGCACAGCCGATGTCTGGTTGCCACGAGAAGTACCCGCAGTGCATTTACCCTGGAAGGAGAGTTCATTTAAAGGAGGAGGATGTGGCGAGAGGGCTGAAAATTGGAATTGTCAACCGGGGAATTGTTTCTATGGAAGGAATAGCGTACGGCGAGGAGAGTTTATTACGAGGGTAATTAGCGTGGAAGGGAGAAGGTTTAGCGAGAGTTTAAGGCGCAGGCGTAAGGAGGTTGCCACAGACACCACGTGATCGATAGTTACCCTGGAACGAGGAGGAAGAGGGATACCGTGGAAGGAGGATTGTATGGCGAGAGAGTAGGAATGCGTAAGTGGAAGGTCGATACCACGGCAACCATTTGGAGTGTGGTTATCAAGGAAGGAGTGGAGAGAATACTGCGAGAGCGGAGTAATATAGCATGTTCAGTGCTGGCGATGACATTTTTTTATGGCCGAAGACCATCATTTGGCCAAACAGTGCCAACGCAAAAAGCACTTTTACTACAATAGATGAGATCATAGACCCATATTCTTAGCATTTCCGCCAAGAGATGCTGAGCTCCAGGCCGGCATAAGGTTTGTGCCCTCTGTATCAATGGTGGGCACCAGATGGCACTGCGTACCGATCCCCACGCCTCCCGCATACGAGGAGAATGCTCGCAGAACTACGTTACTACTCTGTGTTGGTTGCGGGACATCGAAACCGTTTTCTTGTATTCCTTTTCTAAGAACCAAAAACCGGCGTTACATGCCAAGTTTCTTCCGAAAAACTTGCGCAGAATCAGCTCAAGATCTTAACCGTGTGAATGGATGCTCTTGTTGCCTCAACTCTATTTTCTTTATTGTTGCTAACCTCTTTTAAAGCGCAAGACAACACATGGGAGCACAGTACCGGTGCAGTTCCATCAGCGCGCCAGTTCATTAAAGATATTGTGTTCAATAGTATTTTCATGACGAAGGTTATGCATTAGACCTTCAAGATAAATACTGCACTCTTTGAAATTGAGAAGGATGCTATTTTTAGGGCCGGGAAACTCTTGGAGCTTGCACGTATTAAATTCTTCCCCTTCTGCATCCACGACGTTTCAGGGCAATTAAAAGCCCACTTGAAATGGCTGTGAAATAAGAGCCACACAGTTTGTGGACTGCGCGTAAAGTTAGGTAGAAAAAGAACGATATTGCAGAATTATGCAGTAAAAGAAATAAATATAGGAAAATGAGCCCAAAATGTAATCCTATATACTTAATTCTGCTCCTCATATGGTTCTCACTCATCCTATATACTTAATCCTGCTTCTGAATGCATCTTTCCTAGTTTCATAGCAAGCTTTTCTAGCAATTGAATTCTTCAGTGTGTTTCATACCTACAGTGTCCTATTTTTCCTGCAGATGACTTTAGTTTTCGGAGAATTTCCCAAAGAAAGTGAAGGTACACATCTGTGTGGGCGGTGCAAAAATAGACAGTGCACAACTTTAGAATGGCCAGGACTAAAAGAGTCCGATTGGAATGATGTATTTAAAAAGACAAAGTAGGAACATATCTTCCAGTCAAATGCAAATAAATATGAGTTTTGCAAAGAGGCTGTGGTGTGTTATCTCAATCATTTTTTATTATCATACTATTCATGAGTTTACAAAAATCTCCTTCTTTTAAGTACCAAATCTGGTTTAAAAAGCGCTGAACTGGTACTTCCCGCGCAGGAAAGAAACCTTGGTCTACGTCTCACTGACATACTGTGGCATACCATCCTTTATGGGGCGCAAGAAGATAAGCAAAGCAATAATGTTTTCTTAATGAAAAAATCTGGTTATTCGACTCAAAGTTACGTTTTTTAAATCTACTTGAAATATACTAAACGTATCTAATAAAGCTGAAAAGGTGGGACAGCATATGTCCCAGTGCGCGTGGGAGGGTAAAATTAAAGTGAGACAACAAATGTCCATCTGAACATGAGGCGCTGTCACACGAAGACAGGTTTTTATAAAAACTGTTTTTTTACAAGAACTGGCCTGAAGGGAATGGCAAGAAACACTTGATCCATAACGGCACACACATTGCAAGCTCCACACAGAAAATTCGCGCGGAACTTGGAGCGCATTGTGGAGAGAGAGAGAGAAAAAAAACGGCCGTGGCTTAGCTTGGTTAAGCCTGGTGATTGCGAAGCAATAGTTCACGCGTTGCCGTCTCAAACTCCTTTACTCTTCTCGCATGTTCTTCACGTCGTTCTACTGCAATGTGTCCTTCGGGTTGAGTCGGGCCAGCCTTGGTGAGAGATTTCTCCTGTCTTTTCTTCGAACGCTCTTGTCTCTGCTGGGGTGTTTCTTCTGCACGCTGTTTTCTTCGCTTTTCGTTTTCCTTCTCTCGAAACGCACGTTCCTTCTCGAGCCGCTGCTACCGCTGTTCCGGGGTTTCTTGGACACGTCTCTGCCGTTTAGTCGCGTTCCAGCGTTCTGAACTAGTAGAAGGAGACTCACTGTCGGGCAAACTCATAATTTCTTCCTTTGCTTCTGCTGTTTCCACAGAGGAGGTTGCACGTTGTCGCCGAGCTGCATACTGGGCACGCCGCTTAGAAAGTCGTTCTTCTTCCGTCTCCGCAGCTCGCTGATGCTTCCTCTTTGCATTCTGCCGAGCTGCCTTGTTCGTAGGAACCATCGTAACATCTGGCTGTATGACTTCCTTGGCGAGAGGAGCGGAGCTGTTTTATACAGCTGATGTGACGTCACTCTGACCGTAGCGCCCCTGGTGAGAGGAGCGGGAGTTAGGCCGCCGTTGGTGGCTACCGCCTCGCCTCGCGACGGCGTGAGATGGGGCCCCGCTTTTACACAGCTGGTGTGACGTCACACCGACCGTAGCGCCCCTGGTGAGAGGAGCGGGAGTTAGGCCGCCGTTGGTGGCTACCGCCTCGCCTCGCGACGGCGTGAGATGGGGCCCCGTTTTTACACAGCTGGTGTGACGTCACTCTAGGTCACGTGGTGTGACGTCACGCAGCGAGGTCACGCTAAAGGTCAATGATGCCTACCACCGCCTCGCCACGGAACAGGCTGAAGTGCGACCTAAAGTAGTATTGCTTCGCACGCAATAAAAAACTTTATTGAGGTCTCTTAAGAGGTTGGTGGTTCGGTCTTCGTCTTCATCGCTGTCGACGCTTGACCTCTTTCAGCAAGGTTGGGCCCCTATTCCAGGGCTCCACTGAGCCTAGCTGCTTCGCTTGCGTGCTGCACTAGTGCCCTTTGGGCAATGAGCTCGCAGCTGGTGAGCCGGCTCTCCCACTGCTCCGTACTCGGGGGTTTTGTGTTGGTGGAATGCGTAGTTGCGTTCGCACTCCCAGGTGATATGGTATAGCGTGGGGTTGCCCCGCACAACGGGCATGTGTCCCTGAATTGTGTAGGAAACATTTTGTGTAAGATGTGTAAGTTAGAGAAAGTTTCCGTTAGCAGCCTCCGCCAACTAGCTGCTTCTTGCTGTGTTAGGGACTTATGCGGAGGAGAGTATCTAATCCTCCTTCCTCTGTAAAAGTTCACTATCTCCGAATATCCGATCTCAACGGTATAGTGGTGACCCACGCTTTGTGGCTGCTCAACTCGGTACGTGATCTCGCGAGTTAAGCTATCCGCCTTTTCGTTACCCTCTATTCCCGTGTGTGCTGGAATCCAGATTATCCTGTGGGTTGTGTTGTGTTTGAGATGCCCTACTTTACGGAGGATATTTAGCGCGGCTCTGCAGATTCTACCTTTCGTGTAGTTTCTGCACGCTTCTTTTGAGTCCGCAAGGATGTATAGTTATTTGTTTCTCCAGTAGCCTTCAGCCGCCGCCAGCGCCATGGCGACCTCCTGCGCCCCCGCTACCGTATAGCTTCCGGTGGTTGCGCAGGTAATCAGCTTGCCTGTGTTGTCTACCACTACGGCTGTTGCTCTAATGCATGTTGAATTCCTATTCCAAGGGTATAATGTTGCGTCCGTGTACACCGTGCTTTCGAGCTTAGCTAGATGCCGTTCTACGTAATCTGCCCGCGCCCGTCTCCTGGCCGCGCGGAGATTCGGACCCATGTTTTTCGGTATTATAGGGCTGACCTGGAGGGTCTTACGGATGTCGTCGGGTACGTCGGCGTATCGATTGAAGCGTCCACTCATGTCTCGACCTAACCTCGTCAGGAGCGCTCTTCGTGTGGCCGCGTCTCTGAGTCTTACTATTTGTGCTCGAAGCTGCGCTTCCACCAGCTCGATGAAGGTGTTGCTGATCCCCAGCTGTAGCAGCTTTTCGTTCGGTGTGTTCTTCGGTAGGTGGAGTGCCGTCTTGTAGGCCTTCCTTAGGGTTGTTTCTACATGTTCCCTTTCACCCTTGTTCATGGAGTGGTACGGGAGCGAGTAGGTCACCAGGCTGACTATTAGGCTTCTGACGAGTTTCAGCTAATGGTCTTCTTTCATCCCGTATCTCCTTTGGGAGTCTCTGGTTATCATGCGACTCACCTGCTCCGCTGCCTTGTTGAGCAGGCAAATCGCGTTGCTACATTTTCTGCTCCCCTGCAGCCACATTCCCAAAACTCTTATCGTGTCCCTTTCTGGAATGTTTTACCCCTCCAGCTTCGCCTCGAGTACTGCCTTGGTGGGGTTCCTTCCTACTCTCAAGAGTTCGGATTTCTCCGTAGAGCAGGCTAGTCCGCTCCTCTTTACGTACTCTTCTACACAGTAGAGAACAAGCGGCTTCTCCTCGTTCCAGACGCTTTTCAGAAGTGGTCTTTTCCTTGAAATCTGATTTGAGCTGGGGCCCCAGTCATCATGGCGCAACTTTTTCGTCCATTTTTACGTTGAAAATCTGCTCGCGACTTCCAGCACGAAAGCTTTGCCGCTAGATGAGCTATCGCCCAATAATTAGCTTGAAGTATAGAAAGTCAATGTTCTCTACATCTTCAAGGGCTGTATACTGTACAAAAGAATTCACAATGGCAGCGTCAAGCAGAAAATAAACTATTCTTTTCCATCCTTTTTTTGACCTGTGATCTACCTGATAAGCATTCCGCTTTTGATCGAAGCGGTCAACACTGCCCATCCAACAATTGTAGTCCTTCAGAGCCTTTGGGCATGTGACATGAACTTTTTTCACACGGTAGCTTTCGCTTTAAAAAGGTTTCTTTTTGGGGATAATGGTAATTGGATTTTATATGGACGTCTTAGTGTCCCGCCACTGGTAGAATGAGATTGGCTCCTTCGACGTCTAAATGAATGACCCACGGGCTACCTTGTTATGCACTTTCACTTCAGGCGACAGGTTCTTTCTAGTGCCCCTGAACGTGCCACAAATTAGCACGCCTTGTTGTCTAAGGCGTACAAGTAGCTTCGAGGATGAGAAAAAAATTGCCTGTGCTTTAGCTCTGGTTAAACCTGGAGAGACGCGATAGCTACAGCTAGCCTAGAGGAGCTCGCTCAGTCGAATTGCAAAGTCAGCCTTTCGCCGCTGCGCTTCGGTGGGCGTTCCTTCTTGAGCTTGGTCCCTAGACGTGTATTCACTCTCTCCCCCCGTCCACTCTTCCCCCCTCGGTTTCGACGGGCATGGCGCCGCCATGCTGAAGGCTCGAAATGCTAGCGTAATGTAGGCGCGCGGCGCGCACACCAGCTGCGTGCTCTGACGTCACTCCGGGCATTCGCACAAGTGACGAGGCGGGCGGCGTCTGCTCCGCCGTCGGCGCAGCGGCGAGGGCTATGAGGTCTATGAGTTGACGAGATGAAGAGGGCTATGAGTTGTGGGCTATGACGTCACTCCGCGTATGCGCACAGCTGGCGGAGTGGTGGTGCCAAGGCTCAGCGCGCAACCGCACTGACCTCGCGAAGTGGCTGGCGTAGTGTAGCTTTCGCTACAAAAATGTCGTAATATAATTGGGAGCCTGCTTGAACAACATCTTCTCTGAGGGAAAGGACCGCATGTTCACTCAGACCTGGATTGTCTGGCCTATATTGTGTGCGTCCTGTGTACAAATCAAATTTGCACAAGTATCCGGTTTCGCTGTCGGCAAGACTCACATTTTGTAGCCGGGATTTATCTTTGCCTTCATCGGCATGTACTGCTTCATTGAAGACGCGCCTTTGAATAGGATCATACATTCGTCGACAGCAATGTGTGAAGACGGCTCATACTCTTTCTGAACCCTCTTGTTCAGCATATTCATGAGATGTCTCACCTTGTAGTATCTGTCGTAGTTTGGCATGGTCTTTGAGGGCAGCTTACAGTTATCGTTCAGGTGCAAAGAGTTCATGATTTGTTGAAACTGCTGAAACGACATCAACCTAGAGATTTATGGTACGTTGAAAAATCTTTCAGTACTCCACTATAGATACACCTGTGACAAGGGGTGAATTCTCATCCGAATGAGCAGGCCTATATATGCCTTTAGCTCGCTCACTGTTATTGGCTCATTGTGGCTCATACTGAGATGCATAGAGATTTATTTCTTGTACTATCATTTGCCACACGTCTCCATCAAAACTGATGGTGAATGCATCACACACGCTACTTTTTGGAATAAGATTTGATGAGAATGTGGGCGGCTTCTCTGTGATGGCGTCAGGAATGTCGATCGGCACTGCTGCATAGTAGCGCGTTGACTGGGGCTCCCATTCGTCATTTTCATCCAATCCATCATCATTCTCAATCGCCTTAGCATGTACTTTCTTTTCTTGTGTTTTCCTTTTACGAATTCTTTAATGTATTTTGGGTGGTGGCTCATCAATCTCATCGCTTTCTGATGTCTCTACAGGAACAAGGGCTGACGAGGAGGACACAATTAAATCATCGAACGAAGAATCTATGAAATAATCACTAGTTTAGTCATCTGGGAGGCTGAAGAATAAAACTGAAGCTTCCTCAGCATTAAGATATCGATTCGCTAAAAAGAGAAAAACAATACATTCCATTTTTTGAAACAAGTGCCAGTAGTATGGAGTCCTTGCTAGGCTAAAAAATAGCGTACAATATCAAATTTTCCTAAATAAATCACGCTACGCTGGCACAAAACAACTAACCCATGCAATGACAAACAGCATACAGACACAGCAACACGGAGAAGATAAATTAAATATTACCGGGCATTTTGGAAGCACCTACGGTGAGTTCGAAAAGCAATGGCGTGAACGTCCACACTTCGAAAAAAAATCGTAGGTTTGACCACGCACTAGGGTGCTTCGATGCCAGCTCAGCCGGTGTGGAGACAACCTCAACGGCGCCGCCACAATGAATCACACGGGATAAGCGGCGCTAGCGTTTGTAACGGCGCCGTTCATGCTCTCGGCGCACTTCAAAGTGCTTTAACTTGAATAGCCTTTTGTAGCGAGAGCTACATTGGGCTACAAGTCGAGCATTTCGCGGTACATCGGAGCGGCCAGTTGTGATTCTATATAGCGGCGTCGCTTAAGTTGTCTCCACCCGGTGCCTGGCGCTGGCATCGAGGCACCCTAACCACGTACAGGCTGCCAGCGCCACCTTGTGTAGCAAACAAAAACGTGTAATATAGTTGAATTAAATTGTTATAGATGGCACAACAAGTAGCTGTCGTTCCAGGTTTCTCTACACTCACGGGACATCACATTTCCAAACCTATGCAGATGGGACACGGGTGTCCCTATGAGGCTAAAGGGTTAAATATCAAACCTGGTGTTAACATGCGCTGAACCGGTACTTCCAAAGCAGAAAAGAAACCTTGGTCCTACGTCTCACCGACATACTGTGGCCAACCATATTTAGGTCCACCCAACTTTCTCTCCCAATGTTGGCCCGACTTTGGGGACTGACACTGGCCAAAGAGTACTAAACGTATAGGCTGTAGACATAAGGGCGACAAGCGTGGCCGCCCTTACCAGTCGGCTCGTGGTTACCTGCAGTGGTTCGCCCAACCTCTGGGATTGACACTGGCCAAAACATGGCCAATATACAGGCCACCGACACATGGTTGACCTGGTAGACTGCAACTTGCTAGCAATACTTTGTGAACACTAGCACGTAGTTGATTTTCGTAGGAAAGCTTTGTTATTCCCTAGCCCAGAAAACAGATTTGACTTAGTCATTTCTCATCATAACCATTTCTCGCAACCTAATTCCTTCGACAACGACTGTGCTGAGAAAAATATATTTTCAACATTGCCCATTTACACAGACTTAACATGCAAAGACCCTGTATACCTTTCCAATCCTTGAGAAGCGATATTACTCGCTTGACGGTTCCGTGCAACCGGTACTGCGAAGCACTCTTTGGGTGTTGTCTTATTGCTCGCTATGCTGCTGTTCGCACCTGACGCTGGCGGGGTAGAAAATTTGTAGTTCCGAATGTAAAAAAAACCATCTAGCCAGGAATGTGGTGACCAGTTTGAAAGGCCCATATAACGGTTAGAGATACAAAGCTCTTCACGCAACCAAGTTTGCGGCATACCAATGCTTACCAGTCTGAATTTAAATCTCTGAGCACAGTAAAGTATTTTTCTATCCTGCATACAACTGTTTCACTGAACAGCCCAACCAGCCCATGGAATAGGCCCAATATTGAAAATGTATTGGCAAGGCCTGGCCCTACATACGATCTGTGTGAAACCATCCCTTTCCAATATTGGGCCAATTATCAGTGCTGCTTGTGTGCTGCGTCCGCTGTATAATTACAATGAAAGGCAGCTGCTATAAAATTTCTTATCTTGCACATATTAAGACCGCATGCACAAAATAAAGTTTTACGTTTATATATGAAATAGATTATTAAATGGTTAATGACCCCCCACTATCATGTCGATACGAAGAGTATTTTTTAAGCATGAGTGAGCACAGCTTTCAAAAGTTGGAAGAAGACATAAGATTAGATTCCTTTCTTCCTGTTATCATACACGGCAATGTTGTCAAATATTGTGCATTTCAGCACAGTCTATTGTTTAGGCATATTTTTTAGCATTAGAGTAATTAAAATCGCACACAAATAAATAAAGCAGTAATAAAACTTCAGGACTAACCACGCATTATATTTTTCAAATCCTATGTAGGTATACACTCATTTGAAAAAAAATCCATTCATTTGGTAGGGATGTGCAATAGTCTTGGCTATATCTTAGCCGAATAGTAATAAGAAGTGTGGAATTATATAAGGTAAATTGTAAAGTAGATGAGGCTGTAAAGAACTACGGTCGTGTTTGAAACTGCCTCTTTTTTACTGTAGTATGAATTGAACAAAGTAACACAGCTAAGCTAATGGCAGGTGCACTGTTTGAAAACTCAGCGCTAGAATTAAAAGCAAGGCACAAAATGGCAGCATAACATGTGAAAGACTATGTTACTCTCATGAAAAAGGCTTGCAAACTGCAAATAAAGAAAGTTGGGTATGTTGTCAAATTTCTTACAAACTTAGCCCGCGCTTTCTCTTAATGGGCAGGGAGCAAATTTAAATAACATACACTTAGAAAACCTGTTCTAGTATATTAGTAATTTATTTAGATTTGGCAATCTAAATAAAGTAAATAAAAAAATAAATATCTCCGTGAAAGTGTTTCGAAACCCGCGACGGCGCGAACACATAAGATTCATTAGCCTGTGCACGAGAACACTATGCTATCGCTGCAACCGATAGCACCTCGTATTAAACTACAACGCACTCTCGCGTTGTGCAGTACGTGTCGTCGTCATTACGAACTAATACTACTATGGAACTAATATTGTCGCGAGACATGCTGGCGACCCAGCGAAGCAAAACAATGAGCCAACAATGCCCAACACATGCTTTTGCACGTCTAGGCGTTGTTTAACTATAGCTTAACCCTGCCAGTTTTTTAACTCATCAAAACCTATATTATACACCTTAACACCGTGAAAACACAAGTTCCAAAAACTAGAAGCGCTGAAAAATTAAATGAAGGTAACTTTGATACACAAGCAGCAAATATGCTAGAATTTAAAATTTTTTACTTCAGATGAAAGGCATACCAATAAAACATTTTCCCTTTTCTTACTGGCTGCATAGACAATGCACCAAACTGTTCGTCAGCAAAATTGGCGCAAGAAAGAAAAGCAGCCAACAAGCATGAAGAAACACTGCACTTGTTCTTTAGTCACGGCACTGCTGGCTGTCTTTGGCCTCCTTCACTGTGCTGTGCTCCAAACAGCCACCCTTTGATCACAGCGCTGATATTTCGGAGGGGCGCCACCTTGCCATGGTTAGCAACCACAAAGCCTACGGACCAAATGGATAAAGATAACTAATATAGCAGGGTCAAAATCCAACACCGCAAGCATTTATTCTTGAAAGAATGAAAGAAAGCAGAGTGCCATGTTAAGTGCTCAAGAAAGCATTTTTAACAAAGTATGTTAAGTGTCATTATCAAATGGTTTCCTTGTGCACCATGTGCAGTGTGAGTGATATATTCAAAGTATGTTACCAGCACAGCCATGAAAAGAATAACACCACTTGCTTTACAATAAGGCAGTCACCTGTTATGAGTGCAAAGCATGCACCTCAGTCATCATAATAATGGAAATCTCAGCTAAGAGAATAATTTGAAACATCACTAAAATGAGGGAGCTTCTGATCAACAGGTAGCAGTTAAGCCACTAACCCTGTGTTGTGCTAATTTTGTATTCCCTCTTTCGAAAGTAGGCACAGCCATGCGTGCCCTATGGAGGTAGCAGTTGCTTCCATTGAAACATACTCCTTTCTCATTAGCAACTATTATCACAGTTTCAGTTGAATGCAATGTTAGCTTGAGGAACGTTTATACTAGCAGAATTACTTTAATTCACAGCTGTTCTCAGAAAGAAATTGGTAAAAAACACGCGTATCTTTCTTATATTGCTGTATTGAAATTTATACAGACGAATGTGCGTTTGCAGCCATTTTTATTGTTTATTGAGTTATACTGGGCCGTAGCTTATGGCACACATGGTACAGTAAGATCTGCACCATGTGTACCATAAGCTACAGCCATGGATGACAGCCAGCATAAAGTGTGGTGATCTGTAACGACCGTGAATTGGCGGCCGAAAAAGTATGAGTGGAATTAATGAGCTGCTCAAAAAACGGCAAGGCATTCTTTCTTAGTGATGGTGTAGTTACTTTCCGCAGGTTTCAGAGTGCGTCTGGCGAACGCAACTACTTTTTTACGAGTAGTACAATTACGCTGGCGAAGAACAGCTCCAAGGCTGTAGCAGCCGCCGGCGGCTATAGAACATATATTCAAAGTTTGCGATAATGCCCCTGCGCACTGCTCACTTAACAACCCGGGCGACCACGTGGAGTCCAATGCGCCGTGCACAGCGTATGAACAGACGGAACCAAGGGCAATGGCGTGCAATTAGCCCATTCTTTATGGCATATCAAAATGTAGGGAAAGGTTGTCTGGGCGACGTACTTATCGACGGACTTTTAGTGCTCCTCATTGGAGCCCGCATGTACGCAGGACAGACGTACATATGTTTCCAGAGGTGGCTTTTCAGATTTTTCAGATTTGCGATCTGTTGCGAAGATGCGAGAACAGGCAGCAGCAGGCCGCACATGTGTGAGTCGAAGGCGGCTGATGTAACTACAAAGGCGCCTTCAGCAGGAGCATATAAAAAAGTGTGAGGGCTCTGCAGATACATATAAATTAACAGATCATAGGAGCCGCTAAAAAATTGAAGTTCAGGGACTGTAGACTGCAACATAAAATACATATTATTTTATCTAGCTGCTCAAAAAGTATAGATGAGATTTCAGGCTGGTATTATATTTAGTCAATGGCAAGCGTGGACAGCTGTGCCGCGGGTAGGGCAGGATGATTAAAATTCCGGAGTTTCTACCATAGTCACTACTTGCGAATGGTGGTTAACGTAATAATGGCACCATCTCGGCAAACGGCGAAAAAGCAGGGGAGCAGGTTATACGATTTGATGGATGCTCCTTTTAAGTGCTGCGGCCGCGGTGGCTCAGTGGTTGTGGCACTCGGCTGTTGAACCAAAAGGCGCAGATTCGATCCCGGCGGCGGTGGTCGCATTTCGATGAAGGCGAAATGCTAGACACGTGTGTACTGTGCAATGTGAGTGCACATTAAAAACCCCAGGTGGTCGAAATCACCCGAAGACCTCCGCTATAGCGTCTTTTAGAGCCTGAGTCGCTTTGGTACCTTAAACAGCATAAACCGAAGAAGGCCACAAGTGCTAATTCATGAGATACAACGCAATTTCACAAGGGAAGAAAAAATCGCCGACGATTATGCTTCATCGTATTGCAGTTTTTGAACTCAGCTGTTGCTGCTTTATTTTAACCATAGGCGACCGTAGAAAAAACACGCCGTGCCGAATGGTTGCGCAAATGGGTACCGGCTGCGGCAGCTCGCAAAGTGATCCAGCCCCACGTTACGAGGAGAAAAATTAATATTTTTAGGCAGGTACATACTGGAACTTAGTGGCAATGAAAACATCTGACGCACATTGCTACTTTCTACTGTTTCGTTCACACTGATAGCGTCAACTGCGGCCAAGACTAGGGGGCTGAGAGGAGATCTATCTGCCAGTTTCGCTTTTGCTCCGCGTCGGAACTCAATGGACAGTGTAATTGCACTAGCGATCCGGCGTCAAAGTGACTGCGTTGCAGTTGTCCTTTGTGAGTACGGAAAAAGAAAAGCTTATGCGATTCTCACTTGTGGTATGCGACAGCGTCGGCCTCTAAATGGCGTGGCGGAGTGAGGGAAGGTTATCCACATATGTGACCAAGGAAAAGGGCAGGCGCCTGGCGGCGCAGTTTTAAGTTTCCAAGCACCTGGAGCGCTGGCTTATTGCGGAGACATAGTTTGTGTCGGTTTCACCAAATTTGCTTCTATAGGTTCTGTGGCTTCAACAAGGAGGCCTAAAGGGAATGTTTTTCGCTAAGAGCTTGAAATTGGTGCGCTTGCGCTTTGAAAGCGACGCCAGAGCTCAGCTTTGAATAAATAGCCCAGACTACTGGTGTAAGCATGACGTCACTGCTGGTGAGTCTGCACCAGCAGCCAAGTGCGACAGACTTTGAAGGACGGCAGGTTTTCTGTAACTACCTACTGATTAATTTATAACTAATGAAATAAAATGAGGGTATACTATAAGCAGTGATATGTCACAGTAAATGATACAAAATCGCAAATCCTGGAATGCAAACGTAACGACGAGCAGCCAAAATAACCTCAGATACATCAGATTTATAATAAAAACACTGTAAAGACGCAAATCAGACGAACAAAAAATGTGGGCAGGCAAAATCTTTGTCGAAACAGCGTAGTTCCAAGCCAAGAGTTCGAGAGCGTCAGCTTCGTCTTCTTTAGCTTTCTCTCCTTCGGCGTCACTGGCCGCTGGAGCAGCAAACCCCAATTGTAAGTCCTACAATACCCACGGGGTGAAAAAGCGCCATCCTGGCGGCCTAAGGGCACGAGATGATAGCGGGGTCGTAATAGGGTTTCAGGCGGTCGAAGTGGACGATTTCGCGGCCGCGGCGTCGATAATCAGGCGAAGGCGTGAGGGGCTCGACGAGGTAGTTAACTGGAGATGTCTGCTGAACTACGCGATAGGGGCCGTGGTATTTACTTAGCAGTTTTGTCGACAGGCCCAGGCTGGAGGAGGGCACCGAAAGCCAAACTAAGGAGTCAGGAAGGTAAGCTGGCAGCAGACAGGTAGAAGTGGCGCGGGAACTTTTCTGACGGCACTGATCGTGGGCAGTAAAGGAACGGGCGAGTTGACGGCATTCTTCGGCATGCGCAGCGGCTTGAGAGACGGTTGTAAATTCGGAGGAATCTGGGCGGTAAAGGAGTATGGTGTCCATTATTAAAGATGGCTCCCGGCCGTAGAGAAGAAAATACGGGGAAAAACCAGTAGTTGCTTGCATTGCAGAATTGTAAGCATAGGTAACGAATGGGAGAATGCGGTCCCAGTTGGAGTGATCGGATGAAATGTACTTGGCCATCATGTCGCCGAGGGTCCGGTTAAAGCGCTCGGTCATGCCGTTCGTCTGGGGATGGTAAGATGAAGTTTTACGGTGGACGATGTGACACTCCCGAAGAAGGGCCTCCAGGACGCCGGACAAGAAGAAGCGACCTCGGTCGCTGAGCAATTCCTGAGGCGCACCGTGGCGAAGAATGATGTTTTGAAGAATGAAACCGGTGACGTCGGAGGCCGTTGCAGCTGGTAACAGGGATGTTTCCGCATAGCGCGTGAGTTGATCTATGGCGACAATGATCCAACGTTGCCCAGCAGAAGTGCTAGGAAGAGGGCCATAAAGGTCGATTCCATAACGGTCGAAAGGGAGGGCCGGACAAGGTAAAGGTTGCAGAGGAGCTGGTGAGTGCTGTGGTGGATCCTTGCGCCACTGACATTCGAAGCAAGAGCGGAAGTACTGACGGACAGAACGGTACATGCCTCGCCAATAATACCGAAGACGCCGGCGGGTAAAAGTTTTCAGCAGACCGGCATTAGCGCATTGCGGGTCGTCATAATAACTGGCACGAATAGCGGAGCGGAGATGCCGGGGAATCACGAGCAGCCATTTGCGACCATCTGGTAGGTAGTTGCAACGGTGCAGCAGCTGGTCACGCACGACAAAATGACGGGCTTGACGACGGAGTGCTCTAGAAGGGGGGCTGGCAGAGCGATTGGCTAAGATATCGAGAATAGAAGCTATACAAGGATCCTTGCGCTGCTCAGAAGCCATATCAATGGTATTGAAAGAAGGCGTGAGGCTGAAAATAGAGGGTTGGTCGAGTGCAGAGGACACGGGGGAGCGTGAGAGGGCGTCAGCATCGGAGTGTTTGTATCCGGAGCGGTAAATGACCTGAATGGCGTAGTCTTGTAATCGGAGAGCCCAACGAGCGAGGCGGCCGGAAGGATCCTTGAGTGACGAAAGCCAGCAAAGGGCATGGTGATCTGTGATGACAGCGAACGGGCGCCCATATAAGTAAGGGCGAAATTTTGTGATCGCCCAAATAATTGCCGAACATTCTGACGGATTAATTAGTCTCCGCTTTTGTGAGCGCACGGCTCGCATAAGCAACGACGTACTCATTGAATCCAGGTTTCCGCTGAGCAAGAACGGCCCCCAGACCGATGCCGCTGGCGTCCGTGTGGAGTTCTGTAGGGGCGGAAGGGTCGAAATGGCGCAAGATCGGAGGGGAAGTGAGAAGATGGCGCAGCATGGCAAAAAGCTCCGTCTTCTTCAGCTTTCTCTCCTTCGGCGGCACTGGCCGCTGGAGCAGCAAACCCCAATTGTATGTCTTACAACACATATAAATGATTGCCAGGACTCAGGGGAGTACGAGCCGCGGCGAGCAATTACAGAATTTAGAG
Source organism: Amblyomma americanum (assembly GCF_052857255.1). Classification (NCBI taxonomy): domain Eukaryota; kingdom Metazoa; phylum Arthropoda; class Arachnida; order Ixodida; family Ixodidae; genus Amblyomma; species Amblyomma americanum. The sequence goes on along the minus strand of NC_135498.1, from coordinate 64,427,009 downwards.
AAGCAATGTCTAGAATCTCCAGACCACGACACCGTCGAGAAAAGATTTCAGCCTTATGATCACCTGTTGCTGCAGAGCATGCGTCGGCCATGGACCTTATACCTTTTTAACACTAAAATGCCTTTTATCGGGCTCTTGCACTCATGTTGAGTAAATGTTTAGTTGCATTTCGGCTTCCTCAATGACCGGCTGGCGTAAGCCATCACTTACTGACCTCCAGCGTGGCACTGAATGAGCAGAGCTCCAGCTCTGACAGCGCTGGCGTCGGGTTCAACTTCGTTTTCAGCAGAAAGGTAGAAATGATGCAGGATATGGCACGACGTCGGAAGAAATTTGGGATGGCGGAATTCAGAGTCGCAGTCGGATGTCCACTTGAATGGCACATGTTTGTGTAGGAGGCACTTGCGAAGCGAGGCGACATCGGTAATCTTCTGAACAAAGCGGTTAAAATAAGATCAGATTGGTAAAAAGCTGCGAAGTACATTCACTGATTGCGGTGCAGTGAATTTGGTGACAACCTCAATGTTCTGAGCACCCGGACTTATGCCGTCCTGATCAAGCCCGTGACCAAGAATAATTGTTTTGCTTTGGCCAAAGTGACGCTTCTTAGAGCTAAGTAGAGAGCCCACTCTTTCAGTGCAGTCTAGTACGATGGCGAGGCAGCTGCTATTCTCGCTAAACCTATTATAAAAGATCACTGCATTGAACAAATAACAGAAACAAATATTCCGCTTTAGACCACGCAAAATAGTGTCCATAAATATTTCAAACGAGGCAGGCGTATTGCATAGTTCAAAGCGCATAACGTTAAATTCATACAATACGTCGGGAGTTAAAAAAGCAGTCTTTCCTTGTCATTCGTCTGCATTGGTATTTGCCACTATCAAGATCTCAAATCAGTCGGCCGAGGAAAAGTATGAGGCTGAGTGAACACAGTCGATGGCATCGTATATGCATGAAAGCGGGTACACACCTATTTTTGTTACGGCATTAAAGCGACGATAGTCTACGCATAATCGCCACGTATTGGGCTTTATTTTATGAGGATAACTGGAGCCGCCCAACGGCTTGAATATTTCTCTTTAACTTTGCTTTTTAACTTGTCACGAGCATGTTCGTTTATTGGATTCTGTTCGATCGGTGACGCACGGTAAAACTTCATTCGTATCGGGCATGCGGAGCCAGGATCGATAACATAATGAATGGGAGAACATGGAAGGATGTCAGGTTTTCCCTGGATAAATAGAACTCAGTCACATGCTTGTAAAGCAGTCCCACAAAAATGAGGCACTCGTTAATGGAAAGAGACTTAGTAATCGTAGCTTGAAGTTGAGACTCTGCACAGCGGTGTGCCGGCTCTTTAAAAACGCGCTTACTGCACGCCGTGAATGAAATAGACAAGACTTCCGCGAAATGGGCGAGTTTAAAGCAGTTAGCTAACATGGAATAAAATATGGCCAGGAAGCAGAGCGATAACGAAGACGAACATTCCTTTGAAACTGACTGACAATACCTGCCTGAGGACTTCACCATGCCCATCGGAGGTAACACCGCCCTACTAATGCTCGTATTTTGCCGATTTTCGCATCCGGCCCTTGCCGCAAGTACATACCGAGTAACATTCCTTAGACTGGTTAACTTTACCTCTCAACACATGCGTCTTATCCAAATAGAAAGTCTACTGAGATCCGAGTTTTTAAGCCGGAACATGTTTTGCAAAGATCGACGTCATAAAGATTTCTGAAATGAGAAGCACCGTACGTAATGAAGTGGAATGTTCTGAATATTTTAAAAAGTGTCTTGTTTTTTATTTAAAATAAAATATACAAAAATGCCAGCAGACGAAAATGCACCCACCGCCTCATCATCTATTAAATATTTATTTTGTTACTCTAAAGAAACTAGCAGCATTACCTACGGGCGAAGAAATAATCGTAATCTTGTAGATTACTACGCACGCGGGATCTGTACACACACTTCACTCCAGTTAAAGACAAGCGTACTTGCAGTAGAACCTACTTGAAACTCAAAATAGTGTCTTATTGATTCACTTCCTAGATGAAAGCAAATTATTGTATTTTTTAGCTGTCAAGATATTATGCCTTGCGGAAGTCGCCGCGGTGGCTTATGGCTTACGGTACTTGGCTACTGACCCCAAAGACACGAATTCGATCACGCCGCGGCAGTGGCATTTGGCTGGAGGCGAAATGCAACATTCCAGTGTGCTTTGCGGCGTCTGCGCATGTCAAAGAACCGTAGGTGATGGAAATGATCTGAAATCCTCCACTACTGCATTCCTCATAGCCTGCGTCACTATGGGACGTTAATCACCATAACCGAAGTTTTTCGGAATAGGAAAACCTCACCAACGCACTATGTCAGATTCTTGATTTCCTTACGGAAAGGCGAAACTATTTTTGTGGGAAAAATAGGCTCGGATGTACTTTTCCCGGGCAAGGTCTAGAAAAATATACTTATTTGTACCAAATTAAAAAATTGTAAAATGATTCGCGAATGCGAAATCAAATGAAGAGCGTTAGCTAAGTTGTTTTCAGTAATGCTTTCGCCAAATGCAAGTATCAACGTGTATACCACGAAGCGACGATTCGTTTGGTACCACCCGCATCCCTCTGCGACCACTGATGCGCCCGCCACGGCCTTCCGAAGGTCGCCCCCCATTACGGATTTGAGGAACAAAGATCGTCGGTACGAATCCCTCACACACACCAGGCTTAACACGACTAGCAACACTGTGCACCCGATTCGTTTGCCAACATTCGGAACCGTCTGTACCAAACGTGTGGGTCAAAATTTTATAACCGATGGCGACCCTAAGTGGCACCAGTGTCGGCACCCGCTCAGACGGTACGTACATAGGGGAACATCAGCATAGGGTGTAATCCCACCATCGTGCCGACCGGACGACTGCGTGCGCGCGCGATCACGTGATTGGGGTCACATTTTACACGATGCTGACGCAATCTGTTCACATGACCGGCCGCCATCTTGAAATCTCGGACGAACAAGGAACGTTCGAATGCGAGTAGTAAGACCTAACGCACTTAAAACTTTCACAGGACTTGAGTGCTTGATCTCTCATGGAAACGGCTTAGAGGGAAAACAAGGGGTATCGAGCATACGTTAGCATGTAGACGTTGTCGTCAAGAAGATATAATTTTGGTTTCAGTTAAGTTATCAGATGATTCGGAGCAATAGCGCAAACAGGACACGAGACCAAGAAAGAGTAGACAGACAGACAGACAGACAGACAGACAGACAGACAGACAGACAGACAGACAGACAGACAGACAGACAGACAGACAGATAGATAGATAGATAGATAGATAGATAGATAGATAGATAGATAGATAGATAGATAGATAGATAGATAGATAGATAGATAGATAGATAGATAGATAGATAGATAGATAGACAGATAGATAGATAGATAGATAGATAGATAGATAGATAGATAGATAGATAGATAGATAGATAGATAGATAGATAGATAGATAGATAGATAGATAGATAGATAGATAGATAGATAGATAGATAGATAGATAGATAGATAGATAGATAGACAGACAGACAGACAGACAGACAGACAGACAGACAGACAGACAGACAGACAGACAGACAGACAGACAGACAGACAGACAGACAGACAGACAGACAGACAGACAGACAGACAGACAGACAGACAGACAGACAGACAGACAGATAGATAGATAGATAGATAGATAGATAGATAGATAGATAGATAGATAGATAGATAGATAGATAGATAGATAGATAGATAGATAGATAGATAGATAGATAGATAGATAGATAGATAGATAGATAGATAGATAGATAGATAGATAGATAGATAGATAGATAGATAGATAGATAGATAGATAGATAGATAGATAGATAGATAGATAGATAGATAGATAGATAGATAGATAGATAGATAAATAGATAGATAGATAGATAGATAGATAGATAGATAGATAGATAGATAGATAGATAGATAGATAGATAGATAGATAGATAGATAGATAGATAGATAGATAGATAGATAGATAGATAGATAGATAGATAGATAGATAGATAGATAGATAGATAGATAGATAGATAGATAGATAGATAGATAGATAGATAGATAGATAGATAGATAGATAGATAGATAGATAGATAGATAGATAGATAGATAGATAGATAGATAGATAGATAGATAGATAGATAGATAGATAGATAGATAGATAGATAGATAGATAGATAGATAGATAGATAGATAGATAGATAGATAGATAGATAGATAGATAGATAGATAGGAGGAGGGAAAGGCAGCGATGTTAACCAGAAAGGGGTTCCGGTTGTCTACCCTGCACACAGCGCTAACTTCCAACAACTTTACTGGAAACAAAAAGCACAACTGTTTATACATGTAATTATTGTAGTGTCGTCACAATGCATGCGCAAAACTTACTGCGAACGTAGGTCGGAAATGTAATTTTTTTAGAGTCTGACGGAATAATTATATTAATAATAATAATAAAATTTTTATTTCCTCTTTCCAATACAAATTTGTGCCTGCCAAATCCTCAGAAGTTGAGGGCCAGTGCTTGCACAAGGACTTCCTAATCTGGCTATCTTTCCTGCTTCAATAATTTCATGAGTGCGCTTGTCCTTACTTTACCGAACTGAAAAACACTTGTCTATTAACGGCTTGCACTTTACAGATCCGTTGAAATGTTTGACAGCGCATGTTTAAAATGCAAGCCTTTAATAGACAAGTGTTTTTTTAGTTGATAAAAGTAAGGACAAGCGCACTCGTGAAATTATTGAAACAGAAAAGACAGCCAGATAAGGAAGTGCTTGTGTAAGCACTCCTTCAGTCAGACTCTCAAAAAAAGAAATTGCCTACCTACGTTCGCACTGAGTTTTGCGCATGCATTGTGATGACACGGCAATAATTGCATGTATGTTGCGTTTCTTCTCCAATAAAGGCGTTGGAAGTTAGCGCTGTGTGCGTCTACTCGTTCTTGGTTCCTTGTCTTGATTGCTCTATTGCTCCGAAGTATGAACCAACAAGCCCAAATTTAAACTTCACCAGATGATATCAGTAAAGTAAATTTGAAAAAAAATTAATTCCGTAATATAAACGTAGTGCTATGGTTTGCGAAAATAGGTGGACTGAGCGGCGCCATCAAAAGCACTGTAAAATGGAGGATAAGTACTACAAAATTTTTGTCGGTTAAATCAGTCTTTATTACTTAGACTGATAACTGCACACCTGATGACGTTGGATAATACGAGCGAGTGCACTAATGCTGTGAGCAATGTATACGGTATTGAAAAATTATAACTGGTTTTTTTCAAAATTACGTAATTGCTAGAAGCATTTTGGCGGGCTTGTGCTATCTCCAGCTACTTTTCGCACTCTACGGATTGCAGTGACAGATTGACAGTATGAGATAATCAAGGTCGAAGAGTATTATCTTTGCCTTTAAAAGTCAAATTATTATGTCTTCCTTTCCCACGACTTCATTACTAAACAAACGATGTATAACCTATTTTGCAAAGTTTCATGTCATGATAAAGAAAGTTCTCTCGGAGTGGGCTCAAGAAGAAAGCCCTCTCTTAGTGCCGTTTACATTTGCAGGTAAATAAATAGCAACACAAATAAAATATGAAATAAAACAGCCTACAGCGTTTGTGAACAAAAGGCTAGACATCAAATGTTCGTGCTTCTGTAAGATGGTGGGTCAAGACAGACTAATAAAATAGCGAAAGGGGCCTTCTAAAGCTAAGCGCATTTAAACAGCAAAAAAAGAAAGAGCGCTGAGATACAGACGTCCCTTTAACGCACCCAAGTTGTATTCGTGGCGTCTCGGTTGGTTTTACGACCGGCCTGATTTTGCTTTCTCGCTGCCCAACTTTGAAAGTCTACACAACTTGTAAAGATTTTGCAAAATTTTCTTTTTTCATTTTATTGGGCATTTTAATAAATTACCCAAATCTCTGATCTATACGCAGTCCTTCCTTCAAAAAGGCAACGATACGTCTTTCAAGAAGTAGGCAAAACAAATCGCTCAGCATCCGAAGCACTCGCCGATCTACTCTTCATAGTGGTGAATACAATATTTCATTTTCGAGGACGGGGTAGCATACCTTCGTGCAGTCTAGCGGGGCATTCGACAAGCTGCCTCTCACCCTTTCTCTCTAATCTTTGGATCCACTGGCTAACTGCATGCAACGGGAAAAAAATCAGACCAAAATATATCCTCCGTGCGACACTATATACATCTCAGTATATATAGTCTCGCACGACAATTTTACAAACTCCCAATATTTTTAAACACCCCTTACGGCAACTCTCGACCGTCAAATTAAGTCCAACCTTCATCGGCCAAGCCGAGAGTGATTTTAACGTCAATCTGCGCTCGCCTAGGGACACATCTAATGGCTGGCTTATTGTGGCAACGTAGCCTAAAACCTGTGTGTTTTATTACTGGACTATAAAAAGGACAAGTAAATGATGTGACCGTGACTGGTTTTTATAGGCACATTCATTTAATCGTCAGAGCTACGGAGATACATTCTGCAATGTCAAAATGGCTCCTGACAATTTTCCTTCTAATGTATAACCGACGTCGACCATTACTGCCTTGATTTATTGCAGTCAGCTTCTGCTTCTACTTCGCTGCCAAAGCAGCCGATAGCATTTGTAAGCCTCCCAAAAGCCCTTGCTGAACCCTGATTAATCATGGCACCAGTTGGTTAATAGAGGCTTTAGCATAGCATACAAGGCCAACGCTACGACTTATCCGCCGTGCACCTTATAGCAGTGCGCACGCAGGGATGGCCACAACGCATCAAATATGCGGTCAGCCGCAGTGTGCCTCCATGGCTCGTCGGGGCGATCTGCGCATGAGCATTGCTTGGTTGCTGTACACATCAAAGTGTAGCGCAGTCGGTATACCCTATGCTAAATGTCAATAATGGCATAATGTCCCTTAATGCGTTTCTGGTTTCGTATGAATGTATTCTTCGCACTAAACTGCTCCGCAGAATGCTACTTTGAATATAAAATGGCGGTCGCCTCATGAAACATGCTTGCATAATCATTGTCACTGATTCCACAGTGGCTGAGTGCCATAGCATTACATTCGCTGCGACAGCTTTTAAAGCACCGTTCGCTGCATTTATCATCGTCCCCGTCGCAGCAGTACTAATAGTAGAGGTAGGAGTTGGGGGCGTGACCTGTGATTCCTAAGCCATGGGAACGAGCACATAGAGGGTTGCACTTGGAGGAGAGTATGGCGACAGCTGTGGAACGCGCAACCGGGGTTGGATACTGTGGAAAGAGGTCGAATAGGGCGACGGTTATGGTCTAAAGAAGTAGAAGGGTATAGCGAGTGTGGAGGAATGAGCAAGTGGAACTTGGTTACAGAGGAAAAAGGAGGGCACGGTAAGAGAGGAAGAGTACGGAACCAATACAGTTGTCGCTGGAAGAACAGGAAAGACGGTTATCGTGCAGCGAGTAGGGCTGTGTATGGTGACAGAGGAGACATGCTACCCGAAACGTCGGCTCAGGCGTCTGGGCATTGTGCCACACGATAAGAAACTCGGTACCTGCTTAACAAAGCGCCTGGAGCGGTGAACTGAAGAGGAGACCAGTCGAAGAAAGATTATGTGAGGTAAACTAAAAAGGATGGTCAATGCATATCCGGATGTCGCCATGAAATTTTCACCTTAACATATTGCGACTGAAACTATCTAGAGAGTTCTAACCGATTCCTGCGTTACACAGCAAAAACCGTCCAGTGGAAAGGAGTAAGACGATTCGAAAGATAAATATATTTCAACGGTGAGATTCAGCAGAATAGTGTATATTTTCTTCCGCTGGAATTCTGTGAGTGAACGTATTCCTGGAAACCAGGACGGACACTAACAAAAGTATGAATTTAGTGCACTGCTGCACTTTCTTCCTGGCGGTATGTTGTCTACACTGCGAAGGAAAACGTAAGTGTTACCATTGCTTCTTTGACTTCTGCAACATATCTCAGCCAAATAAACACACACACAAAAACGAATTTTGTATAAAAAAATGTTGGAAGCCCCCCCCCTCTTTTCTGAAATAATTGAGACCTTAGTTAAGGGCTTCATTTCAATCATCTGACTTAATGGCCCTTGTTATCAGGCACGCCAGTCACGCAGGGCTTTGCTAGACAGTGAGACTTCCGCCCAGAACGGGGAGAGGTGAGGTATGAGGGTAATGACAGAGGACGAAGCCATTCCCAGGTGAAATAGTAGAGGGTGGGGTGTGCGCCGAAAAAATGGCAAGTTGAGGGTTACCATTTGGGAAAAAATCTGTCTAAGTGCAAGGTCGGGAAAAAGCGTTAGTCTCGATGTGGCGCCTGCAGGCCGCTTCATCCCGATAAAGATTTTTGTGATGTGGTGAGGGTGTTAAGCAGGATATTCGTTAATATGGGAGTGGGTGTGATTACGTGAGTGGGACAGACTCCACTTCCTACTTCTTGCGATGACTTTGCATTGGCCCGGGAAAGATCCGTTCAAGCAGTGTCATACGAGCGCGCTTATTGCCAGAAGAGACAAATGCTATGTGCCCAGAGGAGGTGTGTTTCCGTGATGTGGCTGTTGGTACGATGTTGGATGCTATGCGCTGAAGACGACAACAAAGCCGGTACATGGCTGCGACAGGCAGTTTCTCAACCAACGCTCATAACACTGAATTCATCCGGGTTTTTTGTCGTTATTTCCACGCCCATGGAATCGTCTTCCTACTCTGTGTTACTGTGAGTGTGTGCTGTGGTGGTAGTAACTGTTTCAACTCCCCAGCCAGCCCCCGTTTCCGGGTACCCATATTGCTGGGCTACATCTTTGCTCATGAGGTTACATTGGAGTCTTTGAAGGTGTTTTATTTTCTGGTTTATTAGGCTCTTTCATTGCATAGTAGGCGCCTAATTATAGCGTTCTGCCGGCTGCGGAGTAAACGGATGTACCGGCATTACAGGAGCAGCAGAAAGAGGAGAAGAAGGAAAGGCAAGAAGGTTAACTGGAAGAATAAACCGATTTGCTACACTGCTCGGGAAAAAAGGGGTGAGAGAACATAAACATGAAGGAGAAAACAGAGTAGCAGGAAAATGAAGTCAGTATGCAAAGTTAGCAAGCGTTCGGCAAACTCACTGCCTATCGTATAGACCAGAAGTTCTCAAGAAGTGGAGCAATGCTTTGGAGGTTTTCACCGCCGACGATCGCCGCTACCAGTGGCCGAGAATCTTTATTTCTGTCAGTGGGTGTGGATCTATACTCCGTTTCAATCATTAGATGCAACGCCAGCAAAGCTAGCGCTCTGGTTTGCGCAACCTGCCTGCTCGACACAAAATAGTGCGTTGCTTGTGGTGAGCGAAAAATAACAAATGCTTTGCCGGCAGGCTTCGTAGATAATATATTTGTCATCAGCGTGACAAAAACGCTCCTTTTGCGAGCGAATCGATCGAGATCTGTGATTTTGTATTTTTCGTTTGTCGTTTTTTCGCATTTCAGGCTTTCGCTGTCCCCGCAACCCTGGCAACCCTGTGTACTCTTTCCGGCTCCCTTTCACTTTTGAGAAAATGGCGTCCAGCTCAGCGGCCTCGGCCAGCTCTCCAGAACGCATTTTCTCGAAGGTTCGTACATCCAAGCTGTCAAGGCAAGCCAAGCAGGTAATTGCAAATGCGTACTCGCGTACCAGGATCCGTTTTCTGGAGAAGTGTGTTCGGGAAGTACTGAGTGCTGCGAGCGAGGATACTCGAGTATCTCCCCGCACCGTTGGCAAAAACAAAGCGGAGCACCTGTGTGGGCCTTTGGCGTCTCCGAAGAAAAGATTTCGCGACGTGAAGATTTCATGCTCGTGAACAGTCAAGAATGACAGCTTCACAGTCCAGTATGTACACGAAGAGGGAAGTCCCAACACTGGACAGGGTGCTAAAGGCTGTAAATGAGGACGACAACCTGCCGAACTTCAAGAAAACGACGTTGTGGAGATTTATGAAGTACATCAGATTCACATTTGAAAAAATAAAACGGAACCTTGCGCTGATCGACCGAAGTGACATCATTGCGTGGCGGATACCTGCGGGTGGTCAAAGAATTCCGACGACAGGGCAGGTACGAGTCGTTCCTGGCTTATTTTCTTAGGCAGCATGTTTAGGCTGGCTTCCTATAGAGCTTGTTGTTAGCGTTGCAACCTCGTAGTCGTAACAGTTAGTGTTGCTTCAGAATAACACATTTAAAAGGATTCGTAGCAACGTTGCTGTTGCCGAATTTAGCGCAGAGGTGGCGTTTCACGGCCAGTTTTGCGCTACGTTTTTGTGGGCTACGTGTCTGCATGGGTGACATTTAATCGCTAAATCCCAATTGGTGCGGCAAGCAAAAACAACAAAACTGACAAAAATTTCGTAGCACTGCAATACGTAGTGCCATCTGGTCGTCACCGTAGAAACAAATGAACACCTGCTGTACACTGCCCTTGGCTCCGGTGATGCGAGTTACTGGCTCTAGTGCTGCGAACGTTGATAATTTTTGTTCGCAGCCGCCGCAAGTGAAGAGATTTTAAATTTTGCCGAATTATTCAAGTACCCCATGCAAACATACAGTAAATATAAACTGGCTACCAAATTCCGCCCGGCGCGAAATAGAATCTCGAACAAGGGAGCAAAAAAGCTGAGATAACTCTTTTTCTCGATTGTCTTTGAGAGGATGTTTGTGAGACAGGGGTCAGCAGTGTGTTTGATGCTCTGCGTTGCCTACTTACAAGATGCAGTGTGTTTGTTTACTTACAATCATTAACTCGCGCACTCGGTTGTTTCGCATTTAAAGGTGCATCATCTACCTAGATGAAACCTGGGTAAACGCAGGGCACACAAAAGAATACGTCTGGGAGGACAAGACTGTGAAGTCCTCTCAGGATGCCTTCCTTAAAGCTTTAGTGACGGGATTGGCTGCGCCTTCGGACAAAGGGGACCGTCTGATCCTTGTACATGCTGGGATCAGGGCAACAGGATTCGTGTAAGAAGACGCTGACTTCTTCAGAGAAAAAAAGGGAAACCACGCTGACTACCACTCTGATATGGATGGCAACTTCTTTTAGAAGTGGTTCACCGACAAGCTTTTACCAAATATTCTGGCCAATAGCGTTGTCGTCGTGCACAATGCTCCATATCATAGCATGGCTCTTTAAAAAGCACCTACCAAGTCTAGCGCAAACCTGATATTCAGCTTTGGCTCAAAAAAGAAGGGTGTTCCATGGTCACAGGACATGGTGAGGGCAGAACTGCTGGAGCTTTCTCAAAATGTATACACACCCAGCGTTGTGTACCGCATCGACACCCTGGCAGCTACCCATGGCCACGAAGTGCTTCGTTTACCACTGTACCACTGTGAGTTCAATCCTATTGAACTTGTTTGGAGCCAAGTGAAGGGATACACCGCAAGTCGCAACAAATGTTTCACATTGGCTGAAGTGGAAAAGCTCCTGCAGGAACCACTGGCGTCTGTAAGCCAACAAAACTGTTGTGTTCATATAGAGTAAGTTGAGGCTGAAGCATGGCAACGCGATATGATTGTTGACGTTGAAATTGAACCGGTTGTCTTCAGCATTTGTGACTCGTGCAACTCCTCTTCTGATGAGTCGAGCACTCATTTCAGTGCACATGCAAATTGCACAATGAGCACATGCTCATTTGCATCAAATTGTATCAGGCAGTAACTTGTAGTGCAGGTGGTGAGGTAGATGTGAAGGACATGGTGGTGGCGGCGGAGGAGGAGGTGGTGGTGCGTGGTCGTGTTAATAGTGTCTGTATAGAAGTAGGATTTGTAAGGAAGTGCAAATAGTACTTTTTCCAAAAAGAATGTGAATAGTTGTACACATCGTCAATGTTTGCCGTTTTTGGACGATTCATTGCAGAAAAATACATTGGAGCTTAATCATGCGTTGTGTCAATTATTCGAGAAGTGAGAAAATTTGAGAGCGAATTCGATTCGTTTATAATAATTTTGAACATGTACCGTTTTATTCGTTCGACTAATTGAACAGGAATTTATTGAATTTACTGTGCAAAAATTTCGAACATTCACACACCATTAGGAATGGGCCTCATTTTGTGTGTGAGAGTTGGGAATGGTATGTATGGGTGTCTGATCTTCACGTCCTAAAAAGGGAATCCTGATTTGGTGTTGTCTTGCATTAGTGTCAATCTCTGGTTGTTTTGACATGTTATGCAATGCTGCAGTGCCAGTGTTGAGGCAGCCAGTACTGTATGTTTTGTCCTTAATTTTTGGGGTGTGTGAATGATATCAAGCTGGCTCTTGCTTAGTTCAGTGTGAACTTGTTTGTTTCGAGTGATGTCTTTGTTATTACGTGTCCCAGGAATTTGATTTTGTTGTCTGAAACTGCACTGCTTTTTGAACCCTGTCCAGGCCACTGCTTCCTTTCTGGACGTTGCTAAAACTGCGCAGAAAGTCTTTTTAGCGAATGCAGTAGCACTAAGCTATTACGTTTAATTCAGGATCTCCATTAAGCAGACACCCGCTGCGCAGTATGCCACAGTCAATTCTCTAAAGGGAAGAAAAAAGTATTCTAATGAAAAAATTTAATGTAATGAAAGTATTTGATTTCTTTAGAACGAAACGCCTTTGTGCTGGCTACCAGATACTCGCGCGAGCAGATCGTGCAAGCACACTTTCAAATGCATATTTCATGCAAATATGCGGATAATTATGCCCAGAATTCTGAACGTCAATAGCGTGAGCTCTGCCTCAGCACTTCTGAAACAAAGAATATGTTATGTTGAGTAGCGTCTTGACTAAACGATAAATAATTACAGGAATCACCACTAATGGGTCACACCAGGGCGTATTCATTGATTACTAAATTTATGAGACCTTTAAAACAAATTCAAGAGGATAGTTGCAGCCGCTTTTAGTTGCCCAGTATTAACAATAGAATTCTATAAATCTGTAGTCGTTGGTCTGGATGGTGTTTTCGTCGGTCTTATGTGACAGACCGGTTCCTCTGTGGCGGAATATGGAGTCCACTGACCACCACCGAAGTGGTCTTCACGTCATTGTATCACTCAAAATCAGCGAGCGGACAAAAACAAATTTCGATGGCAGTAGTTCCATTGATGTACAGCGAGCGAATGCGTTTTAAAAAGTTTTGAAGCACCGCATAAATTCGTTGGGTCCAAATGCCATTCCAAATGTCGCTAACTTTTTGACCCAAATGCCACTTAAAAGACCGCATAGCACGGGTATTATGATAAATTGCTGTAACAGTAGCAGAGTAATAGCATAGCACTACTAATCTAATACAGTTGTAAGGCTATAATGTGGAACTTGTGTTTTGATCTCAAAGAGCAACGTAAAACATCTATTTTTAACTGGTATGAGAGAGGCCTGTACCGGTCTCACACATCTTATAGAGTGCTAAAGTCAGTTTTTACGAGTCCGAAAAATTATGAACTCTCTCTCTGTTGTAGCGATATTGAACGTTGCCATGTTGTTTTAGCCGATGGCACAAAGTTGACCAGCGTTTGCCAGTATACTTTTAACGCCTGTATGAGCGATGACAAAGATAGGCCAATATAGACAATTTTCTAAAATGGCAAAGCCAATTCTGGCAGACAGTGAGGGAACGCTGGCTAACAGGGCCCGTGATAGCCACGATTCTATGATGGAAAAGCCAGCAATGGCAAAGAATGATAGAATTCGGGCTAACCTGGAACCATCATAGCCAGAATTTTATGATGGCACAGCCAGTAATGTGACTGCAATGAATAGCCAAAGCCATCATTGTTTGTATTAAAGATTGGTACACGCAATATCAGATACTCATTGAGAAATATGGGCGCTCTTAGGGCCATGCTTATCCAACGGGTGTCTAATATTGTCCCGCTGTCATGTGCTACCTAGGGAGTGCGTGCCTGCTGCCATTTCGTTCCTTAAAAAGCCCCCCGTGGGGTGTCCGCGAGCGAAATGCAGAGGTCAGCATTGCTTCTCCTTCGTTCCTAGAGAAGATATTTAAAGAACCGCAGTAAATCATGCTTCCTTCCGTCCCGCTTCGACCTGAGTCACTCCGAGTGACATTTGGGGGGCGCTGTTTCGGCGAGATACCGCGAGACGGAAATCAACGGGCGACTGCAGCCGAGTCGGGCGGCGGCTGTGCGTATAGGCGGTGCGTCCAGGTGCCTACAGTTTTCCCACCCAGAGCCCTGGCCTTTGCAGGGGTCCAAATGCGTGGGTGGTGAAACGCGCACCTAGTAAGTATGTTCGAGTTCGCGTGTGCGAAGCTTGCGCTCCAGAGTTGGGACGACCTGATCTGGTTGTCCTCCGTCATCGCCGGCCATCGCCGGTGACGACGCGCGAGGAGCCATCTATGTGCGACCTGCATCGTCTAGAAGAGCTTCGCGCACACCCTATCCTCTCTTGTGTTGTGTCGCGCGCGATGTGACCCCTTGCTTGGCCGTGCGGCCTGCAATCGCACTTAGGTGTGCCGTCGAGCGTGTGCAGTCCATCATCCGCGCGCAGTACAGCGGGCACGCTTGCGGCTGTTGGGGCAGGGCTATGGGTTGTACTGAGGCCTGAGTATTAGTGCAGTGTTCTGTAATGCGGCTTATTGCATAGCAAAGAATTTTGTTCTGAAATAACTACGCCTGCCTTCCTTCGGAGCGAGAGCGCATGCACGCGGCGAACGCTGGCAGTGCCCTCAGCTTGCTTTAACCCGAACCTGCGTTATATGAGCGAGATTTCGTGTAATTAGCGCAACGTCACAGGAAGTAATCCCGCCATATCACGAAACTCTTTTGATAAACCCTCATTAACTTAACAGCATGTAACACTTATCGCAAATTAGGCTATTAGCATCGAAGTTTTTCTCTAACTCTTAAGTTAGAACCCTTGCGTGCAACGGCACAACTCATATAAAAAACGACTGTGCGTTATAAGTCTGGGTTCCCCGCCTAAGCACGCTTACTGCCAGCATAACGGTAGCCCTCAATTACACAATGCGTTTTGCTTTGTATATCTATAATGTATCAGCAGCGCCATTTAAGTAAAATGGCTTCTCAGTTAGCAGACCTTTCATTGCGGCGTAAAATTTTTTGTGTAGGTTAGAAAAATGTACAGGAAACGCCCTCATTTCGTGGTTCTGCTTAAGCCTTCACCGTATTCACCAACGATTAGTATGCCTGTTTCTCCACTCTCAGTACCAGAACTCATTGGAACCACCTCCCACTGTCACCTAGGATGTTGCCTAGCTGCACAGCTGATTTTTTGTTTAAACTTATTTTTCTCAGTACAGCTTGAATGACATAATAATAATTGGTTTTTAGGGAAACTAAATGGCGCAGTATCTCTCATATATCGGCGAACGCCTGAACCGTGCCGTAAGGGAAGGGATAAAGAAGGGATTGAAAGAAGAAAGCATGAAAGAGGTGCCGTAGTGGAGGGCTCCGGAATAATTTCGACCGCCTGGGGATCTTTAACGTGCACTGACATAGCACATAAAATCGAGACTGGTTTTTGATGAAAAGAAATGACGCAGTAACTCCCTAACATATTTCGGTGCACACCAGAACCGCACCGTAAAGGAAGGGATAAAGGAGGGCGTGCTAGAAGAGGTGCTGTAGTGGAGGGCTCCGGAATACAATTTCGACCACCTGGGGGTTTTTAACGTGCACTGATATTGCACAGCAACCGGGCGCCTTCTGCGTTTCACCTCTACCGAAACGCGGCCGTTGCGGTCGAAGTCGAACCCGGGTACTCCGGCTCAGTAGACGAGCGCCTTAACCACTGAGCCACCGCTACAGCTTTGAGAGCGAACATATGCGCGGCCTAAAATGAAAACAATGAAACTCAAAGGCCCCCGTGTGCTGTGTTGCCAGTACACGTTAAAGATCTCCTGGTGGTCGAAATTATCCCCGAGCCCTCCACTACGGCACCGAGTTCTTCCTTTCTGATTTCAATCCCTCCTTTATTCCTTCCCTTGCGGCGTGGTTCAGCTGTCCGCTAAGATGTGACAGATACTGCGTGATTTCCTTTCACGAAAAACCAATTTTCCTTTTCATCAATTAGAATATGTTGTATACAAATTATTTATTTTTATTAGCATTGATATTGAAACCTACAAAGATGAAGATGGTGCTAGAGGTTCTTTTCTGTTTCTAGCGCCGCCATGTGCCAAGGCATTGCGTCTTTCACGAAACATTTTATTTCGACAAATCGAAAAAAAACATAACATTGCTTGTGAAAGAGATCAATAGTATGTAATAAGGTGATATCACTGTTTTCACTGTCAGAAAGACGTTTTTTCCTGCTTCATCAAATTATAAGCCTGGATTTTGATGAATAGGGTAAGTCCACAAGTGTTACATGATATCACATATCGCCTCTCGGTGGTCGACGCAGTACCCGTGCCGGCAGTGGCCAACAATGCAATTGATATTATTACTTCGTGGTCTCTTGAAAAGCGTCACCTGAAAAATGCGAAGCCATGATTACTGATTGCAGAATTACCAAGATTCTATCGGCCACAAACAATTTAGGTGAACGAAAATATTTTCAACAGTCGGATGCCAGTAATCAGTATAAGTTTGGGAGTGTTAACTGCTGAGCTAGTTGGTGCTGCACTAACTGTGTTAGTGATACATCGGTTTTTCTTTATGAGGCTGAGCGCAAGTATTTATCGCGCCTAATCAGCTAGTGTTTTTTTCATGTTACCTTGTACGCATGCGCGGTGTTTTGTTTCGTGGCCTATATATGTCGAGTGCTTCACCCTCAATAAACAGTTGGTGCGCCCGTGGTGTCGTCTTCTTTCTGTGTGTGGTGTGTGTTAGGCGCAAAATCTTTCTTTCAGTATAAGTTTGCAGTGTGGAACTGTAAATTGGCCAAATTTTGAACTTAAAAATTCAAAATTCAAAAATTCAACATTAATTTCAGCTTAGAGCTATCTTTTCTTTCCTTGACATCTGTCATATAACTTAAAAAATCCAGCCATAAGATGGGCTTGGTATCATTTCTGACACCGGTGAGGAGAGAGAAAAGGGAAGCTTTTGATGGATAATAAAACACTAGAAGCGGTGAGGTGGGCCTTATGGGCATTAAAAAGCAGAAGCGTTACAAAGCGCAGCACTGGAAAAAACAGTTTAAAAGCGTGACATCTGCACATATTCAAAGCTAATAAAACCCTTTGAGGTCGAGCGTACTCTCCAAGTTAAGCCTTACGAGGAGTCTTGCACTGCATTGCATCATCGTGTATGCCTCTTTGTAAGCTGTCGCCGAATACATAATTCGACCAGCCGTTTTGCAATCCGGTTTATAGAGCTTGGGCTACGTTGGGGGCGACAATTCGCGTCCGCGACAGGACGAAGCCGTGTTTTTTTTTTTTACTTTCGTGGGTCCGTAAAAAGAGACGATGGCAACACTAAGGGATTTGGCCGAGTTGTGTGACCGCAAGGGGTTGAAGGACGCCGAGCTGCCTAGGTGGGTGGCTACCGAACAAGAGAAGGAACGTGCAGCACGTGCAGCCGAACGTGAGGCTCAACGTGAGCATGAAAAGGCGCAAGCAGAGGCTGAAGCGCGTAGATCGCAGTTTCAGTTAAGGCTCGCAGAAGCTGGTGGGGGTAATCGTGAACCCGCATCGGGGCCCTCAGCGGCGGTTAGCCCACACAAATTGATTCCGCCTTTCGCCAATAGCAGGTATGATTTGGACGCATACCTCAAAGTTTCGAGCGTATCGCAGAAGGGCACAGCTGGCCCAAGGAAAAATGGGCTACAGCACTCAGTATGTCTTTGACTGGGGCGGCTCTCAATGTGTTTGGTCGATTGTCCCCAGCAGATTCAATGAACTATGATAAGGCAAAACTACTCCGGCTCCAACATTTTCGGTTCACAGCAAAGGGTTATCGCGAAAGGTATTGTGAAAGTAAGCCGCTTGATAAAGAAAAATGCAAGCAATACGCAGCAGGTTTGCTCAATGTTTTTGGTCGATAGGCCGAGATGTCGGGTACCGCCACAACCGCCACAACGTACAATGCTTTGCGTGACTTGCTGGTGGCCGAACAGTTCATGAAGAACTGTCATAGCCGTCTGGAGATTTTCCTTCGAAAAAGAGCGCAAGACGCTGGACAAAATGGCCGAGGCAGCAGACAACTTTCTAGAGGCCCAGCGACAAAGAAACTTATCTTCGTTCAAAGTATCGTTCGAGGTGGCCATCCCGAGAGAGAAGGATGTTGCATCAAGTAGACGGTTAGGAAGGTGTTTCCATTTGTAACCGACCTGGACATAAGGCCGCCAACTGTCGGTCTAAGCCAAAACTGCTTTATTGCGTTTATTGTCGAAAAACAGGACGTGATGTAAGTTCCTGCACAAGAAAGCATGAAAACCCGGAGCAATCGTCCTGTTGTGTTCATCCAGAGTGTGTTGTGCCTGAAACGGTGTTCACAACAGCACGTAGGCTTGAGCTATTTGAGGATAAGGTGGTGGTCGGTCTTGTCCGGAAAAAGCCTGCAGGCGCCCAACACATGTATGTACTAGAGGGAGAGCTCCGAGGCCTATCCGTACGTGTTTTACGGGACACGGGGAGCAATACAGTGGTTGTGCGGAGAGCCCTAGTTCCTGACTCATTTCTCACCGGCTCGAGATCTACGGTGTTTCTTGTTGATGGGAGTAGTCTGGAAGTTCTCGAGGCAGAAGTTTATATTGCTTCCTCTTATTTCACTGACACGGCCCTGGTAAATTGTATGGAGACACCATTGTACGACGCCATAATTGGAAATATACCAGAGGCCCGTCAGCCGACAAATCCAGATATTAATTGAAAGAAATCGGTGGGCGTTGCTAAATCATGTCCTGTCATAGTCAATGATGAGGTCGCCAGTAAAAATGGTGAGGGCGAGGGCCCAAAAGTGGTATTGGCAGGAAAGAAAGTTTCCGGACGAGGAGGTAAAGTACAGCTTTGAGCGTTGGTCCCATGAGGTTCACCAAGGAAATCTTAGAAGCAGAGCAAAGAGACGATGAGTCATAAAAGGCGTGTTGGGTAAAAGTAGGGAAGGTGTTCCATGGCAAGAACAGCACTTCGCACTTGTATTCTGTTGAAAAGGGTTTGCTGTACTGCCTCCATCATCTCGCCTCAGGTAGAGAGGTTCGACAGGTAGTACTTCCCAAGTCTTGTCCATCACAGGTGTAAAGGCTTATCACGGTAGCCCTTTGGCGGGGCATCACGTCATTAAGAAGACTACAGATCGAGTTCTGGAGGAATTCTGGCCAGGAGTGCAGGAGGAGATTAAAAGGTATGACAGGTCGTGCGACACCTGCCAAAGGACGTGCCCGAAAGGCAAAGTAGTGAGAGTTTCATTGGGACGCATGCCTCTTATCGACACTCCATTTGATCGGGTCGCTGTCGATATTATCGGTCCTCTGGCGTCCACATCGGTTAAAGGGAATAGATATATTAGCACTCTCGTCGATTTTGCCACGCGGTATCCCGACGCCGTGGCTCTGCCAAAGATAGAGTCAGCAACCTTAGCAGATGGTTTGGTGATGTTTTCACGAATAGGATTTCCGAGAGAGATCCTTTGTGACCAGGGTTCCTTTTTCACTTCCGAAATGATGAGAGAGCTCAATGATCGCTTGGCGGTGAAGCATCTCAGCAGGACCGCTTACCATCCAATGTGCATGTAATGGGGGAGAAATTTAACGGCACACACAAGCAGATTCTGCTGAAGCTAAGTCAGGAGCAGCCCAAAACTTGGGATCATTATATCGCTCCGCTTCTGTTCGCATAGAAAGAGGTGTCGCAGGCGAATCTGGGGTTTTCTCTGTTTGAGGTGATATTTGCACATGTGCAAGGACCGCTCGCAATCCTCAGACAGCTCTGGACCAAGGAAGAGCTGGGACAAGACATGAATACGACATATGGTCACGTTCTCGATC
The DNA here is from genome assembly GCF_052857255.1 of Amblyomma americanum. Lineage (NCBI taxonomy): Eukaryota > Metazoa > Arthropoda > Arachnida > Ixodida > Ixodidae > Amblyomma > Amblyomma americanum. The sequence continues at coordinate 64,407,029 of NC_135498.1, read as the reverse complement.
GAAGAGAACGTGAGAGCAGCACATCAAAATCTGTTGCGTGCCCAACCATCTCAGAAGAGACACTATGATAGGAATAGCAAGAAGGGGAATTTAAGGGCTGGAGATCATGCCCTAGTGTGTTTGCCGAATAGCCACAATAAACTCCTGATGCAGTGGAAAGGTTCATTCGTGGTTTTTGGCAAAAAGAACGACGTGGATTATTGGATCGACTTGGGCACCACTAAGAAGCTTTTCCACATCAATATGCTCAAACAGTACGAAGCGCGTGCGCCCCAAGTGACCGTGCCGGCGTCATCTTTTGTCTTAACAGCAGAAGGTCACTCAGACTCGCAAAACGTAGGCGTTGATTGCACGAGTCATTTATAAAGTGCCGGAGGTGGATATCCAACGTACAGTGCTACAATCTGGTGTTTGCAATTGTTACTTGTGCAAATGTAGCCTGGTAGTGTTTCTGCGTCATTTCTTTCCCTCGTTCTCCGGTTAGGTGTTGTTCAGTGTTTCAATATTCACCTTTATGGTAAAGACGTGTTTAAAGTTTGTGTCTTATGTTATGTGTAGTATATATTTTACATTTTGCCAGATGTATAAGGTTGGATCCCATGTTCCCTCTGTGCGCATTTCCATGTGCCTCTATGTGTCACTGTGTAAAATGCCTCCGGTGACTACGGCGGCGCATAACTTGACAGTTTATCACGTGAAACTTAGTGTTCGTGCATCAACGACGTTTGTCTGCTTCCCACATGAACATTCTTGTTGTGTGCACCGACGGCAGTTTTTTTCTGTGAGTGAGTGAAAACTTTTATTGATCCATTCAAGAGATTCGCGGATTCGAAAGCTCCGTCGTCTTCGTTCTTGGCGCTGGCGATTGGAGTCTTCTCTTCAGCATGGGTGGGCCTCTATTCCAGGGCTCCACTGAGCCGTGCTGCATCGCCCGCGTGCCTCACTAATGCCCGTTGGGCCGTGAGCTCGCTGCTGGTGAGACGGCTCTCCCATTGCTCCGCACTCGGGTGTTCGTGTTTGTGGAATGCTTTGTTGCGTTCGCACTCCCAAGTAAAGTGATAAAGTGTGGGTGTGGCTCCGCACCACGGGCAGGTGGCCCTAAGGAGAAAACATTTCTGAAGATGCCGAAAAACCGCAGATCACATTTTTTCCTCGTCCATCAGCGACCTTTAGCGTGCGACGTGTGAAGCTGCGCCGAAACCAGTGAAGAGCAGATACTTCGAAAACAAAGCAAAGGCGCAAAACTGGCCCCCTAGGAAAGTGGACACCTCAGTGGCGTTTTAAGCTAGATGGCGGTAGTAACAGTTGCTCGCGGCATGCACTGGCATTGACAACGTTGTGCCAGAAACGCGCCACTGAAGCTATAGGCCGTCGGCATTCATTGTGTTCATTGGCGTTAACATTTACAACGTTGTATAATGATTTTGAAGAAAGAGTGCATAATTGGCTCCCTGAGTCAGTGGACGCCTCAGTCGCGATTTGAGGTACGTGGCCGTGGTGAGACACAGATGTGGGCTGCATGCATTAGCGCTGACAACGTTGTGGCAGACACGCGGCTCTGCAGCAATAGGCCGCAGCGTTCACTAAGTGACTAACCACTCGCGATCAACCATTAAACTGTCTCTTGCCAGGGTGGCAGGGTGGGTGCGCTGCCTATCCAGTGTGCCAAACGCACTCAACGTTACAGACGCCAAGCAGCGTCTACTTGCCCGATACACCACAGCTTTCGCTCTCCAACCAGGTTCAGCATAGTCAAACCGTAGCCATGTTGTAGCGATAGCTACATTACGCTGGTATTCCGAGCCTTCAGCGTGGCGGCGCCGCCACGGTGGTTGGTCATGTGATGCGAGAGAAGTGGAGAGGGAAATGGGGGAGTGTGAATCCACATCCAGGGACGAAGATGAAGAAAGAACGCCCAGCAAAACGGAGCGGTGAAAGACTGAGTGCAATTCGACTGAGTGAGTTCCACACGGCCAGCTGTAGCTATCGCGTCACTCCAGGCCTAACCTGAGCAAAGCCACAGCCAATTTTAAAGCGAAAGCTTTACTGGCCGCAGGTTGAGCAATTTCGCGTGATTCCTGGAGAGCCGTGCTGCGCATGCGCGAGGAGCAGTGACGACACGGCACATTTCTCTCTCGCGCACCCTAGTCACAACTGGGCATGCGCCACTAGTAGCACTGAGCCACGGGTGTTCCGCCGCTGCGCAGCGCCGCGCCTTTCCTCAACATGCAAATTTCAATTTTCAGTTTTCGCTTCCTTCTTTCCCTCCATCCTTTATCCGTTCCTTTACGGCGCGGTTCGGGTGTCTACCGAGATATTTGCGACGGTTACGGTGCTTTGCGCGCTCGCCGCACCATCTGGCATGTCGTCACACCGCGCGGCTAGCCGCTGCCGCCGTTTGGTATGACGTCACACCGCGTTCCTCGTCGTTGCGCGCGCCTCCGCTCGCTTCGCCAGCTGCGTCGTATGCCTGATAACATGTCGGAGGATTGAAAAGTAGAGCTCGCGTGCGCCGCAACCACAGTTGTGTCGTATTTAATGCGACAACAACAAAGCAAGACAACCAGACTAACCTGGATTTGCAATCAAGAATAACCAAGGCTAACTTTGAATAGACCTCAACTTGAAAGCCTCACTGGCACTGTGCTCTGTTCTCCAGGATCGGCTAGCTACCAGGCTGCCCCGCTGCTACTCTGTTTCTTCAAGTATAGCGTCAGTGCCGTAAGAGGTAAAGGCCGCTTTATAGGTGCAGCGAGGGGGACGCTTCCGGCTAATAAACTTTTTTGCCAACGCAAGTACAAATTGCGGATTGTGTCGTAAGTACCACAATCGAAAAGTGGAGTTAGCACTACCAGTTGTTTGTGTACCGGGCAAATACTGGCGAAATAAATTAGCATGCAGTGGAACAGAGCGCCGCCAATTTGGCAATGTAGAACGGTTTTTGTCATGAAAGCTTATGTGGTAAACTATGCAAGCGAATGCTGTGGAAGGCTTGGGCTCTTTCATCATTCAGATTTAGCTTTAAAATGGGGTATAAGGTGAAAATTGACGTTAGCATTATATGCAGTGTGCTGTATGCCTTCTATTTTCTCGCTGTTTAACGTACTGGCGTTGTTTTCTTTAAGCTGTTTACATAGCTTTTTTTCATCAGGCAGATTTACATTTGCTTTCTGCACAAGCACTGATATGTTCTGAATGTGAATATTCTTTATATGCACACTGTTAACGTTTCGACTGAGAGAAGCCAGTCATTCTTCTCCCATACACGCCGCTATAGCTTTGCAACGTATATAACTAGTAAGCAGTGTTCCTTCAGTGTTACGATAGTGGTTAAGTGGACAACAAAGTACGTTCTACAAAAAAGTAAAATTGGGCATGCTGCTATTACTATATGCACTTCCTCTTCATTACGGAGCATTCCAAGGTACCTTTTCGCATTCAAATTCTAGGCTGAAAACTGATATGAGAAATCCCTAACCAATGTAAATTTAAGGCTCTCCTGTCACATAGCGTGTCTCTCATAGCCTGGGTCACTTTGGGACGTTAACCCCCCATAAACCAAACCATTCGCAAAATAGCTTTCGCTGGGCGGTTGTTAAGTGCTTGGTGCACTTAACAACCTGTTTTTGAACCATCTTGCAGATATTCTCTCGCAAGCTGGCAGTAGTGGTTGTTGTGTAGAACGGGCAGCAGAGAGAGAGCTATAGCAGCTACCCGTCGTAGTGGAAGGCTTAGGTGTCTATGATCTTCTCAATTTTTGACTCCACTATAAAAAACTTGTGGACGTTTTTTCGGTGAAATGGTGAATCTCAATATGAAGCATGCAAGCATATCGTCCTCAGCAGACATCAGTGAGTCCCTGGCCAGGGATGTCGAAAACTGCAAAGTCAATATCATCCACACGACCGCCATCAAACTGAAGAAGCAGGTTGTTATGACTTGGATTCCGGTGCAACTCTGCCGATCTTCTGCAGGTTAAAATTCAGTGTAGACTGCCAGGCCACGTTCTTCGGTGAAACAAGGAATATCATAGGGCGTACAAAACATCATCACGGTAGCGCTAATGGTCACATGCTACCCATCGACTTTGCTGGGCAAGCCACACTACTAATACCCGCACCCTTATTCAGACGAAAAACTACCTCTCATCCCGCTTTCTTATGAAATCAGTTTAGATTAAAGCCGTGACAATCATCGAGCCATATATGCCATGTTTAAACCATCAACTTCTTCCTTCATCAACATTTGGAACCAACTACGCGTAGGTCTTCCGATAGGCTGTCTTCATTTTTTTGTTCCTATTTCGCAATTGTTTTTCGATGCTCTTGTGTACTTAATTCTTTTTGTATACTGTTAATGCAAATTCGTCCCTAAATCGAAGTATATTGCTAATTGCTTGAATAGTGCTACCCGTGCATGCTTTTTATGATACAAATTTCGGATCAACTACAGCCATAGGTATTTGTCCCTGCTTCATGACAGAAAGAGCGATAACTATTGTACCTATGCATCTGCTCGTGGCATTACTGCATGTGTCTAGGATGAGCAATAATTTTCTGTCTGTCGCATTCAGGCTGTTTCGGAGAAGAGTGAGGATAATTACTTGGCTACAGCTCTCTTAAATAAACCACAAATGTTTAGTACACACTTTGAACCGCATAGCTTTCCGCGTTTTTCTGGTTACGCCACACTTGCGCTTATGCTGGAAGCAAGAGAATGGCGGCGCAACTACTACAGCACAAGAGAGAGGGCGACACATACGGATCATGCACCAACTCTTGAAGCCTTGTCTCTTGCATCATGCGCCAACTCAACGAGCAGTCCATTATTTGAAGTATGGCCGCAAAAAATTGACTAATTCTCCTAGATTTCTTGCTCTTAATGATGCCTGAGCCTACATAGTAAAAGAAATATGAAAAGATTACTCACGGTACATCCTTTCCCGTCTTGGAACGGCGTCCCATTGGCTTGCCTACAACCCATCTCATAAGGATCAGTCTGCGAAAAAGAGCCAGTGCTTGTGTCCATGAATATTCTGCTAGTGATTCGTGGTTAAGCGCTGCGTCTGTCAGAGGGGGCTTAAATATCTACATAAAGAAAGCATCTTATTTTTTTCCTCAGTACCGTGATATACTTGAATGCTCAAGAGAAACTTCGCCAAAACATCCCGTGGCTGAGACAGGCTGCAAGCAAAAACGTAACAATGACGAAAGCAACGGAACTTCGAGTTTACAATTGCAACAACTTTCCTCGGCAACCGTCAAAAGAAAGTGAGCAGTACCTAGGCTGCATCTTTTTCTCGCTAACAGCGCAAACATTGGGCACGTTACTCAGGAGATCACCGCAAACGGTCAATTTCCGAGACCGCTCGTTGCAAGAATGTTATCCACTTGAGACTGATGAGAGTGACTCTGGCAGAATAAAAATTTCGTTGAACAGCCGTAGCGCAGTTCGCAGCGACGGTAGCTCTGATTTCACGTCTGAAGGTGTTCACCCAAGCAAAAGTTCCATGTGCCCGTTGCCTCACTGCAGGGTACCCCGCGTGCAATCAGTACGGAGTAACGTGTTCAGTGTTATCAACGCCTGCCCTATTAGCCGAAAATAGAGAATCACACCCTTTCCTGCTCTCTCTCGCAATCTTCGCCGTCAACTGTTCTGCCTATCCCAGTTCAGGCTGGCCAAATAGGAGCCTGCCGGAGAGCGCGCAACATCGCGGAGGACACGTGAAAGAGGAGCGTCTGAGCTGCTTCCATATGACATCTAATGATCTTACAAGACTTCAAAATTAAGGAGCGTTGTTATGCACACTTTTTATGCCACATGAACAAGCCTATTTAGGTGGTCCATTGCTAACAGCATCGGTAAATGACCGACAATTATGTATAATTATTCACAACCAAATGAAAAATTGTCTGGACAGGATGTGAGCGCAGTAAGTTGTGGCTACGATATACGTTGACGAGGATGCCAGCGCTGACGGCGGTTCTTCCGGAAACAGAGTACATCTTTTTTGTTCGCGTTCGGTGCATTCAAGCTATAAAAAAAAACGAAAAAGAGAGAGGAGAACACTTGAAAGAAGAAACACGTGAGCGCTAACTGACTGCTGGTTGTTCTGCTTGAATGGCTAACATTATTCCTTTCCATGCCAGGCATGAAGTCCCTACTGGCCACACTGCATGACGTCTCTTCTACCGTATCAGGAAATAAGCGCAAAATATACTTATTTAATTGCACAGATGAATCAGGCTGGATACAAGCACATCCTTCACCATGTAAAGGTGCTCATGAAAGTGCCATCGAGATTCTAGTCGCCTCTTAGATAAAGTGCTAGAATAATATTCAGCCGTTCAGCAAACCAGTTTTAATTGCTTAATGTGGAGGTTATCAGCTTATTAAACGCAACTTTGTCCAATTATGTACAGAGCGAAATTTTTTCGCGTACTGTAAGCCCGAATTCACCAATACGAAAGTAAAAAGAGAGCAAGCTGTCCTCTAGAGCACTCCTTTTTGGAGCAGTGTATGCTTCCCAAGTCGTCAGGTAGATTTCGGTCACTAAATATACAGTATGCTTACTCATGGCAACGGAGGCATAATCACACCGCAAAGCATACTGACTTGATGCCGTTCACAATGTGAGGAGGTTTTTATACGCGGCTCCGGAGGTCTATAAGTTAGCAAATAGAGGAGGTTTAAAAGTCCGCTAAAAACAACATACCTGCTGGAAGCCGGCATGCTTTGAGGAGGAATTGGTGTCCGTTGCGAACTTTAAGTATTCTGTTTTATTGATGGAAATCTACTACTGTGCCTATGCATAGTACCCTGCCCTTAAAAGGAAGTGCGCTAGAGGGCAGGTTGCTCAAATTTTACTCCCATAAAGAGTCATTTGTGTTCAGAGTGTTCTGTCTGCTGCTCCGCTGCCGCTGAGCGCTAGCAGCGCATGTTTCACCGGAATAGTGTGTTATCTCCCTGTGCTATGTATTTCGCCGTGATGAAGCATATATTTTTGGTCGCATAAAAAATGTGCAATTTACTGTAAATAGGTCATTTGTTAGCAGCCTCTTATTTTGTACCTCACGCGTATGTAACTTTTTGTAGCGAAAGCTTCACTACGATAGGTAAAGCCGATTTCGCCGTGCGCTGCCGATTTACCTTCAAGTGATCTAGAGGTCAAATGAGGCTATAGGCCTTACCATATGTATTACCGCTTGACATTTGACCTTTCGATTCGCCAGCAGAGGGCGGTAGAATAGGCCGCAGCGTTCATTGGGTGACCAACCTCTCGCGATGTACCATTTACTGTCACCTGCCAGGGTAGCTGGCTGGGCGTGATGCCTATCCGGTGTGCGGAACGCACTCAACGCTACAGACGCCCAGCCGCGTCTACTTGCACGATACACGACACCTTTCGCTCTCTAACCAGGTTCAGCAGTAGTTCAACCGCAGCAATTTTTTTTCTTCACGTTGTCAGGCTCCAATAATGTCTCTTACGAAGTAATCGTTATAAAGCTCTGAAAACAAGAGCACGCCGCCATAAAAAAAAAAGATGTCTGTACCGAGTTCACCTAGCCGTATTTCTTTTTGGTGCAGTTCTACTGTACCTAGCTGACCTTGAGGTACACCTGACTTCGGCGTCTCTCACGACACTTACGTGAAGAATGGTATTTGCTGAACTTCCCAAATCGATCTCTCTTTCCTGTGAAAGCCCACTTTGGGGCTACCGTTTAGTAAGCAATGAGGCAAATTAGCTGAAATGTTTCTTGCAAGAAAGAAGACGCCCATGCCGTAGTTATTTGCAGTTTTGTATCTCCTGGCCCGCATTGTGTACCATAGATTTCGTGCGCTTGTCACTAGTAGTGAAGACTGTGTTCCAACACTCGAGGGCAGCACCAGTCACAGGCATCTATTTTGTGATTGCCAGAACGCTTTCATCGTGTACGTGTAAGTACAGCCGAGCGGAAAGTATAGATAAACATCTTTAAGGGCAGCTCTGGACAATATGATTATTGTAGAAGTAAGATATCAGCTCTCTGGAGATTCATCGGCGATTTATGGCATAGCGTGGCGTGCAGGCAGCTCGCCGAAGGGCCATCTTCGCTGTTGACGTGTGGCCGCCTTTTCTAGCATTCCACCCATACATGGTTTTTCGGAAAGCCGCCTGCTTGCCACAGGCCGCCACAAGTCACTGCTGAATTTCCACAGAGGTTATATCCTCCTTCCACTAGACTCATGATGGCCAGCGCCGCCTTAGGCGGTCACTCTGCATGCTGCAGACTCTTCTACTGATATGCACTGCAATAAGTTGAGCTGGTAAGCATAAAATAGATGCGTCCGTCTCATGGTGCCGTCTGCAGGTGGAACACAGTCCCCACTACTAATGATAAGAAGATAAAAAAGTGCACATAAATATATTGCGGCCCTCTTCTTTACATGAGTAATCGAAATAGCTGACTTCAAAATGTTTGATCCAACCCTATATGAAATTTAAAAGCCGAGACATTCGAGCTTTCGGCACCTGTACTTTGTTGTATAGTGCCTCTTACCAGTATGCTGGACACTTGAGAAGTTTTCATAAGTAAACAAAAATGACTTAATAATAGATTGATCGATTTGAGGTCTACGAAGACAAAGTATTTTAACTTTCATATACGTACACCTGAAACAAACTAATGTGATTATCATAAACATGGTAGAAAAACATATACATACAAGCATTCGTGTTGACCGGAGCGCTAGAAATCAGCAAGTATAGCACCTTTCGTTGCGATTGGTGGTGTTTTACATATTTACATATGTGTCTTCTGACACAAACGTGTTTACCAGCGCCACCCTCATCGATTGCGGCGGATATAGAAGTGCTGCATTACCGCGATTTTGACGTAGAACCTCATCGAATGGTAAGGGCGGAAACTGAGCAAGAACCATCTGATGCTACCTATGACATCAAGACTGCGGAACCGCGGCCTCGTTAAGTTGTTGAGCAGACAAGAAAAGGGAAATGAGGGAGGTGTTTCGGTGGCTGTTGCCTTACTTCATACTCTATGATTTAGTTTTGTAGCGAGAGCTACACTACGCCAGCTCTTCGATCCTTCAGCGTGGCACCCCTTGGGCTCCATGGCGGCGGCGCGGTCACGTGGCCACGGTTGGTCACGTGGTGCGGAGCAATTGCTGCTGCCGGCGCCGTGGTGCGCCGGCGAAGTCAAGCTGCAACAGCTGTGCGCATGCGCCGTGTCGAGTGGGGGGGGGGGGTGAAGGAGGAGAGAGAGTGAATCCACGTCCAGGGACGAATATTTAGAAGGAACGCCCAGCGAAACGGGGCGGCGAAAGACAGACTAAGCATTTCGACTGAGCGAGTTCCACTAGGCCAGATGTACCTCTCGCGTCACTCCAGGTATAACCAGAGCTAAACCACAGCCAATTTTCTTGGAAGAAAACTGTGTCAAATCTTGTGTTTTTGTTCAGAGAAAATACAAATCTTACATTCCGATATCGATAAAATGTTTTGCGTGGTTGTTCCGCATAGCGCGCAAAACGTTTTATCGATATCAGAATGTAAGGTTTGTAGTTTCTTTGGATAAAAACAGTACAGTTCACGCAGTTTTCTTCAAAAAACTAAATTCAAGGGTATGAAGGCAGGTAACAGCCACAGAAACCCTTCCCTCATTTCTCTTCTCTTTTCTTCTCAACATCTTAATGAGGGCCGCGGTTCTTGTAGTCTTGATGAGATAACATCTGTTCGTTGAGGTTCTACGTCACACTGGCAAGCCGTAAGGTTTTCAAGGCAAACGTAGCTACATTTAAACACATAATCTGGGAGTGCAAGCAACACCTAACCGGTGTTACTCCCGTAACCCTCTCGTCGAGGTGGTCCGCCGCTCTGCGCAGCTCCAGCCTCAATGACCAACTCTGGGTCATCTAGCAGGCCCTCGAGGCGGCGAAGAGACAGGACCTCGACGTCCCCGCGTGGGTGACCTAGGCCCGATCGCGCCCACTTGGGGCGACGATCGACCGTGATTTCTTTGGTCAGTCACGTCCTCGACAGTGGGCGCACATCGGAAATTCATTCATTGCCGCGATGTCGCAGCAAAATCTGGCACGACTCATAGCTGGTGGTAGCAGCGCTTGTATATTGGCCAGGTCCTTTTGCTGCTGAGTGTGCCGCCGTTGTGACATCCTTCTATCCTTCCACCTAGCTATAACGGTGTGATTGTCTCGATCAATGCTTTCTAAACTTGAGAAGCAGTGAATATCAACCCCTTTACCTTCAGGCATACAGGGCTTGAAGTATTCCTCGTTTTAATATTTTGTCTCTCGCTGTCACTGTTCTGCCTGTGGCGAAGGTCATAGGCTAAGGACTCGTAAGAACAATGCAAGTCATTTTCGGAAGGTATACAGGGTAAACGACGGTGAAATTTACGTCGCTGACGTGTAACTGACGGCGACTGATAACTGCACTACGACAAGCACGGAGCGAGAAAGTTTGGTGTTAAACATTCTTGAGCAAGGCGCGCAAGAGGCAGGCGCAATGGAAGAAAACTGGGGTTGCGCAGACGGCAAGTGTGAGCCGAGACAGCAGTATTCACGAGGTGCTGGTGGTGGCACAGTGCAAGTAGGAGGTTACGGTAGGATCGAGACTTGGTGTAGCGCGAAACGAGCCACCAAGGCAAGATGAGTGGCCCTGTCTCCAGAACACGGACCACAATTGCTGCCGTGTATGGAGTGGAGTGGTGGTCTAGTCATGTGGCGGTAAAGAAGCCTACGGATCCGTCCTCGTGGTGTAGGGACATCACAGATGGTATCCAGGATGCTGCAAAGAGGAGTCGAAGGAGGAGTTTCAGTCCAGCCCGTTGGCGTCGGACGATTCACAGGGCAGCTCGTGAGCGATAGTGGATGACGTCGTTACCAGAAACAATTCCAATGGAGAAAGGGACAGCCAAGGTTGACGGGTGCACGTGATGGAAGCGTCGGGCGGCGGAGAGCATGAGAGAATTGCCGTAAAAGGGAATGACCGCCCCCTTCAGGTTGTTGTAGAGCGTGAGACCGGGTTTGGGGAAGATGTGCCGCTCTAAGAGACCATCTGGGAGGCGCATCTTGGCCAAAACGTTGCGTAGGGTGTGACTTGAAACATCATGAGCAGGGAAGTGGGACTTTAGAGTAAGGAACCATTGGAAAGGATTGGAAAGCATTGGAAAGTGCTTGACACATGACGCCGCGGTGGGAGGATAGATGGCTGGTGCTGGATGAACAGCGCAGCCCGACGGAGCGTAGCCGATTGGCCGGGCCGGGAACCGGCAGATAGCTGGGAACACAGACGTGAGGAACGCGGCTTATGAAACGGCACGATAGATGTGTGCATCCAGGTAAGTCACCACAGTATGGGTGCTAGATAAGGCGCCACATTCACTCAGGACGGCTTGCGACGCGATCAGCGGCGGCCAGCGAAGAACACGTACGCTCAGCCTGAGTACGTCCAACTTATCACTCTGGGCGTGTCCGGCATCTTGCCTTCTTTTCAAGCGCCAGTCGACGTGTTGGCGCTGCAGCTTCAAAGCGTTTTTGTTTTTTGCGCTAGGCACCCTAGGCGATCCTCGTTTCTCGGCGTGCCATATCTCTCACCCGCTGTGCTTCGCCTTGGGAATCATGAGAGCTAGATCTCCCAGCTGTTTCATGCTTACAAATTACGTTAGGAATTACTTCAGGAACGACTATCAGAATAGAATCACCGTTTTGAAGCGCTCTTTTTGCTTTCTCCATCATTTATTGGAGAGGGGAGAGCAGTGGTAAGCAACTAGCGGTGAATCACGCTTTTAGTGTAGCCAGGTGAACATTAGAAGCATCTGCAAACCTTCTATTCGATGCGCACTGCACAAAATTACTGATGTAACTCGACCTCTGCGCTGTTCATGACAGCCACCTTATAAAAAACACTAGCAACGACATTTAGCAAAAGGGTAATGAACTTTGTGACTTAAGCGTCAAGTTTACTGGGTTCCGCAAACGATTTGTGGTACGTTTAGCTCCAGATTGTTTATTCTTTGAGGATATTTTGGCTGATATTGCATCGTGACCGTGAATTGAAATTCGGAGAGAAAAACAGAAGCTCAGGAACAAAAATATTACCGTTCGGAAAGCAAGTGCAAAATGAGTGGCCTACTAACATTCCAAAAAGATTCCTAACTCCAAAATGGTTAAAGTACCATCAGCGGCACTAAAACAGGAAAAGCAAAAAGCGGTGATTGTTTAGGAAAACAGGATATTACTACAGATGAACTGCAGTAGTTCGTGCGCCTTCGAATTAGCTTCTGCTGCGCATATATTTAGCCTCTTTAACCAACCACCGCTTCTGTGTCTTTGATTTTGAGTTGATACAATTAGAAATACAGCTGTGGCATGTTAATACGACACACGTTAATTAGCAGGATTCAAATTATGGATAACTTTCTCGGCACCAAACCTTTTTTAATGCATTTACGCGTCGTAAATAATGAAACTCGCTTTCCGGATAACGGACAAGATGAATCTGCACATCGCCATTGGGGTCTATCATCTGTCCCATTAATATTAACGGTGATGAGAATAGAAATCTATACTACCACAAACAGAAATTCATTTCCTACATCTCAGTGCAGGACTCCAGAAGAATGCAATGAAAAAGTTGAAATGAATGATTGATGGCCGTTTTCTTTCGTGGCTTAATACTTTAAATTACAATGTTGCCCAGCCGACGCGGCTTCCCGTTTTCCGTGTTACATGGAATAAACAGTGGTGATTAAAACTCTTTCTGCTGCTTCTGCCGCGTAGAAAGCCACATTGAACGCCTGTCAGTCGACTGAATGCTGATATTTTGTAGCGGGTTGTTGGTTGTGAACAGTCGTGGCAGGAGTTAGGTCATGCAACCATGTGGCGTCATGAACCATATCATAAATCACTATGCGCAACAAGATGCACCCTATTATTTCAAACATGATCAGAATAGGGCCCAGAATTATGTCTGTTATCAACTACACTGACCAGCACTGTGCTCCGAAACAGACCTTAATCGTAGCGCTTTTTTTCTGAGTATTTTTTTCCTGCAGAGCACGCTATTACGGACGAATAGCTTTTTGGACAGTTTTGTCCGCGAAACAAAGTGTTCATATTAACGAGGCACGACTGCGGTAGCCATCGTGTGGGAACCGCGTTGGACTTCAACAAACAAGACACACTTTAAGGACGACCGACACAGCTTCGCCTGTCGTCTTTAAAGTGTGTCTTGTTTGTTTAAGTCCAGCGCGGCTCCCACACGATGAACCACAAAAAAGCCCCTACAATTGCTCTCTTTGCATTAGTCAACCCCTCGAAGCCTTGCCCAATTACATTTAGCACCTGTGGGCCACGCAATGGCACTAAAGAATGCTAATTGTCTCTATTTAAAAGCGAGCTTATGTTATTATCAGGAAGGCATTCGCTCCCATTTAACGATGTAATAGTCTTGTATATCCAAATCATACATGTACTTATGACAAGAAGCAGGTGTTAGAGAAACATGTAACGTTTAAGTATCATTCACATGTTTATCAGTGTAAAACTGATTTCAGCGTTAAATATGCTCCATGTTTGTAAAGAACGCTGCTGGCGGCTGTTGCGTATGGTTGCGTGGGCTGCTTTTTAAGAAAGCACACATTCTATTCAGGCTTTCTATTCTATTCAGGGAATCGTCCAGTAACGGCGTATTGTAAATATTTTGATTTTGCCCCCCCCCCCTTTTTCTTTTGCTTAATTTCGCTTCCTGCTCAAACATTTTCCTGCCCTCGACGAGCCGTGTTTGCCTTGCATTCAGTGATAAAGAGCTCCAGCAGATTATAGTAATTTTTCACCCACCGGTCGTTTCATCCCGAATAGCGTGCCAATTACTGTGTAAGAGTTCGACGTTGACGAACCACTCCAATGGTGTCCTGAAAAAAGTAGACGAGAGAAAGTTAAATCAAACGAATTTTAAAAACCTCTCAACGCTCAGCATAGTCTCTACATTAATTATGAGCATTTAAGCGGTACTTAGGGGGAAGCTGAAGAGTCTGTCGAATTAAAAAATCCGCTGGTGTCAGGACGTAGATGTAGCTTCATCGCGTCGAAGTCAACAGCCGCACTAGCGCCGCCGAACGCTAGATAAGTGCCGCATGTACGACGATAAACGGTATTCCTTCGTTGGCACTCGTGTGCGTGTGTTCTACATCATCTGGCGAAAAGGATGAGATAAAAGGCTGAACATGTATGTCGAAGTTTTGGGAATTCGACTCCTGCGTCGAAAGCAGTAACGAGGACTTCAACTCGGGTGTGAAACGTCTCGTATATTACTGTAAAGTAACGCAAATCGAGGACAGCGACTTGAAGAAATCCGCGTTCATTACCACCCTCGGGAAACGCCAATACAAGACCCTCAGGGACCTGCTGTTGCTGCTACACGCAATGACAAGTCGTTCAAGGATCCGATCGGCGTCTTGAAGGAACACTACGCACCGGATAGCCAGGAAATAGCTGAAAGGCTCAAGTTCAACCGCCGACATCAGCTCGAAATCAAATTAGCCTCAGCGTTCGCTGTTGAACTAAGACGCATGGCAGCGAAGTACACGTTCGGGAAAATTCCTAGACGACCCCCTACGGAACCGCTTTGTTGCGGGGCTCGAGAACGCGGCCGTTCAAGCAACTATGCTCAAGAAGAAAGCTGAACTTCAGAACAGCGTGTGACGTAGCGAACACAGCGGAACTCGTCGAAAAAGAGATGAGCTTCCGACCGTCCAAACGAAATCCGCAATTTGACACTGTCCACGCTGTTAGCCCAAAAAAGAACATCCACAGCGAGAACCTTAAGTAAGCGCACCTTCAAACTGCTATCCTAGCAGAACTTGTTACGTATTCGGTGCAGGGCATGAGGCAAACGAATGCAAGTATCTTAAAACACGATGTCACAGGTGCAAGAACGTTGGGAACTTAGCGAAAGTTTGGATCAGAACAAGGTTTTAGGTTAAGAATAATTTGCGTTTAACGTCCCAAAGCGACTAAGGCTATGAGGGACGCCGTAGTGAAGGGCTCAGGGAATTGCAACCACCCGGGTTTCTTTAACGTTCACTGACATCGCACAGCACACGGGCCTCTAGAATTTTGCCTCCATAGAAATTCGACCGCCACGGCTGGGATCGAACCCGCGTCTTTCGAGTCAGCCAGCAGCCGAGCGCCATAACCACTAAGTCATTAATTCACTCGACGTTAAAAGCGAGCCTCACAACTTGCAACTTTTTCATGTCGAATTAAACAGGCAAACTCAGCGGCCCTTTCACGTAGATGTGAAAATCGCTGGTCATCCTGTGAGCACGTACATTGATACAGGGGCAGCGGTATCTATATTATTAGCGAGCAGATCTACGCTCGATTACCACGGAAGCCAAGCTTAGAAAAGTGCCCTCACTTACGGTGGAACGCCGCTCAAGACGACCGGAGAGGCCCATGTGTGTGTCGAATAGGAACGTCAAAAGAAAACATTGCCTGTGTTTGTCGTTCCTGCAACTCAGCAATGCATACTAGGGCGAGAAAGGCTTGCACAACTCATACTAAACTAGAATCAAGTCTTTAACGGGGAAGCGGAGCAAAACGTGAAACTCCTGCTGCAGAAGAATGCGCATGTGTTCAGTACGCAAATAGGGTTGATAAAAGGCTACGAAGCGAAGCTTATGTTTAAAGAAGAGGCTCGTCCGGCCATCTGCAGAGCTCGTCTTGTTCGCTATGCGCTCAAAGATGTCGTTGAAAAAAAATTCTAGCTCTAAAGAAAGGCACCCCGGAACCGTTCTTCAAGAGCGACTGGGCCACGCCGCTCGTAGCCGTCCAAAAGCCTCAGCATAACGTGAGACTATGCGGAGACTATAAAATGGCCTTGAATCCGTCCATAAAGACTGACCATTACCCATTACCGATTGTAGGGGATATTTTCACAGTACTGGTTGGTGGTATAGTACCTACTGCGCTTGATTTGATAACGGCATCCCAGCAGATTCGCGTTCATGAAAATTCACAGAATATGCTTACTATTAACATGCACCTCGACTTGCTGATGTATCGTCGTATGCCGTATGGTATTTCAAGTGCTCTGGCGATTTCTTAGTATGTTGTGGGTGAGATGCTGAAGGGATGGGAAGGAGTCGTGTGCTACTTGGACGATGTCCTCATAGCAGGAGCATCTGTCGAGCAATGTCAGGCTCTTGTGGAGGCTGTGCTTGCAAGATTTCGTCTTCACGGAGTTGATACATGAACATGACATATTGAACATGATATATTGCCGCAAATCTTTGCAGTGTTTGTTCCTTCTTCAAATCTACCGCCACGCCAATTTATCGCTTTGTTTGCGACGCAAGACGGGACTAGATTTATCTCGATTGATCGCAGCCAGGCAGAGCTGATTCTCGTTGCTCCGCAATGTTCTAGTAACTTTGCACGCTTTATCTCAAAAGTTCGCTATCAACTTTAAATTGAACACAGCTGACAGCGGCTGGAATTCTGTACGACGACCGTGCTTGTTTGCAACGCCTCCGCTGAGTGATTCAGTCATTTGTGTGTGCAAGTCAGTCAAAATAAAGAGATTTGTTTAGACACCATTTTCGTAACCTTTCTGCTTCTGCTCTCCGGACTGCAGTCACCAATTTGTGACATCGGGTGGAGGTGCTGGGTTGCCTTCCATGTTCTGGACGCCCCCTTCAAGTCATGACGCCAGCCCTCTGCGCTTCGCACCTGAGGACGAGCCAGCAGCTCAGCGAGCCAGCCGACGTCTCCAGGGAGAGGAGCCTGAGTTCGGGACCCTGCCGGACCGCACCAGAAAGCGAAAGGACGCCGCTACAAGCACCACTACTTCGCCGAAGATGTCGACCCCGATCATACTGCAGCAGCCGCGGGTGCCGCCCACTTTCAATGAATTCCTAGGCGAAGACCCCGAAGATGGGTTGGACCAATATGAGCACGTGGCATGATTCAACAATTTTGATGATGCGGCGAAACTCCGGTACGTCTTTTTCCACTGGTGGGCTCAGCACGCACGTGGTAAGAAAACCACGAGTCAACGACATGGGAGGTATTCAAGAAGGAACTCTTGAAGGTATTCACCAGTGTCATGAGGAACGAAAGAGCTGATCGACTCATCGAGTCCAGGGTCTAGCTTCTGAATGGGCCCGTCCGCGGTTACGTGGAAGAAATGAATCGCCTGTTTCACGCGCCGACCCCGGAATGAACAAGGAAAAGAAAGTTTAGTTTTTAATGAACGGCGTATAAGAACAACTCTTTGGCAGCCTCGTCCGCCAGCCGCCAAAAACAGTCGATGAATTCATGCAAGAAGCCTGCATGACCGAGAAGACCCTCGATGTCCGGCATCGGCAGAAAAACCGCCCTTCCTCTGTCTTTGCAATTTGTCCGGACACGACGACCTCCACCAGTGACAACTAGCGGGAAGTGATCCGCGAAATCATCCGCGAGGAACTACGCCGATTACTGCCATCCTCCCCACTGCCGCAAGCAGCGTCTCTCATGGATGTGGTACGGGAGGAAGTGCAGCAGGCGCTTGGCACCCCGAAGGCCACAGGACCACAGGCCATGACGTACGCCATTGCAGTACGCACTCCTCAGCTCTAACGGCAACCCCTACGTCCTCTACGGCATGAACCACTTGTTTCCGAACGCCGCCTTTCTGCCTCCGCCCGCCCAGCCTATGAGCGACGCTCAAGACCCAGGAAATGCGACGCCTGGAGGGCTTCCGACAACCGGCCGTTGTGCTTCTATTGCGGTGAGGCCGGCCATATTCTTCGTCACTGCAGGTACCGACGTATCGGTCTTCGAGGATTTGCCGTTGACACCCCACGACCACGCTTCGGCCAACGTCCGCAGGAAATGGACGAGTGCCTGCATCGAGAGGAGTACAAGCCGAACCGCCTTTCGCGCTCACCAACGCCGTCAACTTCGCGCTTTGCGTCGCCACGCCGTAGCTACGCAGCCGCGGTACGAGGAATGCCTCCCAGCCCCTGTAGGGGAAACTAAAGACAGCAACCTCTGAAGGTGAGGTTGCTCACGAGCGAAACGCCGAAGATCCTCCACCGACCACGCCCCAAGAAGACGCTGCACCCGCTACGCCGCATGAAGATGCTACACTCGCTGTACCGACGCCGCACAGAATAACAAACCCGACCACGACGCGACCTGCATTCAAAACGACGCCGCCAAACAGAAGTGCTTCAACAACACGCCCCACCCGCGATTCGCATACGCGATGAAGCCGTGACCCGACGCCAAGGCCGAATTGCAATGCAAGAGCCAGGACATCCGACATCCTATTTAGAAACTTTTTTTTTGCGAGCCAAGTTTGCAATGTTTTAGATAAGGAGCTGAACTAAAATCCGACTAAATAACTGAACGATCTGTATAGTAGGCGCACATTCCCGTCAATTCTTTGTGAAGCATTTCGTCGCAACATTTGCACAGTTGTTCGGAATAAAATTTGTCAAGAACTGTACAGCCGGATATGCACTATCTCTCAACGAAACTTTTGAAACTAATTCACCATTTGGCACAAGGACCGGGTTAAACTAGACACTTTGCACACAAGATATGAGGTGTAGACAGCCGACAGTATGTGTGCTAACGACGATGAAGATGTAAGCCACCTTTTATTGAACCGGCCAGAATATTGAAATACCTGGAGTGAACTGAGGTGGATTTGTGCGCCCTTCATAAGAGGCCTTTCCATTTTTGAACCCAATTAATTCCATTCGTCATAGCAAGCACTACAAAAACAATAAGTCATGGTGCTTAAACTTGCTTCGCGGCCAGTGGCATCCTTGGTGAATTACCTATGCTCTTTGGTTTCGGTGACTGTTGACTTCCTTCATGTATGCCACAAGGAGCACCTCTTTTTCGGTTCGTTGTCTGCTCACTAGCTAACGAAGACCTTGGTTCTGGCAGTCTCGATGCTATAGGAAGCATAAGATGGTTCTCGCACAGCTTCCACCCTCACCGTTCGATCACGCTTCACGTAGCGCTCGCGGTAACACAGGACGTACTACATCCGCCGCTATGGTCGACGGTGGCACTGTTGAACACTCTCAAGGTTCGGTTACATTGCACGTAAATTTCCCCGAAAGCAGAAGATTGGAGAGCCATCGCCATATACCTTAGGTGTAGAGCACACGACGCGAAAGTGGGAAGTCGTGGGTTCGAATTCCACCAGCGGCATGTTTAAAACATGTTTAAATATATATCTTTTAATCTCCCATTGACAAATCCTACAAATTAAAAATAATATTGAAAAAATCTCCTATGGGTTCCTTCATGTTGAATTACCGAACGTTAGATTCTCTGTCTACACTCATCTATCCTGGCTGTCTCCCCTGACTCTAGAGTATTCTTTGCTGTGCTTTTGTCTTTGAGAATGACGTTTCTGTTGCTATTTGGTTTCTTCGCTTCTTAGTTATACATTTCACCTTCAGTTTTATGAATATCTTTCCTGTGTCTCTCATTGCGATGTCTCTGTTGCGCCGTTATATCCTTACTTGTTTATTTATTTTCTTAATTTAATAATTCCCGTTTACTTCGATAATGACTATACAATGCTTAGTGTTGATTTTAAAACTGTTTGCTGAAACTTCTGCGCAGTGTGATTTCCTCCGACTTGTTAAAAGGAGTAACTGGCGACAATGTCGGCACGAACTTCTTGAAGTCCGGGCCAAGAAAACGGCTTTTCTTTTCGCCTGCAAATAATTTTTCTGGAAATATGTCATTGCTGACTTGTTCTAAGCAAATATTGCGCAAATCAAAGTTGTCAAAAACCTACCCATTTCACGGGAAACATCGGCAAAATCGGGCAACAGTCTGCAAAACTAATCTATATTAATTTGCGACAACCAAGCTGTCAGAATGGTTCTAACCACATATCGCTGACGTTCAAGAATGTGCCGAGTTTCACTGTCCCTATGCCCTCCTAGTGATTCAGCGCCTTACATAACAAAAGACAATAAAAGCAAAGGCATAACCTGAAAAAAAAAGCAGTAACAGCACCGCATTAGGCTTCCCTACACGCGGTACAAGTGAGCGGGCGACGGCAATCGCCGCCACGCATGCACACGCTCAAGCACACTTGAAAGTTGTGGGAGGCGTATAATAGAATTTGACCATAACCTGCATCCGCGTAAATTTGAATTTGGGCATACTATGTACTGCTAAAAGAGGGTGGATTCAATCCTACTAAATATAGGCTCTTCCGTACGTATGCGCGGCAGAGCCACGCGCAGAGACCAAGCGGATGTGGACACTAGTTTCATTAGCGACGTGATGCTTTCAGCATTAGCTGGTGTTGGCAGCAAACTCAGGCGAGCATTGTCCGCAGTAATTGCAGTGACTGGACACTGGAGCGACCGGACGGCGAACATAAAGCCGAAACTGATGTTAGCATTATGCGGAAATTAATGCTCACGATAAAGCCGATCATGAAGGCGGATATTGTGAAAAAACGAAACTGAACACGAAAGCGAACCTGTGGAAAATATTCTAATACTCTCCACCTGAACGTATCTATCTATAAACGAACCGACGTTCGCTAAAGGAAACGAAGCGATGCGAGCGCATTGCGCCCGTCTACAGTGGTTGTCGATTATTGGCGAAAATTGTTGGTGTTACCGGCGGCAGGGCTTAGCATGCTGATACGATGCGTTCTTCACATTCAGCATGGAAATGGCCGAAATATCAAGATTTCCTGTGTGCTCTCCCTGCTTGGGGCTGCATCACTAACAGACCCGACTCGACTGCAAAAATAAGAGTGCTATGACTACCAGGTCAGCTCCAACCCTCCCCTCTTAACGCGTCGGAGCAGCGGAAAGCGCGCCATTCTGCAAGGCAGAGATTGGGAGGAAGCCACTCTGGAGTATAGATATGTCTCTCATACCATGAATTTATTGTTTCCGCCTTCCTTCGCCAGAGAGAAAAGCAACATTGTTTTGCAGCGAGAAACGTTATACGGAGTCCACCCTGCGCCTTCGTGTAACCGGGGCCCCAAGAATTCGCCAGGTTCCCGCTGAAAGTGCACCCAACGGAGGAATCTCGATCGGGTGAGGAAAGCTCCTCTTCTGGGGCGAAGGGTGCCCGGAAGTAGCTTCGATTCGCTGCTATCTCTTAGGAGTGTCAGTGTACAGCCACCAGCGTAGCGGTATTCACGAATAACAACTGCACAAACGCACACATGTGACTTTCCACCAGCTTGAACTCTTGGATTGCTGCCTAGTTCAACACGCACACAGACGCATGCACACACACATACCGCGGCTTCATTGCTGGAGGAGGAGGACTTTAAGCGAGAATTTCTGAGGTGGATCGTGCGAGTGTAAAGAAGACGGGCATACGCACGAGGCTCGTGTCCATCGCCTATAGTGCACGCTTCTAGATGGACTGGCTGATCTCGGACAGATTTTGGCCCTGCTCCCGTTCAGAAGCGTCTCCATATAAACCCCACCTTACATTTGGTGCAGTAGCCGGGTAAGATCCTCTCACAGTGGAACTCCGCAGCCGGACGCTACCCCTCCCGCGATGCCTGCGAACGCCAACCACCAGGCCATACAGGCCATTCAATAAACAGGGAGAACAAACTACACCAAAAAATACTGTCCATGTAGAACAAGTGCTCCATTTCCTGGGTACCCAGGCGCAAACAAAGGACTGAACGAGGTGAACACGCTTCAGCTAATGCATGCCTTGCTTGTACGCAGAGCCACTTTAAGCATCCCATACAAAAATTTAAACATGAAAGAACAGGGCAAGATGGAGAACAGTCTATCGCAAGCCCCTAAAACATTACTCGGGCTAGCAGTGAGTACCACTTCAACGAAGTAGATAGTCCAATATATGTCCGACATTTTCACAGCCATACAAAGAAGTACACCTCATCGCGAAGAAAAAAACTTCTCTTAACCTCTACCGTAAGAGCACTTTTCAACAGACTTGGGTACTTGGATAGTGTTGCCAGAATCACGAAGACAGGAGGCGTTGCGGACCAGATTTGGGCCAGCTTTACGGTCGCTTCCATTCCTCCCCATTTTCGCCGCGACCTGCACCAGGGCAGAAGGGCACCCCGATCTAAAACAATACAACAGCGAAGTAGAAGCGAACCCGACTATAGATATGAGGACTTCGCTAGCTGCTGCAAAAGCAGTGCAATAGCGGCTACGGTGGTCGACGCTAATTACCGTGAGCATGTCAGCGCCACCCATATGAAGGGTCCCGTACCTGAGGACGAAGAGAAAGCGATTCCTCTAGCTGTCGCCGAGAGCAACAGACGGAGAAAATCTTGAATGAATTTCGAACTCCCAAACAACCTGCCACAACTTGCAGTTCGTTTGAACGCCGTAAGTGACGTGATCGGCGCCAGAGTGGTGAGCTCCTCGTCTCCTCATTCACAAAAGGCCGACTCAAGAGAAAAATATCAAGCACCCTGAGGCTATATAAATCTAAACAAACGCATGATTAAATAATATGTGTTCCAGGGCACGCCGAGCTCAATGGAAACCGTGTGGCCGATGCCATCACTGGAGTTCACACCAAGCGAACTGCAAATGGCAAACGCGAACCCACACCGGTCTCTCAAACATACTGCGCTATCCTGGAACATCGCCGGGAAGGCCGTATGCGATACCTATACCCTCACTCGAGGCTCAGTAGTCAAAAGGTGGTTGACTTTAGATATTTACAGATGACTTTTCCGAATATCCCCATTATAAACGAAGCTAGTTCACCTCCCACAATATCAAAGCGCATGCCACTGGCGCGGGGACAAATCGACCCTATATCAAACAGCACGAAGCTGCGAATATACAACAGCAGCTCCAAAAACACTCAATGCCACAACGAAGTAGTGGGAGGCAGCGCTATTTTGCGAGAGCCTGAAAAAGCAGCAAAATATGAGTGACCGGGCAAAGATCACCGCAGCAGCCGGAGGGTCACTGCATTAAGGGCTGCAACCCATTCGGGACCAAATTTTCCGAGCAAAATATAAGTCTTGTTTTCTCTGTTAATATACTGCGCTCTCTAGAGAAAACATAGAAAACATAGAAAGAAAACAGCTCATCCGGTGTGAATGCAGATCTTGAAAATTCGGACTATTCTGAGTATTCTGTGGTGTATTAGCATGTTGCAAGGGAAAGCACCATTGAAGACCACCCTATCTGAGCAATAGCATTGTGGCAAGTTAATTCTGCTTCTGAAGACCAGCAGGGATGGCTAACTTACATAATCTTTAGCTTGCATGAGGATCCATTGCGCACAATATTCAAAGAACACAACCCGAGTTGTGTCCCTTGAAAATTGTGCTCTATGGATCCTCATGTCCACTACCCGCTAGCCCGAACACTTACCCTTTAGCTTGCATGCATCGATAACCGAATGGGGGCTCTAGCGGAGCATTTTAGTTGGGGTTGATTAGACCACATCACGCTTGTACCACAGCAGATAGGTGTAATTTCTTCTCCGAAAATTAAAACAGATTTTTTTAGCAGAACCGCAAATTGTCTGCTATGTGCCTGACGACTACGCTAAAGCGCATGGACATTCTGAAGACTTTTTGGAGGAGTTCCATCCAACTTCACAGTTAAAGCAGGAAAGGATACCTCTTACTATATATCGCAACCATGAGTTATTTCTGGTTGAGTTTTTCTCAAACATTGACGCTATCCATAACTATTGTGTATACTGCGTGGACAACTGTCTCATTTTGCCATCAGTCACAATGACATGCAGCACTTACAGGTAAAAGGCGCAGCGGCAAATCATTGAATCGGGAGCATAACCATTACAAAACATGGCCCCTCATCCGATTTGTACACGACGTTCATTTCATCACAAAACCTTGGATGGATCACAAAACTCAGCATAAATTCGTGCGATGAAGAAGGAAGGAAATAGAAATGTGCACTTACTGACGCTTGCGAGGCAAACTGATAGCGCAAGGTTGTGCAAAAGAATGCAGTTCCAAATCTTCATCCCTCTTTGTAGTCGGCTGAGACCTGCAAATAAGTAAAAGGCACAAAACTAAAATAGCGAGCCTAACTCTGCAGCGCTGGATGCGAACAGCAGGCTTGATCATGTAATAGGAACGAAGTTTTGAGAAAAAAACCCGCAGTCAGCTACCCGCCTTGGCAATCCAATGATGAGAAGATTTTTTCTCTGAGTGATGTGTTAACCCACACTGGTTTTAAAACACTTCTAATCATGCGAATCTAAAAACGTTGCTGAGAGCTTCAAGTTTTCCAAGAGCATCGAAAGGAGTTGAACTTATAGGGCTCCTGGGCATCTAAAAATGCCACAGTAGTAGATTTATCAAGCCGCATAATTATTCAGTATACTGTCCAGCAAAGTGAAAAACTAAGCTGTAACCAAGGGATTGAAAACAGTTTTTGATGTCGCGCTCAAACACAATGAGCAATATAAAACAGGCGTCACGGAAGGTTAACGTCGGGCATAGCGTTACACTTTTGCCGACCAAGCTCTCCTCTCCGCCAGATAACCAGCTTCTCGCATGTTAAGGATCGCCGAAATTTCTTTCTTTGCCATATAATCAGGTTACGACGAATGACTTATCTCTTAACACTAGTAAAACAGTAATCTACATCAAACAGCGACTCAACTTTGCCATGCACACTATTATACAATAACCAGGCCATGCACTATGAGTCATTTTTTGAGGTTTGTAAGGCTGGCACCGTTTGTTCTGACTTGGTCTTTATTAACCGGCGTCTACGTTGACCGTTGGAACCTCCGCGCTTCACACGTGGTGAAAGCGGCGAAAGTGTCGCATTCTTCACACTGGACAGCATGCATCTGGTCCGCTTGAAGGGGGACCGCGACCGATGCTCTGGTCAATGTTTACAAGCGGCATACAGAACCGAGACAAGGTGCTTTAGTGAGAGGGGAAAATATAACGCAAATTTGGTCCATTAGCAATCCTCAAACTCGAAGGCGCAGTCGGGCCATAGCAAAAATTTCTTTTTATGTATTTCACATTTATTTGACGAGAGGTGACGCGATATGTGCTGTGCTTTACCATGATCGCGACGCAAAGATTCTAGCCTCAGCTGGAGCCAGGCACGTTGACCGTATCCTCCAGTAGCCGTGAAGTGGGTTCATGGGGCGTCCAAAGATACCAGTGCTGTCAGGGTGTTGCCGTACATAGTCGTCGGTGTGTAAAAAGTATGTACGCGCAAACGACAACCGAGTACCTGTATTTCCTGTAATACATGGACCGAAGAACATAGGAAGAAGAAGGAAAAAACGAGCGGATTTCTGCTACAGTGTTTCACCAAAGACTTTCTGCAATTTTTATACGTAGGCTTTTAGAGCTAGAAGAGCTCTTTTTTGACATAGCATTGTCAATGGTGTATTACATCAGAGTATAGCGAAGACGTGCTAATTTGCCGGCTGATTAATTATTGTTGAATAGGTAAGAGTTTACCTATTACTCTGAGGCTCATTAATATTTAGAGGCCTGTAGCCCACTGCAGGTAATGTGCATATTAGTTTTTAGAAGTTCGAAAACGATGTTACCATCTACGCTGTGGCCATATACATTTTTCTACATAGCGCCAAGATACATGCACTTTCATGAAGTTTGCAGGCAAAGCAAGCTGTTTAAAACACCTCCACTCACTAGAAAACACCCTTTTTCTTGCAGGAACCATCCTCAGAACTCTCTTAATAGTGCTTTGAAATGAGCAACCGCTCTAAATCTAGGCGAGGTACTTAAAAAACGAACAAAAGCTAACAGTGAGCGGCCTCCTGCACTTATAACAAAATACTCGAACGTTCTCAACATTAACAATATACTGCGAAAATAGCACCTTATTTTAAATGGCAACTATCGTCTCAAGAAAATATTTTCTGACATACCAAGGATAATAAACAGACGCAAGTAAAACCTTAAAGACATTTAGCACACGCCAGGCTTGATAAGAAAACACCACCGACAGAATGCGCATAATCTTGACCTAGATGCAAGACATGCAAGCCTTTACAAAGCGACACTGCTGTTAGATGCACGGCAAGCGACTTCAGCTTCGATGTAAAGACTAGCGTTACCTGCGAGTCGTTTAATGTTATACACATGCTTTATTGCTCCTCTTGTCAGAAACAATATATCAGAGAAAGCGGGCAATCAATGAGCAACAGACTAAATAGTCATCGAGCTGACACAGTAAAAAACCTATAGAAGGCTGTGGCGGAACGTTTTAATCTACGCGGTCACAACATCGATGAACATAAACTGTTCATTCCTCAATAATGCTTCAAATCTACAAGGGACAGAAAGTACAGAGTGGCATTCTTAATCGACGGAAAGAAAACCTTTCAACCAACAGTGATTAACATAGTAATAGAAAACTTAGAATCTCTCAGGTACATTCCGGCAATAGCATAATTTTTTAACGAAGTCTTGCACATGGTCAGAGCATTTACCAATACTTCATACCTCAGCTTTATCACTTCTTTCACCCTACCCTCCTTCCGCTTCGACCCCTCTTTTGCCCCCTCATTGAATTTTTTTCTCTCTCACATCTCTATTCAATTTTAACTTTAGCTTGCGCCATGCTTCTCTGGCCATCATTTCTCAAGAAAGCTTGGCTTCCGCATTCCTTTCCACCCCTCCTTAATGCATTCATGCTTTCTCTGAAGTCGTCGGCGTGTTTTCTATCTTTATTAATTTTTCCGGAATTTCGTTCCGCTAAAGTGACTAATTCCTCATCTGAATTTGTGAGGTAAACTCAACTTGTCATAACAAGCTACCTGTCGCAGCTGGACACGCAGCCTTTCAAGTCTACGCTCGCAATCTCTACACGCTCCAGAAGCCCTCAGTTCCCTTCTGTAAGCTGACCTTTTTCATTTCACAGTTTTGCAGGTCAACCGCTTCATCAACTTTGGCACCTATCATGCCTGAACAAGATTCACCCTCTCCATCCTAACACCATTCCCTCTTCACACCCTCCTTTGGTCACCGGGCCTTCCTCCTCGGAGGGATGACTATTTAAGCCCTGCTAATGATGAACGCTTTGCCAGAAAAAGACAAGTCCTCTGGTCGAAACGTTGGCAAGCACTTTGAGTTTTCCCTCCTTTGTTTACTCTGCGATTATCAAGAACAATCTGACCAACCTCTCTCTACCATGGACTCAAGTCAACCGAATATGACAGAACAAGGTAAGCAAGCCTCTGCCCCTTCTTTCACTGGCACATGTAACTTTTTTTAGATGATAGTCAGTACAAGCACATAAACAATCACTTTCCTCTCGAAGAAGATGCACCGCACATTAGGTTTCATGAGGAGGAGTAGGAAGAGAAGGAGGAAAGGCAGGGAGGTTAACCGGATGAATAACCGGTTTGCTACCCTGCACTGGCGGAAAGCGGTGAGAGGATAGAATGATGAAGGAGGAAAGAGATTAGCAGGAAATTGAAGTCACTATGCAAAGTCACACCGTTTGGTAAAGTCGCAGCCTATGCTGCAGGCCAGAAGTCCTCAAGAAGCGGAGCAGTGCCTTGGAGGCCTTCACCGCCGATGATCGCCGCGGCCAGTGGCCGAGAATCTTCGTTTCCGTCAGTGGGCGCAAGTCTAGATGTTCCAGTGCACGGCAGAGAGACTGTATTTCGGAGCTGAAGGCAGCGCATTCACAGAGAATGTGGGCTACAGTGTTATCAAACCCACAGATGGCACATGCAGTGCTATCAGCAATACCGATTAAGAAAGAGTAACGCTTGATGAAAGCTACACCAAGCCACAGGTGGCACAACAAAGTTGCTTCACGTCGTTGTAGGCCGGATGGAAGCGGGAGTTTCACATCTGGGTGTAAGGTTTTTAAGCTAGAATTCAAAAGTTGGCCTCAATTCCACGGTTTCAGAGCGGCGCCAAAACCCATGACAATGAAACTGATAGCCGCAGCCCCACAGGACATAAAGCACTTCAACATTAACTGCGGGCCTAGCAACCTGAAACACAGCACTCCGAAACAGACCATTCAGGCCATGAGAACGTTGGTACACGAGGTCAATGCCAACAAACCAAACACGAAAGGAACCTTGACAACCGTGCTCCCTTGGATAATCAACAAACACCACATGCATATTTACCAATCACGTCAACTGTCAGCAAACGCACATTATTCATTAAAGTTAGCAACGTCTTGCTGGACACGAACACGTTCGAAAAGACGCCGAAATCATCCACCACACTGAGTTTCCTTATGGTCCTGAGGCACAGCTGGCCAGAGATGGACTCCATCCCAGTTTCAGAGGCATCCAGGTAATCGCAATCAAAATTAAGTATAGGATAAGAAACATATTTAAGCGGACGCAACAGCTTACACCTACTCCCTCTGCAGCTCTGACCAGCGCTGATCAGCAGACCACTCACAAAAGCGACAACATCCATGAACGCCCACCTACGCATTCAAAAGCGCACCCTAACTCCCAGACAGACACCGGCGCGAACCTTGCCACCGACACCAGCCCAAGCAGAAGTCCGCTAAACCAGTAAAACTCGTCATGAGGTCCGCTCGGAACAGGCGCAAATGACTCAAAACTGGAGCACTAACGTTCCCGAGCCCAAAGCACAAACTTTCAAGGTTGCCAGAAAATTAGCCACCAAGTAAACCAACTACAGATGCCATTTATATACTTACACGTCCTACTCGCAGCATGGAACAATGCCCGGAAAACCTAAAGTTTATGTCAGGTGATCCCGTGGTGCGCTTCGGCGCGAACTCAGCACACGATCAAAAAGGTTTGAGGTGACGCATCCCTTTCCGTCATAGCTATTTTAAAAGAACATTGTGAAGGACAGCGAAATCCTCTTACAGACCAACTTAGTAATATAGTACTGAATTCGGACGAAAAACAGGCACTAGCAGTGTTTATGTCGAGGAAGTAACGTAAGCTTCACGATATACAGCAGCGCAAACATATTCGAGATAAACTTCTTCTAAAAAGAGAGACGTCTAGACAGCTCAACAATCGCCCTTCAATTTTTATACAGTCCGAAGATACGACGTTGACACTGCAGGACGATGACAGCAATTTAATCGATACCTTGGAATCCTTAAATGATAGAAAAAGATTATGAAGCGTGGATTCAAGTTTTGCACAACAAACAATAATTTCAACGAGTATGAAGTTCACCGAGATCACACAGAATTTTCGCGTAGAATGGGTATTATGAAATACTTCACCAAAAAACGAAAAATCCAATTCTTAATTTACTCACAGCCTCTAACACGTGCTCAACTCGAGTTCATCAAACTGAAATGGCCAGCTTTAAATCAATCGCCCTACGAGCCCAGAGCACGTGGACACAGGACGTGGAACAGAGTCCCGAAATAGAGTTGTGTATTAAATTTGTCTTCAATAAATTATAGCAAAAACAAAGCAAGGACCATCTGACCAACCTCTATCTATATTGGTCTCCACTGCATGTAATTCTTCGAAGTAGCCCTTGCAATTTCCTCTCCCTCCTGCCTAAATCGGCGCGTCTACTCCCCGACATATAACTGACGGAATCCAACAATCACCGAAACCAAGGCGCCTAGCAGAGATCGTTTTTTTTATTTAAGTTGTAATTTTCGTCGATGGAAGCTCAATAAAATCAGAAGAAAAACCAAACCGCGCGCCGCTCGTGGGATGCGAGCCCATGACCTCCGAATTTTGCGTCCAGCGTTCAATAAACTGAGCTACGGCGACGGCTGTGAAATCTCCTTCTTTTCGTAGACATTTATGTGTAATGTAACAAAACCTTGAGAGTGTTCACCAACGCCACCCTCGTCCCATAGCGGCGGACGTAGTACGACCGGTATTACAGCGATTGCCACGTAGAAACTTGGTCGAACGGTACGGGCGGAAGCTGTGTGAGAACCCTTCTATGCTACCTACAGCTTCAAGACTGCTAGATACGAACCCCTCGATAAACTATGGTGCTCGTTACGATACGCATGGCGGAAGCGCCAACAGTCACCGAAAACAAGGAGCATAGGGGACGTCTTTTCTTTGATTTGTAGTTTTCATCAGTGGGACACACAAGCAACTTTCCATGGCGGAGTCCCACCAACTAAGACGCGTTAAAACATTCACTTTCCTTAATCTCCATCATTTACACCGCATTCGCTCAACAT
Organism: Amblyomma americanum; assembly: GCF_052857255.1. Classification (NCBI taxonomy): domain Eukaryota; kingdom Metazoa; phylum Arthropoda; class Arachnida; order Ixodida; family Ixodidae; genus Amblyomma; species Amblyomma americanum. The sequence continues at coordinate 64,376,847 of NC_135498.1, read as the reverse complement.
TATGTGCAGCTACACGCCCCTAGCATGGCTACATTCACACATTCACACACACATGACATGCACATGCATAGCTAAACCCAACCATTAAAGCCGCACAACGCGGCGCTGAAGTACTGGGAGATGACGCTCGCCAACGGCACCCTGGAAGACCAGGGTGCCGTTGAAATGCATTTCGAAATTCGAAATGCATTTCGAATTTACTTATTAATTTATTATTAATTTTGCATTTTTGTCTCTATCCTTAAATTTTATTACGAATATTTTCTAAGTATGCTAGGAATAATATTTTGAACATATAGAATTGCATCAAGAATACATTTTCTGTCAACTTAGTCTATTGATTACTCATTAAATATGTAGTAAAAATATACAATTAATACATTAAATATATATGAACTTCAGCTTAAAAAAGACAACTAGTAGCATTCACCGGATAATACTGATCAATGTTGTCAACATCAGAAGTAATGACTGAACTGGTTATAAGCATCAGGAGACAGACAATCCCAGAGAAAACGCGTTGTCATCAAGAAGTGTATGGCAATGGAAGGTCCCGTGGCAGGGCCTGAACAAGAATACGTCGCCACACAAGCTAATGCCGACGGAAAGTGACCTCAACAAACAGGAACTGCTCCCATAAATGTGGTATTTGGCTCGGCTTCTATATATCCCCCGAGAGGAGACATATCTTGCCGGTGAGGTGCTTTTTGCGCAAAGACTGTGGGCAGCCAAATTGTCGCACAAGCGTCGGAGTGGTCGCGTTCAATCTGCGGTCTATCTAGAACCTAATTGTTAGTCGTAACTTGCGTCAGGCATCGTCATAAGTCGAACTGTCAAGCAACCAATACACAGGCGTCTATGGGAGCCGGTCGGCCTTGCCAGTCGGGGTATTTTTCGCGGACATGTTCGGGGCCGGAGGTGCGTATTGCGTCATTGCCAGTATAATGCTATCACGCTGTCCACACGTAATTAAATATGTGGTGATTGCCTTCCTGCTAGAAGTTACCATAAGCGAATGGACGACAGAAAATGGAGAGCTTTCACTGTTCCCGGAAACGTGATTTCGAGCACTAGGTTGTTCTACGGCAGCATGAAGTGCGCTGCAAATATGTTGACGCGGACTACCCAATTGTAAGAATAGAAGTATACTTTGCACGAATTAATTTCGTAGCTACGAAAGTACACTTTAAATGCATTGCCAACATGTCAATTTTCGAAACACGATTTCCAGCAATAATTGTTAAATGGCAGCTTGAAGTGTGCTGCAAGTACTATTACGCGGATAGCTCATATTTGTTTGAATTCAAGCATACTTTAAACGAATTAATGTCGTATTTGCGAAAGTACATTTCCAGTACATGAAAGGTCATTTCCAGAAACGCGATTTCGACCACTAGATTGTTCTACGCCAGCTAAATGTGTGCTTCCTCTATGTTGAAAAGGACTGCCCGTTTGTTAAAAATTGAGTGTACTTCAGACTTGTTGATTTCGCATTTATGAAAGTGCACTTTTAATACGCTGAAAATATGCTAAAAGCGCATACATATTTTTTCATGTGTTTGAAACGTGCACGAAACATGCTTTAAGTGACGTGTACTTCAGACGAAATAATTTCATATTTACGAAAGTGCACTTTAATGCATTCACAATATTCTAAAACCGCATGCATATTTTTCCCGCGTTTGAAACGTGCTCGAAACAAGGTTTAAGTGGCGGATACTTCACACGAATTAATTTCATATTTACGAACGTACACATTTAATGCACTGACAAGATGCTAAAACCACATGCACAATTTTTCACGTGTTTGAAACCAGCTTCAAACATTCTTTAAGGGACGTATTTTTTAGACGAATTAATTTCATATTTACGAAAGTACACTTTTAATACATTGACAAGATGCTAAAACCGAATACATATTTTTTTTGACGTATTTGAAACGTGCTGGATGCATACTCTAAGTGACGTATTTTTGGTAAATTTGAAGAATATATTTCCACTGCCAAGCAAAAAACTTCAGGAACCTATTTCCGGCATATTTTTAGTGCATTCATGAATACAAAATATGTTTAAAATAAATTATAAATATCCCTCCGTATTTTCTAGACATATTAGTTTTCAATAAGAGTGGTGCTTCATTTTGAAATAAAAACTCAGGTTATGGCCGATAAGCTCAGCGTATCAGTAAATTTGTTGCGGAAAAAATTGCGGCTTAATATCAGGATAGATAGCGCTAACAATTCCGTAAACTTTGATACTGTTTTACCATCAAGGTTACGCGCTAGTTTTATCGTGGCCATAAACATAACTTCGAAAAGCTGAAATATATCCTTTCATTTAGTACTATCGATTAGAAGTAGTAGTGGTGCGACAACGAGCCTTGTGGGTACGCCATGAGACGGGTGTGCCAACAGTTAATTAGGTTAGCCAGTATATACTGGGAGCTAATAAAAGAGAAACTCCTCCACGACGCAAAAATATTAGGATCCAGTTGAAGTTTGCTTAATTTTAATAACATATGGGATAGATAATTGGTGAAACGGCTTAAAGGTTGCTAAAGTATGTAGTGAATAATACATCCCAGTCAAAGACGATGTAGAGCAGATCGCCTATTGGTGGAAGTTGTATCTAACATGAATAATTGTATCTGGCATACCCATGGCATGCCAGAGTGCCTCCGAGGCTGCTCCTGTTTCGACTAAATTAGGCGCCTTTTCATGTAATCTGCTCTCTGTAATCTGTTTTCATGTAATCATGTACTCTGTAATCTGTTGGTATCAATATGCGCGCTTCTGTGTGACACATTGTATAGAATGTGTGACGTGTCGTCGACTAAGCTTCCTGAAAACAAGCCGGAGTTATGTTTGATCGAAGCCTGATTGTTTTAGTCCACCCCGTAACAACTGTTTCTCTTCTCATTGTAATCTTGTAGTCCGCTTGCGATTCCACTACCTGCCTCAGGTTGCTGCAAGTTGCAGCAACAGCAAGTTGCTGCTTGCCTTTGACGACCTGAGCACGATGGTCATAATCTATGGCTAAAACGGAATATCTCTTCTCGAGCCAAATCATAAACGCTTGTAGTTACAAAGCGCTAGCTAAAAACTTCACCCACCTAGCGTCCAAAGACCGCAGTAAACTTCAAGCATCCACGACTGTGCTACCACAACGTGCAAATAACTTGTGCCTCGCGCCTCGCGCAAACATGGTCACATCAGATTAGCTTCGCGTTTGCAACAAGATTCCGCCAAACGTTTTAAAACGACTCTCAAAAAAGCATTCTGAAGTGAATAGATGGCGTTTACCCTGCGTGCCTGCAGAGTCGCAGCAACGCAGTTATGATGAAACTACATGCCGTAACGAGGCACATCAGTCACTTTGGGGCATGACCATGAATGAAGTCAAGGTGGAGTGTTTTGACCCGAACGCTATGCACATGGAAAAGGCAAGAGCCACAATAGTGCAGCCCTATATAATTTGAAAAAAAAAAACAGTCACAAAAGACAAGGGACAAGAGAAGGAGTGTACACGCCACAACTCCTTCTCTTGTCCCTTGTCTTTTGTGACTGGTTTTTTTAAAGTTACTATGAACCAACTGGCCCGCATTTCAACCCTTCAGCCCTATATAGCCTCACTGGATAAGACTCCTGCGTTAAACGTCCTGAGGTTCACTTTCCAAGGCGGGCATTTCCCCATCCATACATCCTTACCACAATACCCTGAATGCCATTTTGGTCATTGGCTCTCCAGCTGCTCGTAGCTTAGTGCCGGGCCTAATTTAGCATTCATTTAGGAAGTCGTGGACTGAGGATTCAACGTCCCCGCATGATGCTCACAAATTAGACGGCGTGAATCTGAAAGGCATGAATAAAGTTTGAGACGAGGAATCCTGCAGCGCAACAGCGTCACAGAAGCCTCACATTGCCTTGAAGCACATGAACGAAATTTCCACTGGAATTTTAAGTATTCATAGTCCGGTGTTGCGAGGATAGGCTCATGGCTCAGATTCCGGTGTATTTGGAAACGTTCATAACGGGACGTGGTCAGCAGGATAATATATGGAACGACTTTGGCAACATGCCCATTGATGGCTGCTTTCGCTAAGAAATCGGCCATCGATTTTGAAGTAATACCACAATGTTCTGGAATCCATTGAAAACGCACTTCTTGCACACGAAGGGGCAAAAAGTACATTAGGGATCGGTACAAGAGGCTAGTTCCCAAACTTGCAAGCGCTGCTGACACTGAGAAACTGTCCGAGAGAATGATTACAGGAGAATTATATATCGGAGAACTTTTTGAAGGGCCAAATCAATAAGGAGAAATTCAGGATCAAGAATTGGCGTATTATAAAGGACCCTGGTAGAATAACTGCGACATATCTGCGAGTTTTCGACTTTTCTTTATCTTCTAAGCGTTTCGTAATTTTAGAAGTTCCAAGACTCAAGCTGAGCGCCTTCTGCGCGCGGCGCTGATTATCTAGCTGTATGACGTTGTGCGCTATCAAGATGAAAACGGCGGAATACTGACAGAAAATGATATACTCACCAGGCCGCGACAGCTTCAGCATCAATATTGAAAGACAGGCTTAATTCTTTCATCCGCAGGACAGGATAAAAACTAAATTCATGACACCTACTTTGTGTCACTCTTCCGGGACCGACGGTTCCAAAGTTTACGAATCAAAGGCTTTTGTGACAACAGTAAAAAGCGTTCTCTTCCTGGCGTACTTTCTTCAAAAAACTAGTACGCAAGTGCAGGATGCTGATAAGCGCAGCAGGCTATATAGCACTGTGGAGCTATGGACTTGGAGAGTATCTGAATAATTCATGTCCGAGAAAGGAACATCACAAAAACAGCTCCTTGTCCCAATCGACAATTTATTCTTCCCATCTCCAATGTATCTGCAATAATTACAAAATCTAGCTTCAAATCGCGTTCGCTCAGAATAAATAGAAAAGAGAACATTAATTATTGTCTAATTTACAGCAGTCAGTATAATGTCATTCATCCTTCAAGCATAAAGCCCTCATGACGCCTTTTTATTATCTGTGAAGTTGTTTCCTCTGTGCCACATACTAAAAATCTACCAGGCTGCACTAATGTCTTTACGACGAATAAACACCATTAGATATATATCCTGTGGCCCTCCCCTCTTCCAGACGCGCATGTAAATGTCCCTTCAGTTTAAAGGTAGTACGAACAAAGCTTGAACAATAACTGAGCGGCTACACCATAATTATGTATTTCAGGCATACTAATTTTCTAACAAGACTTACATCCGGTGTCTTAGTTTCAGAACGTAATTTCACCATAATTAGACAAATAAGAAAAAATAATTTTTTTGGGCGAAATGGATTTCCCTTTCATACTAGAGGGAGCTATACAGTGTCTGAAAAAGTAACACGAAGAAGGAGACTGGAGAAAAGCTTGTCCCGGCGGCGCGATCTCAACGAATGTGCATGCATACCTGAGGGAAGCAAGTGGCATATTCGCCTCACCTGGATTACAGATTTTATTTTCGCCACATAACCAGTCCGGACGAAGCGTAGCATCTGCCTTGCAGTGGCGACAGTCTTCTGTTGAGTGCTGCGGGGTTATAACGCAGGTTATAGCGCTCTTAGGTCATCACAGTCCTAGATAAGAATACGACGACAGCCGACGCGGTATGTGTTTTGACAGTGATGCTCAGATTCATCAGCGATGACTTTCATTGGAGCTGCTTGTTTTTGTAGTGAGAACTACACTACGCTACCCACTAGGGCGTTTCGCCGTGAGCTGGAAGGCTGATAGCGCGCATGCGCGAAACCAGACAGGAACAGCAGGTGCGCGGCGCATGACGTCAGAGTTCGCCGCCGCCGCCCGCGAGTAGCCGCGCCAGCCTGACTACGCCCACCGGCGCCACGCGCAAATGCGCATGCCCGGCAACCGGAGAATGGCAGCTGGTGCGCAGCGCCAGGCGTCAGAGCTCGGCCGCCGCCGCGGCTGCATGTGGGGTGGAGTGGATAAATTGCGTATGTGCGGCTGTGTGTGTGAAAGCTGAGTTGACACAACTCGATGTGGGGATTTCAATAGGAAACAAGACTCTCTTAGTCGATAGATGAAATAGAAGTTTGATTTAATTTAGCTAGCGATCCTCGCATCCAGACAACGCAGTGGGGAATTACCGTAGACCTTGTGTATCTAAGAGAAACCAACCAGTCTAAACGCTGTGTAGGCAGCATTGAGACAACTGCGTGTTACTTTACCGATCATCGGGCAGCGTTTATCTCTGTCAAAACAGTTGAATAAATAAACAATGTCTTTCACCGAATACTTTTTCAATGCTTACCATTATAGTAGCAGCAACAAGCACGACAACATCCGTATCCAGGGGGGAACTGCAGCTCTCGCTACGTATATCCTGGCATAGCTGAGCTATGCCACTGCGAATTATTTAAATTTACGAACAAGATTTTTTATGCCTGTCAGCGCAGCCTTGATGTAGCAGGCCACAATATTGTGCGTGGTCCAACAGTAGCATGAACGCGTATAAGGGTTACACGCAGCGCCTGCTTTGTGAGCTGTGCTTTTGATCGACAGGTGATCTCGAGCCGAACTTGTGAATGATGAAATTCTCGCAATCGAATTCAACTCGGCAAATTTATGGCATCGGCACCACCAGCAACAGTAGCTTGGACATCGCTTGGACTGGCAGCAACGTTAATATGAACGACTGGAGCCATTAAATTACATAACTGAAAAAAGAGCTTCAGCGTGACTTCGGCGCCTGCGGGAAACGTCAGTGCGTTGGCAGCACGACGAGATAGGCGGCGACCCGTGTCAACGGAGACTACGTGGTGGGCCTAAATTGCTCACTGTCGAAGTGGAAGTCCTCTGGGACTTCGGATTGTAGGGGATCAGCAATGTTTCGCCTAAGACAGGTACAGCGGACTTCAGCAAACCGGCGTTACTCGATCTACTAGGGAAATCTTCGACCCGCTTTGCACAGGTGGTGGCTTGCTCTTACTATGACTAAAATTGACTGTGCTTATGGAATGGAATGTGTCATTACTGGCAGAACTATTATGGATGTCCTAGGATGTGTAGACGTCACAAACTTGTAATAAAGGAATCAACGAGATAAACTTGAGTCAGCCAAGAAAACAACGAAAAGAGGAGGAAACTCGTACGTTAACTAGTTGAAATGTTTGAAAGATGCGTAGATATAGAATCAAAAGAGCACTATTTGATTGCAACAATGAAACACATGGTATCTTTGAAACGTACGCCATTCATTTGCAAGTAACGTTTTGATGGTTAACTTTAAATGCAAAGAAATTGAACTGTGAACATGAGTAAAGGCATAAAATAAAAGCCAATTTGTTTAAGCAGGTCGAGGTTGCTAGCACTGCTCTGCAAGTTCTTTATTTGTGATTAAATTGTATGCTCAGGCAGAGTTTTTTGTGGCATAAATTTCCGGCCCAAGAAACGGCTTCACCACGGTAGGCATCTAGAAGACCTCTAGGAGCTGAATTTGAAACGAATTGACTTGATATGAATTGCTAAGATGTCCTGTTATTCTGCGTGTCGGTTTTTTGTGTAATGCTGAAATGTACGGGAGTCTCATCGCTGCAGTATGATAAAAAGCATTCAGATGTGAGCAAGCCCATGGTCATTACCAACTCAATCCCACAATAAAAAATTGGCTCTAGCCAGGCTCTATTTATTTTAATTCTCCTCATTTCCTTTGAAGCAGTCTCAGCAGTATTAAAATGCACGAGAACTGCAGCTCCCCATGTTGCTTCAAAAGTTCAAAGAAGCTCCGAAAATTAGTAAACGCAGTGATCAGAGCCGAACGGGCGTATTGTGACATTTGGATCGTGGATTTGTCATGAATGTTTTTGCTTCCACCGATAATAGGCGCAAAACTGGCGGTTGTTAATAAAATACTAAACTTCATTTTAGCTGCTGCTGAAACGAAAGTACCTGCCAAGAGGTGCACAAAAACAGACAACTTTGAGGCGTTTCGCCGACGCCGTAAACGCCGCTTCACCTTTGTCGAGACATGACTGCGCAAAGCTTACCTGGTGAACCACTTCTGTGTCAGAACACGCTCGTGTCTGCTAGGTCACGTGACAAGAGAAGGATGCTCCCTCCGTGCATTTTGTGCGTCATGTGAAAGGCAGTCCTTCCAGGCAACTATGAGCCATAGTGTGCAGGCATTGGCTTAGAGGCGCATCTCTTTTCTTTTCATTTATTTACCCCAAAATATCACGTGGGCATTGCATAGAGGGGGAACATCACGCAAGAAAGACCATTAACAAAATACAACAGTAATATAACGACACATAAAGAACATGCTGGAGCATCGTAACAAGAGGTTTAAGCAGGTTACATTAAGAATATCATGACGAAGAACACGAAGCTGACAGTGGCGCGGAATGGAGCGCTCACGCTAGGCCAGCGGTCTAAATCATCTCTTGTTCATCGTTCATCGCGCCTTGTTCTTCGGCTGGCCGCCATGTAACATTTGGTGTGAGGTGCTGGGGAATCATCGGCATCCTGGTTCTGGAGCTTCGGCGTCCTGCGGCAGCCGCGGTCGTCGGCCGTGAGTTCTTGACCTGCGTCGTCCGGCAGTGCCCCTTCTTTTTAGACCCGAACCGTCCTCACTGTTGCTCCCCCCCCCCCCCCCCGTCCCCGTCCCCCACCGAGACCACCCGACATGACGAACTGCACGCGACGCTGGGACCCGACTTCTCGACGCCACCGATCGAGACGTTGCTTGCACGTGAAGGCATCGTTTCCCTGCCCATGCCGTTCGGGGCGTCCTGGGGCCTCAGCCGTCGGCTTCTGGCAACCTGTGGCCCGGAAGCTTCGTGGAACACTACTTGTTCTCTCATCTCCGTCATCGTGGCGGAGAGCACTTCACCACTTCACCACTTTCTCCTTACGGTTCAACTCTCCTCTCAAGACCATTACCATTTCACGAGCCTATTCGACAACGATCGGGACGATCGCTCGGTGGCCCTGGGTAGTGTGACGAATCTGGCAGTGGCGCGGGACGGAGCCTCGCGCTGGGGCAGCGGCCTCTAAATTATTTCTTGTCCATCATTCATTGCGCCTCCTTCTTCGGCTGGCCGTCATGTAACAATATTATGAATAAGTACGCCAGAATGTAAACATGCAAGCATGTGATACAACATACATATTGCACACTTACTCTGTTAGGCTATGTTTTATACACAAACTTACCGCAGTCAACAGTTTTAGCCGAAAAATGGAAGGGGCACTCTTTCATTTTATCAGGTGGAAAAACAAAAATCTGACTGCGTCTGATCGCGCAAAAAGAGGTTCGATTTTTTTATATTGGTCAGGTTGATGAAATGTACGAATGCCGGGCCTAATTACCGGAGTGGAGTGGTGTGTGCGGTTAAAGCAGAATTTATTAAAAAAGGCAAGACATGATATCTCTTCGAAGGCGGTGCACATTTATTGAAAGAGGCCCGGTAGCCTCGGATGGTGAACCGGCTCAGCGGGCTGTCGGCACTACTGGGCAGGTTGGTAGCCGAGACTATTCTTTTTCTGCGCGAGAGAGGTCGCGCTCAAAACTTCAACTTCATGCGCGCCGCTGGCGATACCAGCGCGGCTGCAAGTGCTGCCCCCTAGCGCGATGCGCGACAAAGGAAGAAAGCTAAGATAGTTATATGCAAGGCACGTGGAGGGCCTGCAAATTTTGTTGAGGACGGAATGTCCAGAGAGTTGTGAAAGTCCAAGCTCCGAGAGGGGACGCTAACGTTGCCAGGAGGGCGGACAACGCTGAAGGGCGGTGGCCCTGCAATGGCCACGGGGCAGTGGGACGAAATCAGAATGTGCGTGTCCCAGCATGGACGAACGAAGAGCGCAATGTCCAAGTAGAAAATGGCGCGCTGAGAAGTGACGCAGAAAGAATCACCGCTCAAACCCGAAATTTCTGGGTGGCAGGGGATATTTGGAGACAGGAAGGAGACACTGTTGTGCGCGAAAATTGCAGGTACAGGGGGTGGCAATGAGCTCAACTAAGTCACAGAGCGCGGGTGGAGAGAAGCAGAGCCCGGACGACAATTGGCAAGCGTGTAGGCTTGGAGGAAGCCGATGTGCGGAACTGCGCGACTGCTGCCCTGAGGCGTACAAGCTCAGGGAAGGCGGATAGGGGTCCGAGGGCGAAGGCGCGCTGGGATTCAAGTCCTCAAGGGAGCGGCTCAGGAGCGAGTTTATCAGAATTCACGACACTGGTGGTCGGGGCAACACAGCAGTCCTGGCATCAGCCGGGCACCGATGTCTGCCAATGACTTGAGTGGCGCCAAGGTATTCTGACGTGTGAGATGCAACTGTAGAGTTGAAGACTGCGATGTTGTACACTGGGCGTGGGGCTTCCCTGGAGGCATTGGTAGAGGAGGCGCTTGAAGGGGCCGGCGGAGCAAACTGAGGCGAAACGGGGGTCTAGGAGCAGGCAGCCAGCTGAGACTGTTTGCAAAAGACCAACGCTTGCACGCGTTGCACTTGCCGAACTATGGGCGGGGGCTCAATGGGTGGTGGCGGCGGTGGAGAGGCTGATATGAGGAGGAGCTCTGATGTAGGAGCTGGCGGAGAGAAAGCCGAAGGGGCTAGGTTAAGGAATTCAGCCAGGGGTTGTGAGTCGAGTAGCGGCGGAACTTCCGAGTCCGTAACAAAAGCGCAGGAAGGAGGCGTGAGCTCCAAGCCAAAGTAAGTGGTCAGAGCCTTCTTGAAGTCGGCGTAAATATTCGGGCGTCGAGGCGGCAACCGAAGCAGTTTCGCCAGGAGCATGGGTGCGAGTCCACGGCTGGCGTGTTGATAGCGCAGAAGCTGGCTAGACACGTAGTTGACGTGAAAGTGCGAGTGCAGCCTCGCCAGCCACAAAACAGGGTCCCTTGCATAGAAAGTAGGCGGGCCGGGCAGACGAGAAAGGATGGAGCGCTAATACGGCTAGAGGAGCTCACCGGATACGATGGGAGGCGCGTACATTGAGGCAAGAAGAAGCTGCCGAAGGGCGGGCGGGAACAGCGGGCGTGCAGCGGCAAGGCCTTGTGGAGGTATACAACGGGCAGAAGCGTAGAGCCGGTGGCTGCGGCGTTCCGTGCGTCGAAGCGCTTGTCCGGGTCAACAGACGTGGCAGGCGATCGACATTTATTAGATGTCCCAGTAGCGGCGGCTGGTGAGCCGGTGCAGCGGGCTGTCGACGCTGGTGGACAGGGCGGTTGCCGACGCTGTTGTTGTTACCCTCACACAATGACACATGCCAGAATAGGGGGATTAGCCAAGAATTCTGTTCTGTTCTGCGCGAGCGAGGTCTTCTTCTTCTTCTTCACCCCAGGTATATGGCACAAACCCACGCAGGGGGATTGGCCAAGGTGTAGTTGAATAAACAAAGAAGTTTCCATGGAAGATGACGACAAAATTGTAGCACCAATCGTGAATTTTGAAAAATCAATGAATAAAAACAACAGAACAATATTGACAGTTAAATAACAGACAGCTTTTTGGTGAAAAAAGAAGAGCTCGTAGAACTTTAAAAGAATTAGCACATCAACCTACCAGTTGCAATTATGTAATCGTGGAGAAACCCACAAATAGAACCCAATGCAAATCCCTTGGCGTTTGCACCAAACGATAATAATACTGGCAAAGATAAAGGGAGCCTTAACCTGGAGAGAGGGACCTCCAGGTAAATCTTTCTCTGAAGTGCGAACTTTGGGCAGTAGAGGAGAAAATGGTCTAAAGATTCAACTTTCCCACATGCGTCACATAGGTTCGTCGGTGTCAACCCACACCTGCATAGATATAAATTCAAACTTGGAATCCTGCATCGCAACCGCGTCATTGTTACCTCACACAACCTGGATTTACACGAACGGACGTTCCAATTATATGCTAAGTGCTGATAGTCAGTGGTATTTAGTAAGGGATCTCGTAACCTGGCTGATATATGTAGGAACCGCTGAAACCTGGAAATCGCCGGCAGGCTGAAATTCGGGACGGGATGTGTCACTGACCCGCCAAGAGCCGACCTTGCTTAGTAATCAGCCACCTCATTTGAATGAATACCTGCATGTCCAGGGACCCAGACAAAACGGACCACCTTCAAAGTGCATGGGACAAAAAATCGCCGGATACGGCTCAAAAAATCTTCTTGTGAAGTGTCAAGGGAGACTAACACTTACAAACAATCAGCGAGAATAATAACATGAGACACATGGCATGGAATTTTGTGAAGGGCCATTCCAAGAGCCAAATATTCCACAAAGAATATAGGAATATAATCTGGGAAGCGGACAGAATAGCTCCATGCCAAATCCTGCGAAAAGATGCCAACTGCAGCTTTTTTGCAGTTGACGGAGGCATCTGTAGCAAGCACCGTATGATGGGGGTATTCCCCTATGTGATCCGAGAGAATACCGTTTAAAATGTTTGCTGGCATGTGTTTCGCATGAGATGGGAAGGTGTGGTGTCGAAATGGAATTCCACTGCTGCCGGCGTGTCACCAACCCACTGCAAAGAACTGAGATCCACACCAATGGGTATTAAAAGGTTCTGCGCTAACATAATTTGTGGCATTTGATACCGTGGCCAATGATGAGAAAAAAATAAGGCCGGCTGAGACACGAAAATAGGAGTACTGACATCAGTCACTGGGTCCGTCGACCTGAGGAAAGTTCGCACCGTGAGTATTTGAAAACGGGAAGTTAGATAAGGGATACGGGCTTCCAGTTAAAGCAGGGCGTTTGAAATTGATTTTGGGAGACCACGCAGAGGCGGAGAGCGCGCTTTTCCAGTAGGATTATGGGTTGAATCTTGTAGCTTGCGCTACCAGAGAACAGAATGCAACCAAATTCAAGTATTGGTCTTACGTAGGCTTTGTATAGTAACAATAACGTGTTGCGGCGCATCCCAAACTTTTTATAGGCGATTCTTGTTAGCCGGCCTAGAGCGCGTTCTCCGTTAAACGCATTCTTCTTTATATGAAGGCTCAAATATAATGCTGGGTGATAAGTAACACCCAGATATTTTACGGATTCCACTTGTGGAATCTGGAGAGAGCGATGGAATAAGGAAATGTGCAAAGGCCTGTCTGGAGGAAATACCAAAACTCCGCATTTGTCTACATTCAGGGATAAATGAATACCCTGCAACCATACTCCAAGAACATCCAAATATTCCTGCCGAATGTGGTAAAGGGAGTGGATATCCCTGGCCGAGGCGAAAAAAGGTATGTTATCTGCATACACAAAAATGTTTGTATCAGGATGAATGGGGATTCCACTGACCAAAATATTAAAAAGCTGAGGGGATAGCACCGATCCTTGCGGCACACCTCTTGATTGATATGTATTTGAACATAGGGTTCCCTCGGCGCAGTAAAAGAATCTGTCCTTCAGAAATTCAGATATCCACGCATAAATGTAGGTTGGAGGATGTAACTGAGCAAGTTTGTTAAGTAAAATAGTATGCTCTACACTGTCATAGGCCTTTGCTACATCAAGAGAGACCAAAGCTGAAACTTCTCTTCTGCGTAGCGAGAGCCGAATTCTGCTCTCTAGATCCACATGCGCGGACAATATGGAGCATCCACGACGAAAGCCAATCTGGGCTGAGCTGAGACCGTTGATGTCATGAACATGTTTTGTGAAGCGACAGTGCACTATTCTTTCTATTAATTTGACTAAATTTGATGTCAGTGCAATTAGCCGAATATTATCTAAGACATATCCTTTTACTACATCTTTCATTAATAAAATAATTATCGCCCTCTTCCAAATGCTTGGAATCCATGCATTTTCCAGAGAAGCATTGACCATATCTAAGAGGGCGCTTGTAAACTCCTGGGCTAAAATTTTAATCATACCAACAGTGACACCATCTGTTCCAGAAGCTGCATGATGCAACATTGCCAGGACTCAGAGGAGCTCAGATGCGTCAACCTCGGTATAATCCGAAGAGGGTGAAATTGTGCACAAAGGGACGTTTCTCTGCGTCTAGAAGCGTAACGCCAATCCCTGAGCAATACACTCCAGGCCCTCCTGAGCCTTTTGTGGTGATAACACTGTTGAACTAGTGAGAAGAGGGACGACAGAACTCTTGTTACGTTCCATGAATCTATACAGGGCTTTCCGATGACGAGGATTTGAAAGATATCTGTTTAAATTTTGGCTGTACTCCTCCTTGGCTTTTGCAAGTGTTCTTTTGAAAGATGCAGGGAAGAATTTGTAATTTAACCAATTAGCCGGACTCTGGTTGAAGGACAGCCTCTTCCTGGCCGCTTTTCTGCGACGATAGGCCTTCTCACATTCTTCTGTCCACCAAGGAGACGGCTGTTTAGTAGAGGCTGCTGCGGGCACAGTGAATATTGAGTGCTCTATTGCATTTTGCAAAAATGAAACCGTCTGCTGAGCTCTGTCATCCCGGCTTGTATTAACTATAGAGGCAAGTGAGGCGGACATCAGATTTTTATAAATTTTGTGGTTGACAAATTTATGGGTTACACAACTAGTTTTAAGAGGAGATAACCGGATAGTGAAAGTTATAGGAAAGTGATCACTAGACGTACCCGAATCCTTTGTCGACGAATCAGTCACATCTAGCCTACCTGCTGATAATGTTAAGTCAATGGCTTAGCGAGCAACCCCTCGCATAAAGGTTATTTCTCTAGAATTGCAGCAGCGTACAGCATTTTCATACAGCCACGACAGCGAGGTCGTGCTCTAAGCTTCATCTTCATCAGCGCCGCTGGCGATGCCAGCGCAGTTACTACCATACGTCTGTTTTACTCCCTTTGGAGGTTTAGGTTGTCCTTTTATTACAATGATGCTTGAGTAACGTGAATACTGACGTGCGATGAATAGACTGGCCATGTTTTGAAGTGTATCTAATTCGTTAATAAGGAACTATTGATGGCAATGCCAAGTGAATTACGCATAATAAAGCTTCGGTCTGACAAGCGTTGTTTAAACAAAAGTCGTGCTTTTAGCTTTGCAAAGAGACTGGCGAATAGAAACTTGAGTTTTATATCTGTTACTGAGAAGGTGATTCATGTACTCCACGAGGGATTATGTGCTAAAACAACTCCTAAGTATTTTAAAGATTCAACATGCTCTGTCAGGAGATAGCAGTGATGGCGTAGAGGTAGAGCATCCGCCTTGAGTAAAAAATAACTGGGGTTCGAATGCCGGGGCTGCACAAATCTCTGCCGGGTTTCGACCGGGTGTGAAAAAAAAACTCCGCGTTTCGATGACATTGCATATCCAGGCCTTGGTGTCGGCCCGATCTCGGTGACCAGAAACGACAACGCACTCTGTTACCAGAACAGGATTTGCCCAACCTGGTGTAGTCCTTGGCCACAACCTTCCATGAACAAACCAATTAACCCTCGGCCCCAAGTCCCCATCAGATGCGGAGCAACTGACCAAGGCGGCGTTCAGACCTGTGACACATGGGAGGGTGCTAAGAATCACTCGCTCCGCACAGGCCGCCATTGGAATCTGAACCTGGCAACGCTTAACGCTAGAACCTTATCGACTGAGGCTAGCCTAGCAGTGCTGCTCGTGGAACTAGTCTACATTAAATTAGATGTTATAGGGCTAAGTAAAGTGCGGAGGACAAGTGAGGCGTATATAATACTAAACGGAAGGCACATACTGTGTCATCGCGGATTAGCGGATAGGGGAGAACTAAGTGTGGGATTTCTCATCATTCAAGATTTAGCTGGCAAGATAGAGGAGTTTCATTGAATTAGCTAGAGGATGGTGGCAGCTATAGTAATTAAGTTCAATAGGCGGTTCTAGCTAAAGGTGGTGCAGGCCTTCGCGCCTTAATCCAGCCATGATGACCAGAAAGTTGAAAGCTTCTTTGAAGACGTGGAATCGGCAATGAACGAAGTAAATTCACAGTACACTGTTCTGATGGGCGGCTTCAATGCGAAGGTGGGAAAGAAGCAGGCTGGCTACCAGGCGGTAGGCGACTATGGGATAGGCTCTACGAATAGCAGGGGAGAGTTATTAGCAGAGTTCACCGATATAACTAATTTACGCATCATGAATACATTCTTCCGCAAACGAGAGAACAGGAAGTGGACATGGAAGAGCCCCATTGGTGAGACTAAAAATGAAATAGACTTCATACTATGCGCTCACCATAGGATTGTGTAGAATATGGAGGTCGTCGGAAAGGCGCGGTGTAGCGGCCACAGAATGCTAAGGTCTCGAATTGGCCTAGATATAATGAGGGAAGGGAAGAGGCTAGTGAAGCGGAAGGCCACTAATGAGTTAGGGGCAACAGCCAAAATAGAGGAATGCATGACTTTACTGCAAAAGAGAAATTCGGCTTTAACTAAGGAAGACAATCTTTATGTTCAAACAATGAATGGTATTCTCACTACTATCATTGCGTAGTCCACCGTAGAAGTAGGCGGAATGATGGTTCGGCAGGATACCGGCAAGCTATCTCAGTAGACGAAGGATCTGATTAAGAAATGCGAAGGCATGAGGGCGCCTATCCCTGGCGACAAAATAGAACTAGAAGAGCTAGGAAGTTAATAAAAAAGCGCATGGGGGTACCCTATATAAGGTATTTTAATATGGAAAGAATGGAGAATGCTCTAAAGAACGGAGATTGCCTAAAGGCAGCGAAGAGGAAAGTAGGCATAGATAAAAACCAGATTAATGCATTAAGAGACAAGGAAGGCAATGTCATTAGCAATATTCATAAGACACTTAAGATAGAAATGGTCTACACAAATCTATACAGTAGCTAATGTAATTAGAACGTTCATTAGAGAGAGAGAGTAGCGAACAGGTATGCGTCCTTCCGTCGTTAACGAAAGAGGAAGTAAATAAAGCCTTATGAGCAATGCAAAGGGGAAAATCAGCTGGTGAGGTTCAGATAAAAGCATATCTGTTGAAGGACGGAGGGGAGGCTGTGGTATAAAAACTAGACACCCTGTATAAGCAACGCCTTATGACCTCGACCGTGACAGAAGCTTGGAAGAACGCTAATATTATCTTAATTCTTAAGAAAGGAGACGCCACGGGCTTGAAAAATTGCAGGCTGATCAGTTTACAATCCGTTGCACACACAGTATTTACTAGGGTAATCACTAATAGAGTCAGGGCAACCATAGATCCGGCAGGCTTTCATAAAGGATGTTGCAGAATAGATCATATTCACACTATCAATCAGGTTATAAAGAATTGCGCAGAATACAACCAACCGCTATATATAGCCTTTATTGATCACGAGAAAGCATTTGACTCAGTGGAAACCTCCGCAGTCATTCATGCATTGCAGAGTCAGGGTGTAGAACTTTATGCGAAAATACGGGAAGATGTCTATAACTGCACAGCTACCATAGTGCTCCATAAACCCAGAACTAAACTTCCAATAAGGAAGGGCGCTAGGCTGGGAGACACGATCTCGCCAATGCTATTCACCGCCAGTTTACAGGAGGTATTCCGAGGCCTGAATTGGAAACTGTGGAGGATAAGTGTTAATGGAGAATACATAGAAAATTCAGGGGGGGGGGGGGGGACTTTGTTGTCTTAAAGTGCGGTGAGGCGAAAGCCTGTAGAGCGGTGTTGCTGCTTGTGTCGCTGATGTGTGGTAAAGATGTTCATTAAAGACTACACAACTGTTCGCTTCACGGCACTTTCGCTGACAGTCATTAGCGCGCGCGTGCTTTGTTGCTGGAGAACCAGGAGAGCGTTTAGGTGGCATCCTTCGAGATCGGTGTTCAGGAGGCGTCTGGCAAGATTTCCTGGGAAGCGCTCCTCTCGAACGATGGTGGTGCCACTCAGTGACGTCAGACGCATGCGCAGTAGACTGAAGCGCAGGTGCATTGTCTGCTGGCGCCTTGCGCATGCGCAGTGCATTATCCTATACCGAGTTCACAGTTATGACTTAATACACCAATCACTAGTATTATTAATTTACTAATTTACAAATTTTTAATTATATAATCGCTAACTAAGTAATTAGTGATAACGGATGCCTAATTAGCAATTAACTTAACACCTAGCTATCTAATTAACTGACTACAATTTATTGTGAAGATACTTGTCTGATTACGTGGAGGAATGCGAAAGCATGTGTTTTGAGGAAAGGACGCAGCAGCTCTCAGATCTCGAAACGTTGGTGGACACCTCAACCACGTTTGACTGATAGCTACGATTCTGTGAGTTTTCTGCGAACATCCCCGATAGCGAGTCATGAGCCCATAAAAGATTTCGCCTTAATAATCTGCGATTCGCTGATGACAATGCCTTGCTGAGTCCCTCAGGAGATGAACTGCAAAGCATGATCAATGAGTTAGACAGGCAGAGCAGAACGTTTGGTCTAAAAATTAACATGCTGAAAACGAAAGTAAGGTTCAACCGTTTACCAAGAGAACAGCACTTCACAATTGGTAGTGATTTTCTGGAAGGGGTAAAGGAATATGTGTACTTAGGGCAGGTAGCTACCGTTGATCCGGATCATGAATGGGAAATAACTAGAAGAATAAGAATGGGGTGAAGCGCATATGGCAGGTTCTGTCAGGTCATGAATGGCAGTTTCCAAATATTCTTGAAGATAAATGTATACAACAGCTGTATCTTACCGGTGCTCACCTGCGGGGCAGAAACAAGCATGATAACGAAAAGGGTTCAGCTCAAGTTATTGACAACGCAGTGAGCTATGGAAAGAAAAATGATCGTTGTAACGTTAAGAGACCAGAAGCGGGCAGAGTTGGGGAGGGAAAAACGCGGGTTAATGACATACTACTCGAAATCAAGAAGAAGAAATGGGCTTGGACAGGACATGTAATGCGAAGGAAAGATAAACGCGGGTCCTTAAGGGTAACGGAGTGGATTCCAAGAGAAAGTAAGCGTAGCAGGGGGCGGCAGATATTTAGTTGGGCGGATGAGATCAAGAAGTCTGCGGGCATGCGGTGGGCGCACCTGGCAAAGGACAGGGTTAATTGGAGAGACATGGGAGAGGCCTTTGCCCTGCAGTGGGTGTAGTCAGTCTGATGATGATGATGATTTCACTTTTGCTGATTGTGTAGGTGTTTGACGAAGTGTGACAGCCGGTACTGAAATAAAATATTTACGTTTTTATTGTTTATACTGCTTTGCTAATCACAGGACCACCCGTCTAATTTATAGAGGTTAGTCTGTAATAATAATAATAATAATAATAATAATAATATAATAATAATAATAATAATAATAATAATTGGTTTTGGGGGAAAGGAAATGGCGCAGTATCTTTCTTATATATCATTGGATACCTGAACCGCGCCGTAAGGGAAGGGAGAAAGGAGGGAGTGAAAGAAGAAAGGACGAAAGAGGTGCCGTAGTGGAGGGCTCCGGAATAATTTAGACCACCTGGGGTTCTCTAACGAGCACTGACATTGCACAGCACACGGGCGCCTTAGCGTTTATCCTCCACAAAAACGCAGCCGCGGCGGTCGGGTTCGAACCCGGGAACTCTCGATCAGTAACAAAACACAATCGCGGTTCAGGTGTCCAACGATATATGAGACAGATACTGCGCCATTTCCTTCCCCCAAAAACCAATCAGTACTAAAACACAATCAGTAAGATTATAAATTTGGATGGCAGATGAAACAACCGTCGGCGAATATAACTTTATTGATGTTAACGGTATTTATTTTATATATCAGGAGATTATGGAGCACAAGATCAAAGGCCTTTGCAAAATCGACTAAAATGGCATCAGTTTGGATTACGTGTTCTAAATTGCGATCAAGGTGTGTAGTCAGTGCGAGCTGCTGGTATTCACAAGAACGCGCGAGCTGAAATCTATGCTGTTTCGGAAACAAGATATTATTCTCAGTGATATCTTTGATCATTTAAGGTGATGTAGCATGTTCTAATAATTTGCCACCAACAAATTCTTTAAGATATGAGCAATATAGTTACTCATGTTAACTATATCCCCTCCTCTAAATATCGGTAAAAAATGAGCAAGCTACCATTCTTCAGGAATCTCAGCTTTATCAAGCGATTGCTGAATGGTGAAAGCCCGGATGCATGATGTGTATGTTTTCGTGATTTTTACAAGTTTGTACTAATTTCTTCTTGAGCACGCCAGGAAAAAGTAGGCAAACGCTCAATAGCCCTCTCCACAGCATCGTCATATATTTTTGCACAGCGCCTTGTGCATTCAGTATTGGACACAGGTCCAACAGTAGATAATGGATTTTTGATGAAACGACCTAAAATGATCACAGATATCAACTGGGTCTAACGAGGCACCTCTTGGAAACCAACTGCCGGAGTTCCTTTTGTAGCGATAGCTACTTTACGGTAGCATTCCGAGCCTTTGGCGTGGGGGCGCCGCCACCCTGCGGCAGTGCTGCCACCCTGTGGCTGCGTAGCCACGCTGTCACGTGATTGGTCACGTGATGCGGAGCAGCTGCCGGCGGCGCGGTGCCGTGGCTGTTCACGTGGTTCGTCACGTGGTTGGTCACATGACCAAGTTCCACTCGGCCAGCTGTAGCAACGCGTCACTCCAGGTTTAACCAGAGCTAAATCACCGCCAATTTTTTTTTTTTGATGCAGGAGAAATCACTTTCCAAAATTTTTTAGGATTGTTTGTCGACAATTTCGGCATATAAAAGCCATACACCACATACTATGAGCCTGCAAAACAACCAGAAATAGAAACGATAGAAGAACCACCGGTTGAGTGATGAGAGGGAATGCTGTTCATCTCAGAACCGAAAGTTCAGTAGGAGCTTGCGGAAAGGACTAGATGTACTGCAAGATCCAATGGTTTCACTGAAGAGGCACGGACGAGCAATTTTAGTTCCAATGAAACGTTTTTATTATCAGGATCGTGACAGCAGCTCATGACACGACCGCAGCAATCACTCGCGGTAGAACGCAAAAAGTAAAAATTTGCAAGCTGTATTAAAGCACATTAACTGACATCTCGCACACTGTACAATGCATGTAAAGCTCTATAAAGTGTGTAATAAAAAACACTGAAAGCATTTTTCCTATAGTTAACTTGCAAAGGCAATGCACTCCTCGGAACGGCAAACAAATATAAGAGGGAACCCACGATGTCGTCATGTGAGCCGCACTTCCTCGACCGCAAATGAATCCCACGAGGTGACCCCCAAGCGTTGATAACTTGACAGTGTCTGTAGGTGAAAAATGAAAGTGGAGGCGTGCCGAGGGTAGAATTTTATCTCTTGTTACTATTAGTTCATTCACTTGAGGGCATCGCCAGAGCTCGGCCAGATGGTGAGTTTCTTGCAAATCTGCATCCTGTATAGCGCCCCTGCACTCAGTGTGGATGGAAACGGCCTGCCACAAGCTGACCCTGAGAGGAAAGCCAGCAAATCATTGATTTAGCCCACCTGGTAGATATACAATACTTTGCGTGTGGAGGACCCAGGCGATGTTAATACAAGCGCTAAAGTTTGGAGAATTCCGAATGCAGTGCATGAGACTGAAAATAACTTCATTTGCGAGGGAAACCTGGAGCCGGACCTATCCACCGACGACAATGATATCAATGAAGGAACTTAAAAATATCTGCAATTAGGCTCCTAACATACCACCAGGATGTCTCATACAATAAATCAGTTTCTCTGAAATATAGATGTAAAACTAAATTAAGCACTGCAGCTTTCGTGCGTGGACTGCCCGTGGTAAATTCGTGAAAAAATACAGCCCTAGTCGAGTGTATAGCGAATTTCAGCTGATATTGATGATGAGTGAGCGTCACATTACAGTCGAGAAATTATCATATTGCCTCGTGTCCTGAGCAGCACAATTTGAAACGAGAATCTATGTAAATTCATCATCATAATTATTTTAATTATGACCAGTTCTTGGCTGCCTAACAAGTTTCGACACCATAGTGTTTCACCCGATAACTTGTGAATATTGCTCCAGTGCAACGGTGAAAGATATCTAACACGTAAAAAAAGTTGCACTAGATACAAAGCGCTAAACCACAAAAAAGCTATTACTGTCACGTGGCATGATGTTAGAACATATATATTATTACGGGAATAAACACCCCAGGCACGGCGTAAGCGGACCAAGTGCCCTGGGCGGAAGAAGAGGAGGCGCGGGGAGGAGCAAGCGTGCGGAGAGAACGATAAAGATTAGGGCCCGCCGGGCGGTGTTCCTGGGGCTCTCTCCGACCGGGCGCGGTTTCCTTTGGGCGGGACCGTCGTTCCGATTCAATATATATATATATATATATATATATATATATATATATATATATATATATATATATATATATATATATATATATATATATATATATATATATATATATATATATATTGTGTACTATGCTTCACGTGCATTATCATGCCGAAAACGTAAACATGGTTCTTATAAAAACCATGATCACTTTTCGCCCTAAAAATGAAAAATGGTAACCTCGTCTTATACATTATTTTGTTGAACATTTTGGTGCGCAAGGCTTACTTCACTGGGTCAGGCCCACACCAGGGATCTTGCGCCGTCCGTGACCTCTAGGCTGCAGCCATAAAATAATTATTGCCGCGGTTGGGTTTCCAATTCGGGGCAGCGCGAAGAGATAAGCTTCGCTGGCCACGACAGAAAAGCACTATGCTATCGCCTCAGCCAATGACGCCTCATGTAAACTGCAACAAACTCTCGCACTGTACACTGCACATCGTCATCGTCAACTTTCATCAACGCCGCGAAGAGATTAGATAACCTTACTCGATGAGAGCTCAAGTCTGACATCGTCGCCAGACGTGCCGATGGCTCAGGAAAGCAAAACCATGTTCCAACCAAACTAAATGCATGCTTTCGTACGTCTCCTCGGTTTAACTGCGCTGAAAACCTACCACATATTTTTCGTCTGTCAACAGTGCAGTTTAGCCCCGGAACACTTCCTGTTTCAGGAGGGCGCGCTTTTCGAGGAAGCACTTACAACAGGGAAAATGAGAAGGATTGAAAGCTGGCGGGTCATCTGCACTGGCCCTTCATCACGACCAGCACCTGACACGTCGCTTGCATTGCCGCAAACCTTTTGAAACGTCGAGCCATTGATACCCGAAGCGCTTTGGGGCCAGTATTACAACTCAGCACCTATGTTTGTAGACGCCACAACTGTACCTACGTGGCCATTTGTGGCGTTATAAAAGCTAAATGGCACGTAAGAAAATGCATTAGTAGTTATGAGGGCCTCTAAATCGAGGAAGAATAAATATAGATCCTTTTGGTTATGTCACCTTGATACAGAGCATGTTAAACAGAACAGGACCAAGATATTCAGAAGTAAAATAAAATAATGAAAGAACTGCAAAATTTCAGACATCTGGGTACACGCATCCTCGACGTAGTCAAAGGGCTAAAACTTCCATAGCATGCTTCACGCGCATGTGTTCAAGACAAGGTATACGGCATGAAACATTGGGCATTATTGGTCACAAGATAGGCAATACGCACAGTTGTAGGCAAAACTCACAGCCCCGTGCCTCAAGTTCCCAAGCTTGCTGCTCTGCATGGGGAACAACCTACTCACTGCCCACCTGTCGCGACCGCCCCACTTTGCCGGTCTCAACCACTACCTCGTATAGACGGTTTCCAGGTGGAATAGGTCCGGCCTGGCTGGTCTCGAAACCAGCGGGGCTTCTTCAGATGGTGCCCCCCTGCAGGGCAGCAAGCTTGAGAACACGAGGAGGGGGGGGGGGGGGGGCTTACTTTTGGCCAAGGCTGTGGGTTGAACTAAGCAGTGCAAGCACAAATGCTACGAGAAGGGGACATATCCTGCACCTAATATATATTTCTAACGCTTTTTTATGTGAAATTAAAATGATATTCTTTAATCTCCTTAATGTAAAACTCAGTTGGCAACTGTGAGTTGCGAGCCTTGGGTGCATATATCGTCGTTTTGTTTTTCCTAGTTCACAATTTAACCTGCTTGTGTCTCTAAGGACTTGAAGTATACCACTCTGGTGACAGTGGGCGAAATCTAATGCGCAAAAATAAAATTTACTACAGTCTGTGAAGGCTACTCAATATATTAAGTAGGCGATGCTGCTTAGAATGAAACTGAAATATTTAGAACTTATGAAGAAAGCGAAAAAATTTCTCCCACGTGAATACAGCGCATGGCGCAGTCACTGCATTAGCAAACGCGCAGCCGGAAACTGCATAAATATTACTTCGAAACGAAAAAACGCGTTCAGGCGGAAAAGTGCGCAGATGGAGTCTTGTAAGCACACGGTGCCTTAGCGAAAACTAATAAGCTTGGAATATATTTTGGGATCTTTTTAATGCATTTTGTATTCATGAATGGACTACAAATATGCCGGAAATGGGTTCTTGAAATTCTATGCTTTGTATTCGAAATATATTCTTAAAATTTGCCAAAAATACGTCACTAAAACCATGCTTCGAGCACGTTTCAAATACGTGAAGAAATATGAATGTGGTTTTAGCATCTTGTCAATATATTAAATGTGTACTTTCCTAAATAATAAATTAATTCATTCGAATTATATGTCACTTAAAGCATGTTTCCAGCACGTTTGCCACACGTGAAAAAAATATGTATGCGGTTTTAGCATCAAATGTAATGTATTTAATGTATATTTTAGTATATTTTGTGCTTAATAATATTGTAGTTTTTTAATGTATTTTTTCCGTATTTTTAGTATATTTTAATATATAATATATATACTAAGCGAACAGAAAATGTACTTTTGGTGCATTTCTAAGAATATTCAAAATATTACTCCTAGCATACTTAGGAAGCATTCGTATTGCAATTTAAGCATAGGGAAAAAAATGCGAAATAAATGTGGATTTGTTAATTGGTTGGAAATGCACTTTTAGCACAAGCTTCTTTCGCTAAGGGATGCATTACCTTTTTAGCGTTTCATTTACATGCCTCAAAAACCGGAGCCATGTCACAGCAATGCGTCTTTGACATATGAGATGGACTCAAGATACTTTATTTCGAGACTACTGAATTCAAGATCGCTGTTCAAAGTATCTTAAAATTTGGTTTTTGCTTTTTTCTGTACTGCGAATATTGTAATAATTGTGCCACTCCTTTTTGTTGAGCCTACCAGACTTGAAAGTATATATAATAATAATTATATATATATATATATATATATATATATATATATATATATATATATATATATAATAAGTAATAATAATTTCTGGTGGCCATTTTGTCAAAAGGTCGACATAGCTTCTGTGAGTGCGAAAAACTTCAGTGCACTTCTTTTTTCATGCAATGGCCCTGTGCATTATAAAAATCCTATTTCGGAAATGCCTATTTTGCTGTTCAACCTTTGTTTGTGTGCCAGAAGTACAGTCGAGCTCATGTACAGTTAAACCTCGATGTAACGAACTCCAATATAACGAAATCCTTGATATAACGAAGTATTCCAGTTTTCATAACTTTGCGTCCATAGAACACCATGTATTTTTAGCCTTAACATAACGAAGTAGATTTGACTTACTTTCAATGCAAGAAAATTTCATCGCTGACTGGGAAGGAACCTGCGCAAAAATTGTATTGCGGGAATGAGTGGTTGAGCGGAACACGTGCCGAAGTTTGTATCGAAGCGCGTCCATAATATGGGCGCTGCACTGCTCTTACATACAGAGCGCATGGCAGACATAAACACGACGATGATCACATGGTGAGCACGCCCCCGGCCGCGCCATCTAGGGCAGTACGAGTGGGGCTGCCATCAGCGCCTGCGAAGCCTTGGCAGTCTCCCAGGCCAGCCCGGCGCTCTCGCTATCTCGTCCGAAATCAGCGAATCAGTGCCGAATGTGACGCGCTGCCTGTGCTCGAAGTCAGCGCGGCGTGCTGATCACGTTTACGGATGCGCAAAACTAGGCGTAGAGGTAGAGCATCCGCCTCGCGTGCAAGAGGACCGGAGTTCGAATCCTGGTGCCGCGCAATTCTCCACCGGGTTTCAAAAAAAAAATTCCGCGTGTCGAGTGAATTGCATAACCAGGCCTGGAGTAGGGCCTGATCTCCGTGACCAGAACCGACAACGCAGTTCCTCACAAGAGCAGGATTTGTCCACCCTGGTGCAGTACTTGGCCACAACCTTCTATGATCAAACCAATTAACCCTCGGCCCTCCGTCCCCAGCGGCTTCGGAGCAACTGACCACGGCGGCGGTCAGACCTGTGACGCAGCGGAGGGTGCTAAAAACCTCTGGCTCATGACAGGCCGCCATTGGAATCTGAACCTGGCAACGTTTAACGCTAGAACGTTATCTAGTGAGGCTACCCTAGCAGTGCTGTTCGAGGAACTAGCGGGAATTAAATGGGATGGGATAGGGCTTAGCGACGGACACAAAGACGGACACATACTAAAGGACGGACACATACTGTGCTATCGCGGATTAGAGGATAGACGAGAACTAGGTGTCGGATTCCTCATTAACAAGGATATAGCTGGCAACGTAGAGGAGTTCTATAGTATTAACGAGAGGGTAGCAGCTATAGCAATTAGGCTGAATAGGAGGTACAAGCTGAAAGTGGTGCAGGCCTATGCGCCCACATCCAGCCATGATGACTAGACCGTTGAAAGTTTCTATGAGGACGTAGGATCGGCAATTCATAAAGTAAAATCACAGTACACTGTACTGATGGGTGACTTCTGGCTAAATTAAAGCACCTTGAAAGAAGCCAAGGCGATT